>NC_143170.1:27860500-28464000 GCF_047325235.1 Durio zibethinus
CAGTCAAAGATGGATTTTCACAAGCTAAAAATACCAGCTGTTGAGGGTGAAAGTGCTATTTGGGAATGGTTTGATAAGATCAGACGTTACAATCTACCACTTGAAGAAGAAGAAGACGACAAGGGTCTAATTTGGGTGTTTAACGTATTAGGTGGAAAGGGATTGGGGCCTAATCTCAAATGAGATTTTTTCCGTACAAAGAACCCTAACAGGCTTCAGTGTCCAAAGAGGGATCTTTTTTTGGTACAAAAAATTCGAAACTAAATAGATTTGTTAATTTTTTAAATTAAGATAAAATATGATGTATCTGATAATTTAAGAATAATCGTTATAAATCACACATTCAAAATGATCTCAACAAAAGAATTATTAGCTAAATTCGAACTCAAGATTTTTACATAGAGAACGATGCTTCCCAGGAGTGGAGTTCATATTTTTGGAAAGTAAACAAAAGAGCAGGCTCACCTTCCTTTAGCGTAAAATTTTTTAAGGCTAGTGATTCAAGTTTCTATGGAAAAGTCTAAATACTCTGAACCATCACTAAGCATCTGCCATAAACAGAAAACTGTTTCCTTAATGGTAATGTCCAAAAAGGGATACAACTTTCTTTCTGGGGCACCAAGATTTGCCAAGACATTTCATCTCCCACAAAGATACGTATCTTCCCTGTTGTCCAGCCAATTAAACATCTTTATCTTAGAACTTATAATTTTAAATACCACGTAACAATATCATATTAAAACGTTGCGAAGATATTAAAATAGTATAATTTAAAATTTTAGAAAATTTATAATAAATTTTATAAAAGTTAAAAAATATTTTTTGTGTTTAATATATAAAAATGAATTATAATATAATAGTTTTTATATTTTATATATACAAAATAAATAAATATAAATATATGAATTTTTAAGTTTATCCTTAACTTTTCCTATGTTAAACACTTTGCATTTGTCTTGTTAAAGATGGCTATTAGGACAATACTTGTCATTAGGGTATTACATAGTATTAAATTTATTTCTACAGTATTAATTTCGCTGATGATATTAATATTTTTTTGAAATATTATGTTAATGCAAATATCAAATTCCGTTCATTTCACTATTTCTATTAAAAATTAATATCATTTAAAAATATAATGCAAATTCAATGAAATTAGAAGTATAATAGCAAATTACATCCGATTAAGGATTGAGGGGCATTGGCCTCTGACCTCCATGGATGATTCCTTTCAGATTTGTATAAAAAATATGTCAGACTGTAAATTTTGGTAGCTTCTCCTCTCAGTACATACCACGCGCCTTTATGGACTCATCGTCTTTGTTGATTAAGGTTGAAAAAAAAAATAAAAAAAATAAAAAAAGTATAAAAAATCGTAATATTTGATTCTATTTATATTTTATTTTATTTATTTTGAATTAAGATTAAATATTAAATATATATTAAATTTAGATAAGAATTTGATTGAAAAATAAAAAATAAAAAATAGAACTAATCGAATTATATATTTTTATTAATTTTTGTAAATAAAAATAATTGTTTTATATAAAAATTTATTTAAATATATTAAAAATTATGTTAAAATAATATATAAAAAATTTAAAATTTAATGAATTAAATATAAAATTCAATTTAAGTCGATTTAAAAAAATTTAAATTTAAATTTAAACATTTATAATATTATATATTATTAAAAAAATTAAATGATCCATTTCAATTCTTATTACCCTTATTCTTTCTTCAGTCAAGGTACTACTCTTTATTTTCTTCTGTTCCAAAACACTAGCGCAGTTGTCAGTGTTTGAACTGAACTGAACAGTTGAAATCTCAATCGAGTAAGAAAGTTTTGTCTTGATTTTAGCTGAACTAAACAGTCGAAAATTTTTGTCGTGTTAACTCCGTCGGTCGTTCTCACGGTGAACTTAAATACTGAAACTGAACTCCCATAAGATTCACGCCTCCCTTTCGCCGAGATTATGGTGAATGATGATTAGGATAATTCGTTTAATTTATTGGAGAATTTATATTTTAATATATATTTTTATTATTTAATTTTAATTTTAGCCTTAAAAATAAAACTAAAGGGCTTTGGGCCAAAAAAATATTACAAGGCTGAATTAAAAAACACAAGGCCTAATTCCTAAAGGCCCAAAACAGTGCTAAAAATTAAAGTTGAGCTACGCTTAGTTTTTAAAAAATGTGTTTTATTTTTATTTTTATTTTTGTTTTTTAAAAATATATTTAATAAATAAAAATCAAAATTATTTTTAATATAAAAATAAATAAATAAAATATTTAATAATATTACTATTAATGTCATTTAATTATAAATATGACATATATTTATTAATTAATGATATTAAAAAATATTTAAATATGACAGCTTAATCCTCAAGTCAAGATAAGATATACTGTACCTGACAGCTTAAGATATGTGATTGCAAGTAATGCATTCGAGGTGATTCCAACAAGTGCTCATTGGCATGACTCAAACCCATGTTGAAAAGAACAAGCCTTAACTAATTGAGCCAATCACCTGTTGGTGAAAAAAAAAATCTCTTATTTTTATAATTAAAAATACATATATATTTTTAATATTTTTATTTATTTTATTTTTAATTATCAAATATGTTTTCATTCATATTTTTTATTTTTTTGATAAATAAAAACAAAAATATTTTATTTTTTAAATCAAACATTACCTAAATTTTTGTCGTTTTCCCTCTCACTCCTTACGTTATCTCATTTTCGACTCTAGTCCTGATCTTATTCTCGGAGACCTAAATGACCCATTCCTCTCTTTGTCTCTCACACTCTTGTTTTCTCTCTTGAATCCGATCCCATTCCAATAGCTCTGGCATTTTGTACTTTCTGTTAGCATTGAAAGGTAAGTATTTTGCAAATTTTTTATTTTATTCATGTTTATCTGGGATTACTTTTTTTTTTTATTATTCTATTTTGATTTTGTTTATTTTTCTTTTCTACAAAGACAAAGCCTAATGATGGAAAGAAAGGTAAATTTTTAATGGGATAACCCCTCGTTTGGCTTTGAAGTATTACATTTTTATAAAAGGTTATTTGGTTCACGAAATTTTGGATTCTATGAAAAGTGATTTTCGAAAAAGTGTGATATTCGAAGTTTTTTTTTTTAATTTTCAGAACATCTTGTGTTCAAATTTACTCATTTATCTGAAAAAATTCACATATATTAATTCTTGAATAATTACCATAATCTTTTTAATATATATGATGACAACTTTTTAATAGTTTTTATTAATAATAAATACCTAAATGACAAATGATACATTTGATAGCAAAAGAAGATAAATATTTTATCTGATTGTTGCTTTTATTTATAAAATATCATCAATAAAAAAATATTGAGAATTATTTAAGACATCGTTGGTTGAGAAACACCTTAAATAATTTTTTTTATTTTTTTAAAAGAGATTATTTAAGGCATTTTTAGTCCAAATGTATCTTTAAAATATCATTTAAAAAATATAAAGAGATTATTTAAGGTATTTTTGGTCCAAAAATGTTTTAAATAATCTCTAATATTTTTTTAAAATGGATTATTTAAGATATTTTTTAGTTAAAAATGCCTTAAATAATACTCTTTAATTTTTTAAAAGATATTATTTAAGGTATTTTTTTATCAAAAATACCTTAAATAATCTCTAATATTTTTTTAAAGAAAATTATTTAAAGTATTTTTTTTATCAAAAATACCTTAAATAATCTCTAATATTTTTTTAAAAGGGATTACTAAAAGCTCCTTAAATAATACCCTTCATTTTTTTGGATCGTATTATTTAAGGTGATTTTTTTACTAAAAACATCTTAAATAATTATTTTCATTACTTATAAGATTTAAAAGATAAAATATTAAAAAATTGAAGTAGTTCAGTCGATTATAGTATATGGTTATTAATCATAAAGTTGTAAATTCAACATCTCTTTCTAGCGTTTTAATGCTTTTATAAGGGGATTATTTAAAATGCTTTTAGTAAAATACGCTTTAAATAATCCTATTCAATTTTTTAGATCGTATTATTTGAGGTATGTTTTTTACTAAAAATACTTTAAATAATCTCCTTCATTTCTTATAAGATTTAAGATATAAAATATAAAAAAATTAGAATAGCTCAATTGGTTAAAGCATATAGCTATTAACCATAAGGTTGTTGGTTTAACCATTCTTTTTAGCATTTATTTTTTGGGATTTTTTTATTACTTATTTTTTTGGATTATTTAAGGCATTTTTTGCCAAAAAAACACTTTAAATAATGCTGATAATTTTTTTAGAGGACTATTTAAAGTATTTTTTGCTAGAAAACGCCTTAAATAATCCTATTCAATTTTTTGTAAAAGGTTATTTAATGTATTTTTTAGTTAAAAACACCTTAAATAATCTTAAAAAAAGTTGAACATGATTATTTAAGGCATTTTTCATGTCAAACGCTATTAATTACAATATAAAAAAATTTTAACAGTAAAAATCTATAAGTGATTTGCAATTTGAGATTACCCTAAATCAAACGTTAGAATCAAATACTTAACAATAAAATTTTAGGAAAAAATGAATGGATTTTCCCAAACCAAACGCCCCTTAATGTGTTATCTAAACAAAAAAAATTTAATTAGTTTGCTATAAACCTTTAAAATAACATGGATGTGACTTTAACTTTTTAATACCATAAAAGTAACATTGATATGGCATTTAAATATTGACATAGATGATATATGATTGTCATGTAATTTGAGGTTTGGTTATCACTTATTATTTTTAAAAATAAAATTTTTAAAAAAGTTTTTATTTTTTTAAAAATAATAAATGCAGTTCAATCACTATAACATAGTAATCATATCACTGTCACATGCTAGTTACCTGTTATTTTCGTCAGTGTTTAAGTATCACATTAATATTATTTTAACGGTGTTAAAGGGTCGAGATAATTTAATATATGGAAACAAAGTTTAAATACATAATTAAAGTTTTTTTAGTTTATGTATTACATTAGAAAATTTATAATAATTCAAGGGTCAAATAAGGTATTATCCCTTATTAATCTAATAGACAAAGGCAGTGATAAACATTTGGTTGTATGATTGTATCCTTGTAATTTTAGTTTTTTTTTTTGTTTTTTCGACTGTCATTCTTATTCTTGTATGAAATTTATGCATTAGATGTTAAATACCATTACAAACATTAAGCAAATTTAATGCATCATATATACATATATATGATTGTTTAAACTTTATTTAATAGCTGTTAAACAAGTTTCCACAACATTTTCTGTTACAAAATTGTTGTTTTTCCTCTGCTGAAAGCTCAGAACAAAGTTTTTAGATAGGAATATAGCATTAAAATGTATTTGATTAAGAATTAACGGTCTCAATATAACTATCATCTTTCTAAGCATTTGATTTCTTTTTTTTTTTTTTTCTTCATTTGCTCCAAACCCTTCACATTTTTACTCAGTTAATTTTATTAGTCATTTTTGTTTGGGATTTCAACTTCCTGATATTGTTATTTGACATGCCATTGGTAAACTCGATATGGATTTTACTTAAATAAAACTTGAAAGAGATTTTAATATTGGTATAGTTTTCTCTAAGGTTTTGCTTGGTTGTAAGGTTGGAAAAACTTAAGGATGAAAATTTTGTTAAACTAATTGTTAAGCTGCAAAGTAGGAAATTTGTTATGAATTTTAACCTTTAGATTAACAAAGTTTCTATCATTACCTCTTTTCATCATTCTTACCAAGAAAAGCCTAAGAGATTTGGTGTTGTCGTGAGTTTATTTGTAATCGTTTTATAATGTATATCAATTCTAATTATATATCTAGTCTGTACTTAAAATGTTAAACTTTTGATATATTTGATTGTGAATTTTTGTATTTTAAATGCCATATCAAGTTTTGGTAAACATTGTAACTCTCTAGTATTTCTGTTTGAAAAAGGAAAAAATAATGAAAACTTTATTATAATAACATTTTACAATGAGGTTTAAAGCTTATTTATACAGATGTAAACTGTTACAAAATAAAAATATAATAAATAAAAATAATGACTAAATCAATTCTTATAATCACCTAATCAATCTCTAAATCAATATCAAATCAATTTCTAATATTCTCTAAATCAATATCAATCAATCTAGAATATTACTAAAATAATATCATAAATATAAAATATTATCAGAATATTATTAGAATATCATTGACACCCATTGTAAACTTAAGATGGTAATGTAGAGGCCAACTTGAGTTTGAAAACTTGGACAAAAAATTGATCAGGTGAATGCGATTTGGTGAAGATATCTATTTTTTTATCAACACTGATAACAGGAACAAGTCGAAGAGTTTGAGCAAGCAGATGGTGACGAATGAAGTGACGGTCAATTTTAATATATTTAGTACGCTCATGAAAAACATCATTGTGAGCTATTTGAATGGCATTTTGATTGTCACATAATATAGAAGTACTAGAGTGATGAAAAACACTCATATCTTGAAGTAGCCATCATAATCTGATGTGACATTTGTAAGAGCTTGATACTTAGCTTTAGTGTTAGAGTAGGACACCACAATTTAATTTTTACTTCTGCAAGAAATAAGAGAAAAACTGAGAAAGAAACAATAACCTGTGGTAGAACGATGATCAGTAAGATTTTTTGCCTAATCAGCATTGTAATAACAATGCAAGTGCAAAGAGAAACTAGAGAAAAAATGTAAACCATAGAACATAGTACCTTTAACATATCGTAGGATTAAGAAGACAGCAGCAAAATGAGTAAATCAAGGAGCAAACAAAAATTAACTTACCAGATGAACAATATAGATAATATCTGAACGAGTAATTATCAAGTATACAAGACTATCCACTAGAGGTTGATACAAAAAAGGCTCTTAAAGTGGTGTACCATTGAAGGAGAAAGCTTCAAATTCTATTCAAGTGGTGATGATGCAATTTTGCTATTAGATAAACCTGCTCGAGTAATAAGATTAGAAACATACTTTGTTTGAGACAAATGTAAATTAGTAGAATCATTAGTGACTTCAAAGCCTAAAAAATAACTTAAAATATCAAGGTTTTTTATCTTTAATTTAAAATGCAGAGAAGTCTTTAGACTTTGAATACCATTTTTATCATTACACGTAATTATTATGTCATCTATATAAAGTAAGAGAAGAATAGTACCATATCTAGTAGTTTGAGTAAAAAAGGCAGAATCATAATTACTAGATATAAAATCAAGCTGTACAATAGTAGTACTAAACTTCAAGAACTAAGCTCTAAGGGTTGTTTGAGATCGTATAAAGCATGTCGAAGATGACAGACCATGTTGAAAGGTACAAATGAACCAAGAAGTAGCTTAATATAGACTTCTTCAGTGAGATCACCATTTAAGAAGGCATTTTTAACATTTATTTAAAATGTTGGCTATTTTCTAGTTGAGCAACAGCTAATAATGAATGAATAAATGTGAGACGTGCAACTAGGGTAAAAGTCTCTTCATAGTTAATGCCATATTCTTGTATAAATCCTTAAGCAACAAGACGAGCTTTGCAACATTTCATTGACCCATCAGATCTAATCTTGATATTGTAAAGTCACTTACAATCAATCATTGACTTATCAAAAGGTCATTCAACAATATCTCAAGTATGAATTTTTTCAAGAGTTTAAAGCTCTTCTACCATTGATTGTTGATTAGAGATAATTTTAAAAAAATTATGAGGTTCATGTAACGTGACTAACGTATAATAACAGTGAAAATCACGAAGTTGAGTTTTAAGTTCCCTTACCCAAGTGAAATGACGAAGTGGAAGCAATATATATGGAGAAGGGACAATCGTATCAATATGAGCTTTAATCAGATCAAATATAGTAGGAGTAAAAAATGATGGATAATTGTTTGAGTCAAAAGTACCTCTAATAGTCTCTTCATTTGAAAAAAAATAAAAAAATAAAAATGTAAAAATACATGAAGAAGAACATGGTGAATGTAATAAAGATAGACTAGTAAACTTTTTATGTTTCCAAAAAACTACATGTTTTAAGATGCGAAGATGTTTAGACATTGGATTATAACATTTATACCTTTTGCGTTTTATATCATAACCTAAAAAGCAATAAAATCTAGCTCTAGGTTTAAGTTTAATCCTTTTATGAGTAGGAAGTAAAACAAAGTAAACACATCTAAAAATTTTGAAAGAATGATAATCAAGTACCTTATTGTATAGAGATTTATAGAGAGATTGTGTGCCAAATATTGGTGTAAGAACACGATTAATAATGTAAACAACAGTGAGAGTAGCTTCACCCTAAAAATATTTAGAAAGGGAAAAGAAAATAAGAAGGATACAAACTGTGTCAAGAATATGATTTTTTTTTTTGCTTGACCATTTTGTTATGAAATATATGGGCAAGACCTATGAGAAAGAGTCTCATCATCTTTTAATAAGTTATAAAACTCAATTTATGTATATTCAGTAGCATTGTCAGACCTAAAAATTTTTATTTTTTTTAAAAATTAAGTTTGTATCATATTATTGAATTCACAAAAAATGGATAAAAGTTTAATTCTTTGTTTGAATAAATATATCTAAGTAAAACGAGAGAAATCATTAATAAATATAATAAAGTAACGTGAACCTCTTAAGGTTAGTGTGAGAGCTGGACCCAAAATATCAGAATGGCCTAAATAAAAAAGAGTAGATGAGATAAAATCACTTTTATTAATAGGTAAAACACTTTGCTTTCCAAGTTGACAAGACAAATAATAAAAAATACCATGAGAAATATTATTTAAGATACCAATGGAAGCAAGTGACTTTATTCAAGAAATAGATGCATATCCTAGCCTAATATGCTATAAATCTAAAGAAATTGAAGAGTTTATTGTTTGAGATGTAGTAGTAGTAGGTAAATGATGTGAAAATTTCAAAGTTTTAAGCTTAAATAGTGTTTTAACCTTATGCCATGTCTCAACTTTCTGACCTGTTTGAGGATCCTACACAATAGTCATATTATTATAACAATTGCAATTCAAGATCAAGGTCACAAAGTTGGCTAATAAAAAGCAAATTTAAGGTAAGATTAGGAACAAGATAAATGTCAAATGTACATAATTTTGAGGTTTCAATATTACCAATATAGCTAGCTTTTAAGACATATCCATTTGCTGTTTTAATGATTAGACCATTAGGTATAGGTATCTTACTTTTGAACAAGGAAGGGTCGGTAATCATATAATTTTTACAGGCAGTATCAAATAACCAAACATTACCTGATATGACAGTAGACGTGGCAGGAATATGAGATTGAGATAATACTTGATGGAACAAAGTTTAAAGATCAATGGTGAAGATTATAATGGTTTTAAATGAAGACTTAGAAGTGTTTGGTTTAGTGGTTGTTACTACAGCACTCTTGTTAGTGCAAGGATCATGAATTAGACTACTGTTATAATGATATTTAGCTTTATATTTTTGAATGGGATGATTAGTCCTATCACATTGTGAATAAGACTTGTGAAAAGTAAAGCTAATACTTTTCTGATGAGTAGTAGTAATAACAGTATCAACACTATGAGTCTGACTAATACTTAATCGAGTTTTCTCATATATCAATTTCATGAGAGCATTATCCATAGTTGCTAAAGAATGTCAATGCAAAAGTGAAGACCTGGTATTCTCAAATTCATCTCAAAGTGCTATTAGAAATTGAATAAGATGAATTTGATTTCGATAAGTAATACAATTACCAACATCACTTTCATCTTTGAATTTTGGCTCAGAATTTTCAAGTATGTCCCATAAATGTTGCATTTTAAAATGAAAATCATTAATCAATTAACCTAGTTATTGACGAAGGGGAGATAAAGTGGTTAAAATATGATATTGATGAGCAATGATAGTAAAGTTGTACCATGTGACAAGAAAATCTCAAGCATCTTTAGCAAGTTAAAATCTTTTAAAATGTACATTGATAGAAGAAATAATGGTGTTGGTGAACCATGATAGAATTCGATGATTTTTACTTTCTCATTTCTTTAGCTTATCTACAAATTTATCACTGAATTCATATTCTTTTTTTTATGGTGTTTTGCGTTCTTTAATAACAACAAGCCATAATTTAATTCATTTTAGATAACTATATGTAACCGTAGCCCACTTATTGTAATTATTTTCATAAAGGATAATGAAAATTAGTTGTACATTTTCTCATTGAATACCTGTCATTAAACTCTTGAAAAAAAATAGAGATTTAGGAAGTTATGAGTATTGATATAAGAGATGAATATTAAAGATGGGAAAGGAAACCTAAAAAATTGAAGTGCGAAAGCAAAAAATGTAGTTTAGAAAGAGAATAAACCAAGGATGAGAATAGGCATATATTGGTAATTTCATGGTGATTCACTTTTGGAATGAATCATGAAATAGCTTTGATATCATAAAAAGGAGAAAATGATGAAAACTTTATTATAATGATTTATGTTTTACAATGAGGCTTAAAGCTTATTTATACAGAAATAAATTGTTACAAAATAGAAAATATAATATATAGAAATAATGACTAAATCAATTCCTATAATCACCTAATCAATATCTAATATTCTCTAAATCAATGTCTAATCAATTTAAAATATTACTTAAATATTACTAGAATAATATAATCAATCTAAAATATTATTAGAATATTACTAGAATATCATTGACACTGTTATCATTTTGTATTGTTACATGACATTGAGAACTTTTATTCTATTGTTTGCTCATTTAGTAGGTTTTGATAACTTAAAAGGTCGAGAATAACGGTTTAATGAGGAGAAGTATCTTAGCAAACCACGAGTACTCCATCAGTTAGCCTATTGGAATTGGTGCAGTAATGATATTAGAAAACCAAGGAGGGCATTAAAACTTATCCTTATATGTGGGCTTTTTACACACTTGTTTATGGTGGTTTGGCATTTTGAACAGTTTACAGATGGAGCAAACTTTGTAAGATAGAGGACAAAGTGCAAGCGCTTTAAGAGATTTTGTAAACTTGTTGCAAATGAGGAATTAGCTAACTCTGCTGCTTCTGTTAGAAAGGCTCCTACATCTGTTGATAAAATTTCCAACTAGTTATATATGCTAAAGTTTAATTTTTCCCTTTTTATGTAGGAAAAGAATTACAATCCGATTGCAAAAGATTTTGTCAAATCAATACTTAATAATAGAGGTATTCATAGGTCAGGTCGACTTTGAGTAGGGTTATGTTTGATGGTAATGGTTTATATGCATCTTTAGATTTAGTCTAGTCTAGCCTAATGTTTCAAGCTTTAAAATTTTTTAATTCCTGCTCAAATTGAAAAAAACAAATTTTAAATCCATTCATTAAATCTTATTTATATAATAAAAAATTAAAAAAAATCTTACATAAAAAATAAAATATAAAATTTTTTTACATATATATATTTATATAATTATAACATTTTAATTATATATATTTTATTTGAATTTGGTTGTCAGGTTTGATTTTTATTTTTTTATCTAAAATTTGGTTTGAAATTTAAACGAATTTAAAAATTATATTTAAATGTATTTAATGAATTTTAATTTTTTGTTTAAGTCATTTTAAAATTTAAATGAATTTTCAAACGATAATTTGACTTTTGAATAAGTTCGTGTACTATTAATTGATAATTAATTTTCACAATTACCAATTAATATCTAATATTATAACTCATAAATTCCCTTAAAAAATAATTATGCTCAATTAACTATTATTTTTTTTTATAATCAAATTAGGAGCACCATTGGCTAAAACAAACTTCTTTCCAAACTCCACTAAAAATAAATAAATAAATAAATCCTATCCAGGTTTCAATTACAAGAAGACCCAATTTTTCCAGCTCAATCCCCGTTTCCAAACACTGCGTATTTAGGCCACATTGTTAACTCAATAATCCTTCAATAAAAAATTATATATCAAACAAAAAGCCAGCGCATCAAAAACCTAAAACTTTCCGTAATTTTAAAGCACCAGCTCAAGCGCCGCATCGCCGACAACAACGGAGCCGTAACGCCGTTGTTAACCAAAATTTCCTCAAAAAGAAAAAAAAATCTGAATCAAAAGCGGTCGTGTTTTAAGGAACGGCTCTGATTTTATTATCCACAAAGAACAGATAAAATTTTCCCCACGCGGCCCGACCTATTTCTTTTCTGTTTTGTCTTTTTTTTTAGAATAATACTTCATTTAACCCTTAGTTATTAAAATTTTCAATATGATACCTAAAAAATTTTTTCTAATCAAATACTTATATTTTATTTTCATATACTAAATTACCAAATCTGATAACACCATTAGGATACTGATATAATATTTAAATGTTGATGTGAATAATATGTTGATGTCATGAGATGTGGCCATTAGTGTCATTTTTAAAAACTAAAAAAAGTTTTTAAATTAAAAATTTTAAGAAATTTTTTTTTTTTTTTTAAAAATGACATATAATAGTATTATCATTATTATATATCATCTACATTATATATCATCTTCGTCAACATTTCAATGCACATTCGAGTTATTCTATCGGTACTAAGAAATTAAGATAGTTTTTAATACATAAAAATGAAAATTTGGTATTTAATTAAAAATCTTTTTATTTAAATATCACATTAAAAAAATTATAATAATTTTAGGGTCAAATAGACAATTAGACCTTTTTTTCTTTTCAAAGCCAACCAACAACAACGACACAATGCGATTCCATCTCCTTCTCCTTCTCCGGTTTCTCTCTAAAATCCAAAATCTAATTTTTGTTTCTCTCTTCTTTGGCTCTCTCGCATCGTTGAGTGACCGGCGAGCAGCTAAATCTCACCGGAATTTCGCATTTCTTTTTGTTGTTCCCCGGAATCAAGCTACCACAAAGAGAGAATAAACTTCCATCTTTATTATTATTATTATTTTTTTGAAAATTCTTGTTTGTTTTTAAATAATGTTTGGATAAAAAAAAAGAAGGAAAAAAAAATCTCTCTCTTGTGGTGAGCAATGGCTTGCAATGCAGGGAAAGAGATGCTGAGATCCCTTGCCCTATCATCTTCCTTTATGCTTTGATTTTTTTTTCCTTTTCTTTTCTCTCTCTCAAAATTGCTCCTTTTTTTTAATGGGCATCAGATCATGAAAAAGATTGCAGATTTTTCTAGATTTTGGGTTCAAAAGGTAAGATTTGGTTTCTGTTTTATTTAGGTCAAACTTAGACAATTTTGGGGTTTTTTTACCTCAATTTTTATAGTAAATATTCAGAATTTGGGTTTTTTTTTTTTATAATTCAATTCCCTTATCTTATCAGGGGTTTTTGTAGAATTTTGTTCTTTGTTAAGTGGGAAAAAAGTGTAATTTTGAAGTAAAAAAATAATTCATTTTGAGAAATGCAAAGTTGGGTTTAAACTGATCAGGTAGTCAACAAATTTCTTTTAGGGTTGAATTTGCATAAATAATTTCTTTTTGTTTTTAGCTGCTTAAAAAAGAGTGGGAAAAAAAAAAAACTAGAATTTGAATATTGGGAATATAGCTTATTGTTATTCTTTTATTCACAGTTAGCTTAAGTTTTTTTTTTTTTTTTTTCTTTTGTTCGTAATTTAGGGTTTTCTTTTTAAATTTTTCTTGCCTTTTCTTGGAAACCAAACGGGGCAAATTTGTTTGTTTGTTGGTAGGTAAGTGGGTTTCCTTTTCATGGTACATATTGTTTCAACTTAGTTGAATTATTAAAAAGAAAAAAAAAAAGCTGCCCTCTATGTTTCCTTCAAAAATCCTTTCTAAGTTGCCAATTTTTTAAGAAAGTAGCTAGCTTTTGTATCATCTTCACTTCCTTCTATGATTTTTGATATATTAAAAAAGAAGAATTGAGAATTTAAATTAAAAGGATTAGTGTTTCTTTAGAATTTGTAACTTTCTCTAGCATTTCTGATGTATTTTTTTTAATAAACAAAGTTCAAGATTAATGACTAGGAAGTGGTGATTGTTGAATGCTTTCCAGGATAGGGCCATTAAGCCAGGAAGGAGCCAACATTGACAAATTTTGAGCTTTTAGTTTTTG
This sequence comes from Durio zibethinus, assembly GCF_047325235.1. Lineage (NCBI taxonomy): Eukaryota > Viridiplantae > Streptophyta > Magnoliopsida > Malvales > Malvaceae > Durio > Durio zibethinus. The sequence continues at coordinate 27,874,596 of NC_143170.1, forward strand.
AGATTTTCTGGTGTTGAAGCTGAACAATGCCATTTGAGATCATGGACCAAAGGAATTCATCGGCATCGTCCTACTTTTTTGAAGAGAGTCCAATCCCAGCTGAGGTACTCTAGGGAATAACAATACACTCAATTTTATAATTTAATTCATATTTTGAGTTTATCAGACTGGTTCTTTATTTCTTGTCTAGACGATATGGCCGGGTTCCTGTATATGCTCCTTTTAAAATAGTGATCATTTTCTTCTTTTTTTTAATACTTTTTAAGTCCCCAGTTCCAGAAAACAGTAATTTGTTTCATGATGCTTTAATATCAACTTCTGTTGGGCAGAGACAAGTTGGATTTTGGAAGCCAAATACCATGTCTGATAACCAAGGTGAGAATAGTGCTATGGACAACTGACTGCTGGTTCTGTCTGCTGCTAATCGGTTTACTTAATTGCGTTGACCATTTAAACTGGCCGTTAATTTCTTTCAGTGGGCTTAGCCCGTAAGAGTGGAACTTCAATTTTTTTTTATCGCTAAACTTAATGAATGATTCGGGCTCTTGATTATTGCGAGAAGCTGTGGCCCCTGACTTTGTGATGATATATGGGATGTATTTAATAACCATATTAACCTTTACAATTGAGTGTATAATCCAAAAGATTGATCTAGTAACTGGGTGGTCCTGATTGTTATGTCCTGTCTGTATTAAAAGGATTTCTGAGTGCACCAGTCAGAATGGTAAGCATATTTACAATTGTATTTTCAATTCAAGCCATATTATTGTATAACAGAAGACTTTAGTCAATCCAAAATCTATCATGGAAATGTGGGATATTTTCCTTGAAATATTTGTCAAAAGAATGCACCAATCAGCTTGATTTATTGATGGAATGCTTGACTATTGATGGTTCTTCTGAAACAGTAAATTGCCGGTGGGAGAGTTTGCCATCTATATTGATTAAATTCTGTTTAATTGGTGCTAAATTAGATGTCAATTTCATATGAGAAGTGCTTTTGTTTATTGCTGCAGATATATTATAGATTGGCTTCTGTCCTGTTATTTCAAAAAAGCCTGAAATACCTTGGTGTAATTAAGAGTCAAAAGTATGTTTTAGTGCTTCTTCCCCTTTTGAAAATGCTGTATTTATTATCAGAATTCACCCTTCTAGAGATCTTTCTTGGAGCATGACTTTGTCCCTTGAGATAGCATACATGCATATTAACCTTGATTAACTTAGTGCTAATTTAATTGGTGCTAAATTAGATTTCAATTTCATATGAGAAGTGCTTTTGTTTATTGCTGCAGATATATTATAGATTGGCTTCTGTCCTGTTATTTCAAAAAAGCCTGAAATACCTTGGTGTAATTAAGAGTCAAAAGTATGTTTTAGTGCTTCTTCCCCTTTTGAAAATGCTGTATTTATTATCAGAATTCACCCTTCTAGAGATCTTTCTTGGAGCATGACTTTGTCCCTTGAGATAGCATACATGCATATTAACCTTGATTAACTTAGTAAGCTCCCATATTTTTTGCATATTCTTTTTAGAGATATGTTTCTTGCTTTATGGAATTTTTGTTGGTGTCACATGTAGAACTTCGAAATTCATTTGTAAAATTTGAAATGCCTTATAACAGATAAATGGAGTAGTTTGCAATTAATAATGTGTTGCCTCTAAATCTCAGATCTTTTAAATGAAAAATTTCATGTGCTTTTCTATGCAAAACTTGTGCATGGTTATCTTCCTTTCTGTCTATTTAAAATAACTTCTGGTCATTGCAGACAAGTTGGGTGGTTCATCTCCATTGGAAAAACTATCTGCTGAGTGCATGGAACTTCCTCCATTAAATCTGGCCAGGGATCAAGAAAAAAAGTTGGATGTTGGTTGGAAGGGAATTACCAATTTATCTGAGCCTTCATGGAATTCCGTGAATCACCATCCAAAATCACTGTCAAATCTGTATATGCAACCAGCAGTGAACTTTAATAGAAACAGCACCAATGCCAATGTGATCCAGCATGAAAGTAGTCTGTTTTCAAGTTCATTGTCTGAAATATTTAGTAGAAAGTGTAAGTGTTTTTGTCTATGTGTATCAAGCTTTTGTACATGTGTTTAGGTATGTGATAGTGCGTCAACATGCACATGCTTTCCATGTTTGCACTGTTTCTCTTGCTTTTCTAATATCAGATGCTTTAACTGTTGTAGCATTTTATGGTTTGATTGATGACTATTAATATCCTACCATATAATGCAAACATAATTCTAGAAGAAAGTAAGAAACTGTTTCATTAATTAATCATGCAATCATCATCCATTTTATTATTCTGTTCACATATATATTTCTCTATTTCCCCTTTTATATACCAGAGCTTCATCCAATTAGTTCGGACATTTCACCATCAAATAGATTGAAACTTAGAGCTAATATCTATCTTCACTGTGCTAAAGTTTTTTAGTTTTTTTCACTGGTTGCTCACTGCCTTTTTTTATTACCATACAATTGATCATTTTCCATATATGATTTGCTTTGCTTTTATCTTTATGCAGTGAGATTATTGGGGAATGATCTATCTTTACAAAATGCCAGTAAGGCTGCTTCACACCATGAGGAAGAACCTTTCAAATCTATGGAAGAAATTGAGGCACAGACTATTGGAAATCTCCTCCCTGATGAAGATGATCTTTTCTCTGGAGTGATTGATGAATTGGGACTTAATACTCATGCCAGTAAAGGAGATGAATTAGAAGATTTTGACCTATTCGGCAGTGGTGGAGAAATGGAATTAGAAGGGAATGATCGTGTATCCATGGGTCCAAGGAATTCAGATCTTGTTGGAATACTCAATGGTCAAGGGGGTTCCAGTGGCTCAATTGTTGGTGAACATCCATATGGTGAACATCCTTCTAGGATACTTTTTGTCAGGAACATTAATAGCAATGTGGAAGACTCAGAATTAAAGGCTCTCTTTGAGGTTTGTGCTCCTTTTCCATCTGTCACACTGTTTATTGAGACTTTGTGCAAGCAAATTTTCCTCCATCCACTCTCCTTTTAAAAGGTACATGTTCAAGTAAGTTAAATTGACCAACGTGTTTCCTTCTGTCAGCAATATGGAGATATCCGAACTCTCTATACTGCTTGCAAGCATCGTGGGTTTGTTATGATTTCTTATTATGATATAAGGGCAGCCCGAAATGCAATGAGGGCTCTGCAAAATAAGCCATTGAGGCGTAGGAAACTTGATATACATTATTCAATTCCAAAGGTGTGACTTCAACCATTTTGTTCTGGATGGTTACCATCCACTATCGTTGTTGTTACCCTCACTGCTGTTACAACTTACAATCTTTGTTTTGTCCAACTTTTTGATGCATCTTCATGTGACACACTGCTGCTTTATTCATTTATTTTTTAAAAATTGTGACCTCAGGATAATCCATCTGACAAAGATGTAAACCAAGGGGAACTGGTGGTTTTCAACCTCGATTCTTCTGTTTCACCTGATGAGCTTCAAAGAATATTTAGTGCTTTCGGGGAAATTAAAGAAGTAAAGGATTCAGTCTATTTCTTTCAGCATCACAATTCCCTTATATTTGGGATGATAAATGTCTAAATCATTTGGTTAATTTGCGTGGCAGATCCGTGAGTCTCCACACAAGCATAATCACAAATTCATCGAGTTTTATGATGTAAGAGCTGCAGAAGCTGCTTTTAAAGCATTGAATAGGAGTGTCATTGCTGGGAAGCAGATCAAACTTGAACCAAGCCGTCCAGGGGGTGTTAGGCGGTAAAATCATCAACTTGTGGTGCTTTCTTCTACTTCTTTTTAAACTGTTTTTAGAATAGTCTTCGCTTTTGAAGGGAATCTGGGCCTTTGTAATTTCCCCTTTTCCATGACCCAGGCTCCTGAAAGTGGGAAATTTTCTTATTACTTTTTACATGATGGTTCTGTGACTTTACTACTTGTACCTTACTTCGCTGTGAGCATGGAGTTGGTAAATGATGTGCTATCAGTTTTCTGGATGCCAAATATGGTTTTTGTGCATTTAAGTTGTATAAGTAGTGGTAAATCAAAGTTCCTTTTGCAGTTTTATGCGACAGTCTGAGCAGGAGCAAGTTGGATGTAACCTACATGAAAGCCCTTTTGATGATGAGTTATCATCTGTACACATTGGTATGGTTTTGCCTGTAAATTCTGACATCTGATCAATTCATTATTAGCTGTTGTTTCAGAGCAAATGTTTCTGTTGCTTCATTCATTATGATTCAATGTGACAGTTTCTCCGGGAGTAATTGCATCTGGCTACATGGATAATGGATCTACTCATGTTGTTGCACCCGTGAATACCTTTGTTGAACCTCATCAAAGTTCCAGTGTTCCAATTAACTTAGCCTCTCCAGCAAGAGTGGCACCTATAGGCAAACAATTAAGCCTTCAGGAGCCCAACCACTCGCTGGATGAAATGAAGTTTTCTAGCCAAAGTGTACCAAGTTTCCATCCTCATTCCTTTCCTGAGTATCGTGATAGCTTAGCCAATGGTATTCCATTGAACTCCTCTGGCACCATAGAAGACATGGCTAGCAGCATTGGTCCCATGATGGCTGAAGGACTTGATGATAGGCAAATTCGAGGAGCAAGTTCAAATGGGCACTTGATGGAACCTAATGCAGGGGGTAAGTTCAGCTGATTATGATATCCAACATTAATTGAAAAATGTTTTCCTTGATCATTGTTTCATTCCTTTGTGGATTCATAGGAAATTTCATAATTTAGTCTGTTAATATTTTTGATAAATTTCACAATTTGTTATGGTAAAAGTTTTGGGTAAACTTAATGCTTTTGATTTTACTCTCTCGTGTTGTCTTTCTCTCTAACTTTGTGTCGCTAATAAAATCTCTCTAGTGTTTGGGTCGTCTGGAAATGGAAGCTTGTCACTTAATGGAAATCATTACATGTGGAACAACTCCAACTCACACCAACAACATCCATCAAGTGCCATGGTTTGGCCGAATTCGCCATCATTTGTCAATGGTGTTCATGCTAATCCCCTTCGGCACATCCCTGCATTTTCTAGGGCTCCTCCTGTCATGTTGAATGTAGGATCACCTGTACACCACCACATTGGCTCAGCACCACCAGTTAATTCTGCATTCTGGGACAGGCGGCATCCTTATGCTGGGGAGTCTCCTGAAACTTCAGGTTTTCACCTGGGATCTCTTGGAAGTGTGGGTTTTCCTGGTAGTTTGCCATCGCATCCTGTGGAAATTGCTTCCCACAACATTTTTTCTCATGTTGGTGGAAATTGTATGGATTTGACAAAAAATGGTGGGGTACACTCTCCTCAGCAGATGCACCTTTTCCCTGGCAGGAACCCACATCGTAGAAATGAATCAAATTCTATTAATGCTGACAAGAAACAATTTGAGCTTGATATCGACCGCATCATACGTGGGGAAGACAACAGAACAACACTTATGATTAAAAACATACCCAACAAGTATGTGAACTGCTCCTCATGCAAATTCCAGTCATTTTATTTATTTCTTGTGTCTTGAGTTGTTCTTTCTACTATTAAAATAATTTTGTTACATAGAATTTCTCTGTTAAAAACTTTCTTATGCTCAAATTACTTGATGAATGACCCTTAAAAAAGTTGTAGACTTGCTGATGATAATTAGCTGCACTTTGCCTTTAAAATCTCACTGTTGCTCCAAAATGGTGTAATTTTTGATTGATCACCAATTTAGCAATGTTGTTTATATTTGGACTACTTGACAAATTGTTTCCGACTCATTCAATTTGGTCATGTTTAGTAGTATAGTTGAAGTGAGTTAGCAGAGGTGAACTTTTAATGTGATGCTATGCTAGTGTTCGTTCTTCAGATTTTCAGATTTATTGATGTCATCCAATATTATACTTTCTTTCATTTAGTAAATATTCCTCATCCTTTCCCTCTTTCAAATGATTATCACCTTACGAAAAAGTTAAATGGTGTTTTTTGCAGGTATACCTCAAAGATGCTTCTGGCGGCCATTGATGAGCACTTTCGAGGAACTTATGATTTTATTTATTTGCCAATTGACTTCAAGGCAAGTAACTTAATTGGTCGATCAACCATTTTCCAACCTTGACACACTAATTCATGCTTGGGCATGCTACTTGTACTTGTAGTGGAATGTGTTACTCACCCTAAATTTTACAAATATTAACTGCAGAACAAATGCAATGTGGGCTATGCATTCCTCAACATGATTGATCCACAACAGATCATTCCTTTCTATAAGGTTTGATACATGGATGATATGTCACACTAATATTGGTTATTTATGCAAATATTATCATCTGCACGTTTAGTTGTATACTTCACTTTTATTTTGATAAATTAATGCTAATCGTGTTAAACCAATACATGTTTTCAGGCATTCAATGGCAAAAAATGGGAAAAGTTCAACAGTGAAAAGGTGGCATCTCTTGCATATGCTAGGATTCAGGGAAAGGCTGCTCTTATTGCTCATTTCCAGAATTCAAGCTTGATGAATGAAGATAAACGTTGCCGCCCTATTCTCTTTCATACTGGTGGCCCAAATGCTGGTGATCAGGTAGGTTATCTTGATACACCATAATTAAGCTCAATGTAATTTTTTTCTTGTTTTCTGAAATTTATTATGTAGTTTTACTTGTGCGGCTTTCCATGCGGATTTCCTTACTCTTATATCTGTAATGAAGTTTTGAGAATTTAACTCCTAATTTCTTGTTTATGATAGGAGCCCTTTCCTATGGGTACCAACATTCGATCAAGACCAGGGAGATCTCGAACAACTGGCAACGAGGAGAACAACCGTCAAGACTGTTCTTCAACTTTAGCTAACGGGGAGGAATTTTCCAATGGCGCAGAATCATTGTTAGGTTCTTCCAAGGATTCTGATTAAGCAGTGTGCTTATCCAGCTCTAACTTTAATACCATTTCAGAGTACTAGAACTTCATCCACCCGACTTAAGTATTTGACGGTGGCCTGATGACCCTTTTTGCCATAGAGCAGCAGTTTTGAGAACCAAAATGCATATCCAAAACTAAGTGGTACCTGACAAATTTTGTTCATTTTTTGTTTGTATCAAAGGCCATTATGAGTGTAAACTGGCGTAATGTTTTGGATAGTCTTTGACTGAACATTACCATCATGTATAGATGTTCCCGGGCTTATGCTTTACTTGAGGGATCCTTTTGTTGTTTCAGTTTTGTATCCTGAGTCATGTGATTTCATTTTTGTCCCCAAGGCTTTGGAATCCCTTCCAGTCCTTTTGTTCTAGGTAGAGAGCATATCTAAGTATTCTAGTTGTGACATTTTGAACTTCCCTTGTTTACTTTTAATGAAATACATTTTTTTTATACTTGAAACAGGTCACAAGATTGTTGGCGACTCGTAAAACCTTGTTATCTTCTCTCTTATTGCATTGGAAGACAAAGTTTGAAACAGACAACTCGGATAAATGCTTTTTGGTGGATTTTTTTAGCCTTGGAGCTAGGACCCGAACACAGGAACATGTTTTGAAACATGTACCGCCTGTGTTTCGATATCCTGAGGTCAAGATGTCAACAGGGTTTTGAGTCAGTAAGCTGATGGCTGATGTTTCGTAAACCAAGGGAACGAGTTCTTGCAGGTGGTCATGTCTCATCCTGTGTTCAACTTTCTCAAAGACATTTGTATCAAAAGGCTTGGCCAATTGACATTAATAAAAGGTTGGTTTGGAGTGTATTAAGTTTGAATTTGAGTTGATATAATAATAAGTTCAAATTCAATTTGAATTCGGTTAAAATTTTTTTTTTTAGTTTAAATTTTATTTGAGATAGAAATCAAATTATTTGAATTTATTTTATTAAGTTTAATTAATATATAAAATAAATTTGATTATTTATATTTAAATTTGAGTTCAAATTTAAGATATTTTATTAATTATAAACAAATATATATTAAAATATAAAAATTTAATTAAACTTATAAATTATTCTATCCAAGTATAAAAATGTTCGAATTTGGTTCAATCGATAAGTCGAATCGAATTCAAATAATTTATAAATATTAATATATTATTTATATCTTTAATTCCAAAGCCATGAGTAGATATTATTATTAATATGAAATTGCCACTATATACGCTCTTTCAACATAATTTCAGTTGTTACCTTGAGAGTTTTATTAAAAAACACTCACTTTTAATGACAAAAAAAAATCTTTTTTTTTTACATAAAAATAGAATTTATTTTAATTTCCCTGTATTTATTAAAATAATGAGATAATTAATTATTTTTATTTAAAAAGTCTGGTTCGATTTTTTAATAAAAAAATTTATAAAGTTTTGTACAAATTAAAAATAATTTAATGATTAATTTTAGGCATACAAGTGAAAAAAAAACCCTTAAATAAAAATTTTATTATCATTTAAACTTTTGATATTTTATTATAATTAATCAAATTATAAATTTTTTATTTCAAATCAATTGAACATTTAAATATTTTTTTATCTAATTAAATTTTTAAATTTTTATTTTTATTCAATTAAATCTTCAATTAAACAAGTATAATTAATCATTTTTTAATAAGAGCTTAATTGATGGAAATATATATTTAAAAATTTAATTAATTACAAAAAATAATACAATTTTAGATGATTATTAAATTTTACTTCAAGGTTTTTTTTTTTTTTACCCTTTTGTCTTAATTTTATTAGCTGAATTTTGGAAAAAAGAAAAAAAAAAGGATTTATTAGAAGAAGGTCAAAATTGTAAAAACAAGAAAGTTTATATCGAACCGCTCTCGTTCTATCATGTGATTCTGTCCAACATAAGGAAAAAAAAAAAAAAAAAAACAAGAAAGAAAAAGGGGAAGAAAATAGGTGAAGAAAAATGAGCGCGGGTTCAATGATTTCGAAGAGAGTGAAGCAAGAACCAGAAGAAGAAGAAGCCAATGGAGAAGACGAAAACAGCAGAGCAGAGCAAGAAGAAGCATTGGTGGCTTTGATCGACCACCGCTCCAAAGAAGTCGAACACCTCCGCCAACGTATCTCCTATTACAAATCTCAGGTTCTTCAACCCTTTTCCCCACTTTTTTGTTTCTTTTTTATCCTTCGATGTTTGGGTTTTTTTCTTTTTTGAATGGTCGCTTATCAATTGAGGGATTTCTAGTTATCTTTAGTTTCTTCTTTGAAGTTCTCTTTCACTTTAATGTTTCGGGTTTAATGCCTGTCTTTGGAGAAAAACAAGTTCAATTAAGTGATAAATTTTACCACTTTTCAAAAGCTGTTATTATAGAGTATAAAGAAACAATCTTTTGCTTTCATTGTTTTGTTGAATAATCTATGGGTTTGTGAGATTATCAGGTTGTTTAGAGGCAAAGTATTAGTGAACCAAATGCTTGGTGATAAGTGTATTGTAATGCTGGTTTGTTTCAGTATAGCTTTAATATTTCAGTTTTAATTCCTGTCATTGGAGAAAAACAAGTTCAATTAAGTGATATTGAAGTGGAAAGACCAATCTGATAATCTCATGAAGTGATAAATTTTACCACTTTTCAGAAGCAGTTATCAATAGAGTATAAAGAAACAATCTTTTGCTCTCTTTATTTTGTTGAATAATCTATGGATTTATGAGATTATCAAGTTGTTTAGTGGCAAACTATTAGTGAACCAAATTCATGGTGATAAGTGTATTGTAATGATGGTTTGTTTCAGTATAGCTTTAAGCTTTCAGTTGCACATTCATGTCTGAGTGTTTTGTTTGATTGTTTTCTTTCTTCATGCTTGTTTGAAACACAGCTTGATCAAGCAGAGAAGAGGCTGCAAGACTCACAATCTAAATTGGCTCGCCTTCGAGGGCGAAATAACACAAGATCATCTAATGCTTCTTTGGAAACTAAAAGTTTGAAGGTGGAGCGAAGATCAATCAGTCCTGAACATTTAACTGGAGGTTCTGAAAACAAACCACAATCAAGAACTGAACTTGTAATCCCTTCTGTGAATCCAAAGATTCCACAGCCTATAAAACCAGCAGGATCAGGTGCAAAGACTATCATTGGTCTTGAAGCAAGTGCTGCCTCTAATAGTGCTGTAAAAGTAAAAGGCGAGAAATCTCATAGAAGCTCTACCAATGTAGAGGTTGTTGATATTAAAGATAGAGGAACTAAAAGGAAGTTTGGTAAGGCGATCGCCTCTAACTGGGTTCATTACTTATTTTCATGTTGGTACATGAACGTTCCAAATTTTCTGCTGTATCAGAACAAAAAGAACACAAAGAATTGATTCCCTTGGTACAAAGCAGTTCTTCACCATCCACAATTGGCTCCTATACAAGCAATCACATCCCTAGTCAGCACAAAAGAAAGTTGAGAAGTCTTGCTGTGTGTCCAGTGAATGATCAGCTTTTTGTGACCAGGTATGCTCTTTGATAAGGGAAGAGGAACATATGCCAGGAAGCCCCCATGCACCTCATTGTTTCAACTGTTTACCATGGCAAATTCTATAGTTTCTTTGTGTTCTACAGGATCTGATTATTGCTAATGTGTTGGACTGTATGCAGTGCCTTAGATGGATTAGTCAACTTGTGGCAAATTCAGGGTAGAGGGTAAGTTAAATTTTTTTTATTTGGACCTGCTATTTACTACCTGTAGCTGATATGGGTTGTTGATCAACAGATTTCAGGGCAAAAATTTCATATAATTGAGCTTCTAATTTTATCATAGTATGTGTTTGATATGGATATATACTGCCATGCTGAACTATGAATATGATCCATGTGATACAAGTGTGTAAGCATTCTTTTTGCAGAAAGGTATTTTATAGAGTCAAAGAGCTTTTAACTGTGACATTCATTTTTTCATTTGGGAAAAGAAAGGGGGAGGGTTGTGTTACTGGAATTTGACTAAAGAATTTGTTGCTGAAAGATCCTTGTCAGTCTTTTTTGAACTGTGGCGAGCAAGATAAGGTTAGCGTGCTTAGAGCATGCATAATGGAGGAAAATGATATACGTAGTTAGCCAAAAATTGTTCGCGATTAAAACTTAATTGTGTTAGGTACAGCAGGAGGCCATTGATATCAAAAGTTAAATTTTGATTGTCTGTGCCATTTTTGAAGCGGGTGGTTTATCTTATTACTCACTACAGAAAATGCAATATCAGGTTGGTCTTTGGCTGAGCACTTCTCAAGTTTTCCTGATATGATTCCATAATCTCTTATCATTGTGCCTTTTTCCCCTCTTGCATATTCTAGTATGATTAAGGCAGCACAGCATCATAGGTGGCATGTCCTTTCGTTGCTCATTCTTTTGTTTGCTTGGCATTTATGAGAACATTGCAGACATGACATCAGTCAGAGCAGGCTGTAATATGGTTCTTAACCCAAATTTGTGTATTACTTAGCAGTATTCAGAACCATAACTCTTATCTCCCTCTCTTTCAATTGTATCAATTAAGTGCTAATGGTTTCTTATTCTTTTTTTTTTTTTGCCTTGGACTTCAGGTCATCAGCCTCTTTTCTTAGTTCCACAGATTGTGTTTCCTCAGGAGATAGAAGATGGCCAGAAGATATAGCCTGGCATCCTCACGGAAACAGCCTTTTTTCTGTATACACTGCAGATGGTGGGGATTCACAGATATCAGTACTAAATCTTAACAAAACACAAGGGGTAAGTGTGATGGTTGTAATTCATTGTTTTAAAAAAATCTTGCTGCTGCTATATTCTTGGATGTGTGGATGCTGTGGAAGAGCTAAGTACCCTGTAATTTTTCACTTAACATTCAATTTCCATCTTAATAGGGCCCTATCTTAATCTAAAGTAAACTCTCCTTTTGCTTGTATGTGCAATTACAGAGAGCCCGTGTAACTTACTTAGAGGATAAGCCTCATGTTAAAGGTATCATCAACGGCATAACATTCATGCCCTGGGAAAATACCTGTTTTGTGACTGGTGGTAGCGATCATGCTGTGGTGCTTTGGAATGAGAGAGATGAGAATGTATGGAAGCCAAAGTCCCTACATAGGAATCTGCATTCTTCTGCTGTCATGGGAGTTGCAGGGATGCAGCAAAAGCAGATTGTACTGTCTGCTGGGGCCGACAAAAGAATTCTTGGGTTCGACGCGCATGTGGGAAGAGCAGACTTCAAACATCAAATAGAAAGTAAATGCATGAGTGTTCTGCCAAATCCTTGTGACTTCAATCTATTCATGGTTCAAACTGGGTAAGAAAAATCTATTTTGCAACCAGGAAACTTCTTTATTTTGGCTATTCACCTTTTACATTTCTTAGCATACCTTCTGGCTCTTTTCAATATTGGTGTTTTACCAGGTTAATAAATTGCTATACTTTCCCTCTAGTCTATTAGAACTTTGAGCAAAGCAGTGATGAAAAAAACTAAGAACACTTCAAGCATTATTTATATAACCTTCATTTGGGACACCTCTAGTAGGCAATAACGCACAATCTTGGTATTATGATCACTTTAGCAGTTGCATAGTTAACAGCACTTTTTTTTTAATTCCCATTATTTTGGACCCTATTTTTTTTTTCTTCAGATGAATACTAGCATTTTAAAATAAATGTTGAACATCTTTCAATTGCATTAATAGTGTCTGTTCCAGGATTCTACCGAGTTAACATATAACACGACTTTTACTTAACCGGTAGATTCAGATGTATATTGTACATCAGTTTCCTGGATTGGCTAGCATAGTTAAGATATGATTATAATATGTTTAGTATGGTGGCAATTTTGGGTCTTCTATGGCTCCTGTCAGATTCTATATGCCACTTCAAGAGAATTACTTGGTTATTGTGTAGTTGTCGGTTTAACCTTAGGTTGTTGCTCATGGTTACAGGAAGTTTTATAACTTCATCTGCAGTTTGGAGTTTTAGACAAGAAGATTTTTTTTTTCGCAGGGCTCACGAGAGGCAGCTCCGGCTCTATGATATTAGATTAAGGCATACAGAACTCCATTCTTTTGGGTGGAAGCAAGAAAGCAGTGACTCACAATCAGCTCTGATAAATCAGGCTTGGTCTCCCGATGGTTTATACATCTCATCTGGTTCAGCAGACCCTGTTATCCACATTTTTGATATTAGGTACAATGCTTCCAAGCCATCCCAGTCAATCAGAGCTCATCAGAAACGAGTCTTTAAAGCTGTATGGCATTACTCTTTCCCACTTCTCATTTCCATATCTTCTGATCTACAAATTGGACTGCATAAAAAGTTTTAGTTCCCTCTTAGTATTTTACATCGGGTTCATTCCCATGGGAGAGAAACTTTATCCTTTCCCCTCATTTCGATCTGATGCTCCATAATCTGGTGTCTTTCAACTTGTTTCGAAAAGAGGAGTTGGTCATCGATCAGTTTTTGATTATCAAGCAATACGTAGCCTGTATCAATGATGACAAACCAATACTCAACCCAGATTACATTGTGATATTCAGAATTTTTTCATGTATTCCAATCTTAATTGATGGTTTTCATTTTCTGGTCGTCAATTTGCATGCAAGTAATCATTGGAGCTCTACTTCTAAGTTTTAAGGCATTAAGTAATCAAAGTTGTATTTGCATTTAGTGGCAAGCAATAGGTTGATTCGATTCAATTTGATTTTAAAAAACGGCCAACCGAATTAACTGACCCTTTTTAGAAAAAATAACCGGTGAAAAAGTATGGAAAGGCAATAACTGTCATGAAAAAGGATTTAAACGAAAATTTTTAGTTGAAGTTCGGTGAAATTTTTTATTAAAAATAATTAAATTAAAATTAAAATTAATAAATTAAAAGATCTCATTATATTATATAAATTATGTATATAAAATATAAAAAAATTTTAATAAAACTTGATAAATATTTTAAGATAAATATTTTTTGTGAAAATATTGATAAAATTTTTATTGTTAAATAAATATAAATTAAATAAAAATTATAAATAATATTTTTAATATTTTATATATTTTTTAAGTAAATATATACTTGTTATATATTATTGATTTTTATATTAAATTTTATTAATCTATTTATTTAAATTTTTTATTAAATCATTTTAAATAAAAAATTTTACAAATTTTATTTTAAAAATTTCATATAAATTTTATCTATCACTATCAATATTTACATTTATGCGTTAGTGGGAGGGGATGGATTAGATTTAGATGTACTAATCAATCAAATCGGATCAAATTTAAATGACGTTTGAAATGTTCAATGAAACTTTGCATAATTTCTACAATAAGGTTAAATTTATTATTAGAATATTTTTAAAATAATTCAAATATATACTATTTAATTAATAAGATAATAACAATGCTTTTGGATTGAAGCAAGATCAAACCTAAAAGATCACGTTTACGACCAAGTTGGTGTGCTCGGAGGATAACCCGGACGTAAAGCGTTGGATCCACGTAACTGGGGTGGCACCGTGGAAGTGCCACTCTGGGTTATGTGGCGCAAAGTTTGGGATCCTCCAAATTTCTGAGGTACACGTGGTGAAAATAAGCGGAGCCTATTGCCAGCCCAGTAGGCCATCACCATGGGCCCCTGGGTTTCCTGCGCAACTTTCTAACTTGCTTAGTCGCTCGTATTCTGTCGCCTGTGCTCCACACTGTCATAGTTCATACACTAAACAAAACGCCAGCGAGAAAGAAAAGGGAAACCCAAATGTTACTCAGAAGTCTGCAGGTAATGTATTTTATTTTTTTTGTAGCAATTTCACTTCCCTCCCTTTATCCTTTCCTTGTTTCTGTCGTGTTTGGTTTGTCAGAAACGTTTTTCTAGAGCTGGTGATTCTGTGTTTGTGTCCCTGTAAAATACTGAAATTAGAGTATTCATATGTGTTTTATAAAAAAGTTATAAATCGTGTCAACGTGAAATATAAAATATAATTTTTTTTGTTAAATTCATATAAAGTTGCTAAAATTTTAAGTCATATCATTTTTTATCTTATTCGTATCTGTTTGTATTATGTCATTATCGTTTTTTAAATTATCAAGTTTTTTTCTTGCTTGAGAAAATCAGAGGTTTTTTTCTTTTCTTCGTTTTGTCCCCTTGGCATCAAATGGTCGTCTTTGAGAACTAAGGCCAAAAAGTGGGTTACCAAAGTAAAAAGCTTTAAACTATGAATTTATGAATAAAAGATCATTTTTTGCCCATGTGATATTGAATAAAAGAATGGGGTAAACTTAGTATTTAGAAACAAAATAATGCTTGATTCAGTTTCAGTTTAGAGAAATAGTGCACTCGTTGGCATTGTTCAGTGAAACATAGATTGGTAGTTAGGATGTGCAAGTCGGCTTTTATTTGGAAAATGTCATTTTGAAAGGATTGTGAATTTATGTTTGTTTGCTATGAATGTGAGCTTATATTTGGCTACTGTGTCCCACTTTTGTGGTTTTGTTTATCGAGAGTGGTTATGATGATTGAGATAAAGTAAATGGAACTGATTTCTTCTATTTTGACAGCCCTGTCCCTGGATAGAGAAGAGGCAATTGCTAGATGCCAATAAAATGGCATTAAAGCCAAGCATTTCATGCTATTGTTCCTGCAGTTACCTGTTCGTCTGAGATTGCGCAAGGTCTTGCTGCTCATTGCAATGATATTGCCATGCAGGCAAAAGAAATCGATGAGAATGATTGGGAGTAGCTTTCAGGCTTTATACTTATGTGCAATGGAAGAACAAAAACCACAGTGCTACAGGTACCGTGTTTTTGGTCTTCCTGTTGGACGATTGGAGGTTGTTGAGAAAATCAAGCCAGGCATGAAGCTTTTTCTATTTGATTTTGAATTGAAGCTTCTCTATGGCATATACGAGGCAACCTCTGTTGGAACATTCAACCTGGAACAAACTGCTTTCAATGGCAGGTTTCCTGCCCAGGCAAGTAATCTTATGCCTTTAGCTTAAAGGTTTACATGTTTAAGACCACCTTCATGGTTGGCATCTGAGATCCATTCTTGGATACTTTTTCGAAGGGTTTTTGGTAGCATTATGCAGTTCCCCTGTGATTTTTTCTATCCCATAACTTGGCTTGTTCTTCCATAGTCGAAGGCATCGGGTAGCTGTCACTCGTATAGGCCTCCATAAAGTTGGGACAGACATGCCATGAGATCACTTTTCTAACTTTCTTGCTAGTTTCTACTTTCTCTTTCACATATAGAGACACCTAGGAGGACAAGGCTATGACATTTTTATATTGCCTTTATATTTTTCAAATATAATCCGAAATCTTTATTGTTTGTTACAACCATTATCCCAATTGTTGACGTGCAATGCCCTTGAGAAATCAACATAAACAAATATTTTGGCTGCATGGACATCAGTACTCTGGGTGGTCAGCACACTCAAAAAGACTTTAGAATGAAGCCTACATGGCATAACACCCATGATTCATGGGAAATAGGCTTGTAGAACTTAGTTCAATGACTAGAGGAATATGGATTGCAACAAACCATTGATAGTTATTAGCATTTACCTTGCTCAAGGTGTTATTCTTCTGATTTTTCTTGTTGTAATGCTAATAGCCTGCTCTTTTTTTGCTGGTAGCATTCTCATTAATGCTATTGGAAAGCCATATATGAATTTGAAGCTCTAGAAGTCCCTTTTGCCCTTATGAAATGGACTTTAAGATTATTTTAGGTCTATCTAGAAGAAGTCCTTATATGCACAAATGAGATTCAATCCCACTTGATGCTTACATGTTTTTCTAATTGACAGGAAGCATAAGGCCCTACTTCATTCTAGTTAGATGATTTTCCAGTTTGTTATTCCATTTCTCATGCACATATTGCTTTTTCAGGTGAGGTTTAAGATCTATAGGGATTGTTTACCTTTGTATGACAGTTGTTTTAGACATGCCATTGAACATAACTACCAGAAGGGCTTCAAGTTCAAGCAAGAACTCAACAAGCAGCAGGTGAGATGGATGCATGCAACGTTTTCTTTTACCTGTAATTTTTTTCTTCATGCTCCTTTTTCACTAAATAGCATTATACCATGGTGCAGGTGGCGAGTCAATTGTCATTGTTTCATCCTTTGACAGTGCCAGCACCTGGTTATCTGCAGCCGATGTACTTCAAGCTGTGCAAAATCAATCAGGGCTACCATTTCCCAAGGATTCATGTGTGCAAGTCTTAGAGTCTCAACAGGTTCAGCAGACAGGGCTTCAGCGAGGCATGGGCTATGTCCATCCAGTGGATCCAAATGTAACTGGGTTGCAACTCAGTTATGTCCAACCGGTTTCAGAGCCTCAGAATATTCTACGGAGTGTCCCTTCTCCACAGCAGCATTATTTTGGATCCACTACAAACATAGGCCATTCCCATCCAACTATGGTAACACAAGTTTTGCCAACATCAAATTATTAATATTTTTTGGCAGAATTTCAGCAGCCATATGCAGCTGGAAACCCTAACCAAACTGTGCCAGACCAATATAACAGGTGCCTTTCCCTTTTAATGGATGTGTTATTATTTAGGAGTTGAATCTTTGGCTTGAAGACAAGTGTTTTTGGTTGGTCACTGTTACTGAGAAATCATTTTGGTTAATTAAAACAAGTTTGTGGCATCTTTTTTTATTCTTTTTTGCCAAAAATTTGTGGCTCTGATAAGCACCTTTCTCTACTACAGAAGCAATTTGTTTTCTGTGAAAATATGCACCTCTGACCCTGAATGAACTCTTTTAAAAAATTTGTTGCTTATTAAAAGAATTTTATAAAAGAATCTTTGCTTAATAAAAGAATTTTATATAAGAATTTGATTTCTTTTTTTTTTTTTTCTGCCAAGTATGCATGACCATCCTTAATTACATTGTAAGTAAAATTTGTACAGCAGTGTGACTCTTAGACCTAAATCCACAGATGGGAATCCACATATCCAACTGCTTTCTGCCTATTCAGATGCTATTTAGTTTTTGCCAAGCATATTGCAATTTCTTTTTAAATCTAATGTTTCATGTTTTGCTGCAAATGTAGCGATGGGACAATGGGTATTAATCAACAGCTTGGCATGGGCAATATGTATCAGTTACCATTACACAGAGAGGGGGAAACTGTTCAGCAGCAGGAGAGTGTTATCCCGTACTATAATTCCAACCCATCACCTGCTGCTCCTCATGTAACACCGTCAGTATTGTCTTATATGCCAACAATGGCAGTACCTGAAGTGGCGAATGGGACTCCTCCCCTTGCTTACTTATGTCCATTTGCCGGAGCAGCTCCAATTCATCATTGACTTATAAAGGGAAATGATGTTACCTCGAATCCGCAAGATGCATATGAAATTTTAGTGACCATGCAAGGTATTGTTGTTTACCATGGCTTTTATTGTTCTGCAAGGTGAATTAAAGTTAGGAATGTTGATAGTCTGTCACTTTATTATGATACCTAGTAAATACCCAAAATAAAGGAAAACTTTTGAGCTTAAACTGGAAGCCCACTTTTGATTGAATGGTACTATACTAGGATAAATGATACATTCAACAGTACGGTAAGTGGAGAAATCTGATCTGTACCCAGTATTACTATCAGAGGGTTCATAGCTCAGTGGTAGAGCATTTGACTGCAGATCAAGTGGTCACCGGTTTGAATCCGGTTGGGCCCTTTTATAAATATTTTAACTCCGCATATGTGTTGTCGCACTGCCGGTCCCAAGCATTCTCGTTGACAGGCAGTACAAAATATAGTCAAACTATGAGGAAAGACCAAAACAAGAATTCTTGTTGGGTCGTCGCCTCCCAACGATGCGCTACATCAGAGCCCGGATGTAGTGTTAAATATGCAAGGGTTGCTAGGTCATCCCAGACCAAAACAAAAATTCTCATTGGGTTGTTGCCTCCCAACGACGTGCTACATCAAAGCCAGGATGGAGTGTTTAATTCGGTTGGGCCCTTTATAAATATTTTAACTCCGCACACTGCCGGTCCCAAGTATTTTTGTTGACAAGTGGTGTAAAATATAGTTAAACTATGATGAAAGACCAAAACAAAAATTCCTGTTGGGTCGTCGCCTCCCAGTGATACACTACATCAGAGCCTGCATGTAGTGTTAAATATGCAAGGGTTGCTAGGTTATCCCAGACCAAAGCAAAAATTCTCGTTGGGTTGTTGCCTCCCAACGATGTGCTACCTCCCAACGATGTGCTACATCAAAACTTGGATGTAGTGTTTAATATGCAAGGGTTGCTAGGTCATCCTCGACCGAAACAAAAATTCTCATTGGGTTGTTGCCTCCCAACGACGCGTTACATCAAAGCTCGAATGGAGTGTTAAATATGCAAGAGTTGCTAATTCATCCCCCGAAAGTGACACGTTGCATCGCCGCCTGGATGCGGTGTCAAATAGATAAGGATTCTCTTGTTTTGGTGGACGAACACGAGCAAAGAAGGTAGTCCATAGGGGTAATTCAAACAAAAACTTAATTTTTTATTTGGTTTTTTATATAGTCGATCATAGAGTATGAGATATAAGATTTAGTGTATTGTAATAGATTTAAGTGGCAAAATGCTGATTACCTTGGCTGATTATTTTAGTAAACATTTTGATTTTGTTAAGGGTGTAAATGAACAAATTTTCGACAAATTATTTGTGAATATGTTCAGTTTCCATTAATTTATTAAGCGTAACAAATAATCTTGAATAACATTTTTATGTTCGTTTGTTAAACGAACCGAATATGAACAGAGGTCTGTTCAATTTGTTTATATAGGCGAATAAGCTCGTTTAAAGTTCGTGAAAATTTTGGTTATTAGCCTTCAATTTTTTTACTAGAGGATTATTCTATGTGTTTTTGATTAAAAACGTTTTGAATAATTCACTCTATTTTTTGTTTGGAGATTATTCAATACGTTTTTCTTAGAAAATGTTTTGAATAATTCCTTCATTTTTTTTATTATTCATGTTGTTTTTTGTCAGAAGACGTCTTAAATAATCTCCTAAACCCTAAAAATTGAAGATTGTTCAAGGTCTTTTTATCAAAAACGTCTTGAATAATCTTGTTATAAAAATTGAAGTGGATTAGTAAAAGTGTTTTGACTATAAATGTCTTAAATAACACCATTAAATTTTTTGTAAAAGATTATTCAAGACGTTTATGGTCAAAAAAGCCTTAAATAATCCCCTCTAAAATTTTTTTGGGGATTATTCAAGGTGTTTTTCTAAAAAAAAATCTCTTGAATAATCCCTTAAACCCTAAAATTAAGAATTATTCAATGTATTTTTGGTCATAAATACTTTGAATAACCCTATTGAAGTAGATTATTGAAAGCGTTTTTCGCTATAAATACTTTGAATAATCTTATTAAATTTTTTGTAAAAGATTATTCAAGGGATTTTTGGTCAAAAACGTCATGAATAATCCTTTTCAAAATTTTTTTGGAATTGTTTAAGGTATTTTTGCTTATAAAACGACTTAAATAATCTTTTAAATCATAAATTCTAAATCCTAAAAATTGAAAATTATTCTAAAGCGTTTTTGAAAAAAATACATTGAATAATCACCTCATAAAAATTGAATTAGATTATTAAAAGTGTTTTTGATTATAAACACATTGATTAACCACACATCAATTACGAATCAAAACAAAGAATGAGTTAAGGCCTTCCTTTTACTCTGCTAGACTTATGTTACTATTCAAATGAATCCCACATCGCTTAAAAATCAAAATAAGTCGAGTAAAACTTATAAATTTTCACAATCCACTGATCATTTGTTTAATAAAATCAACAGTTAATTGTGAATATTGCGATTTTTCGATAATAATGAGTTAAAAATTCGAATTTGAAACTTAAAATTGAAGCTCATTTATGTTTGGTTAAAGTTGATTGAAAATAGACAAATCAAGCTCGAACATATATTGTGGAGTTCGTTAAGAGCTCGTTCATTTATAAGTTTGTTTATTATTAATCAAATTAAACTTGAACAGAAAGATGCTTAGTTCGGTTCGATTCGATTCATTTACGGTCTTAATTTTGTTGAGAAGCTTTGTCACCAATTTAGTTGACCATATTACCTAGCGCAGGTTGATCATAGCTTCAGAAGTATGAATCTTTTTCCCTCACTCTCTTTAGTATTCCAGTTGTGATTGCCATGAACTTCAAACTGGATTTTCTATGATGTGGAATCTGATTATTAAGTACTGTATTTGATTGTTTTCAACAAATTGGGTGTGTCTTGGCTGAAGGGTAGCAAGGAGATAATGGGCCTTGCGTCTATTTGCATGGTCGGCATCATCCATACCACTACCACTACCCCACCACCATTCCTACTTCTAGTGATTGACCTCTTGACCTTTGTGCTCGTTGTCTCCATGAACCCTTTTTTTATTTTTATGAAAACATCAGATAATCTCTTTGGAATTGGCTTTCATGCCTCTGGACTAGAGTCTAGCCTGAAAAATGTATTGTGCTTGCTTTCCACTACTCGGTTCTCGATTCCAAAGTGCTGCACCGTGAATCGTGATGGCTTTTTTTGGTAGTATAATAAGGATATAAAAATAATATGAATAAAAATTATAAAAATAACTAAAATTTAAACAAAAATTATAACTAAAATTAATAAAATAAAAATATTTTATAAATTTATTTTAATATAAATTATAATATATAATTTTTATATAAAATATAATATAAACATTTAAATTATTAATATTTTATACGTTATAAATATAAAAATTATCAGATTTAGTTTCCTCCCTTTGTCTCTCTCTTATCCTCCATAGCATCCAAGGGCTCTTTGCATTTGATAGATTAAGGTATTGTGTCTCACCAAATATTATAATTTAAAATTTTTTTATTTTAAAATTGTGACATATTTTTAGTGCATATTTAAAAAATAAAAAAAAATTAATTTAAAAAAATAAGACATATATTATCATTTTAATTTTGTTTGTAAAATTAAAAAATTTCAATGTTAATACATTTAATAATTTATATATATATTCATGTTACCAAAAAGTTGTATTCTTATAAGTACTGTTTTTTTTAAATTAAAAAAACGTTATTTTAAACTTTCCATATCGTTATCTTACTTTAATTCATTAAAGTAATCAGCAATTATATAATTTATTAATAAAATATTAGAATTTTAATTTCATTGATAAAATACTATTTTTGTCTTTTTTATTTCTTAAAACTATATCATATTTTTTATATCAAAACTTTTTTTTATATTTTAAAAATAATATATGAATAATATGAATAAAAATTATAAAAATAACTAAAATTTAAACTAAAATTATAACTAAAATTAATAAAATAAAAATATTTTATAATTTTATTTTAATATAAATTATAATAAATAATTTTTATATAAAATTTAATATAAACATATAAATTATTAATATTTTATACGTTATAAATATAAAAATTATCAGATTTAATTCCTTCTTTTTCTCTCTCTTATCCTCCATAGCATCCAAGGGCTTTTTGCATTTGATATATTAAAATTATAATTTATGATTTTTCTTTACTTTTTAACATTAAAAATTATGAAATTTTAATTTTATAAATTTTTTTTTAATTTTAATGTATTAAAAATTTTTTTGTGAAAATCAATATAAATATTAAAATTTTAATTTCAATTATGTGATATTAATTCATGATAATATCGAATAAAAAAAACTCAACAAAGTGAATTTTTTTTATAAGAAAAAATTTAGAAGTAAATAGATTGTTCAATCCTAAATTAGAGTAAGATGTATTGTATTTAACAACTTAAAATAAGTGATTGTAGGTCGTATATTCGAGATGATATCAATAAATAATTATCAGTAAGATTCAAATTAATAATTTAAAATAAATAGTTACAGATTGTACATTCGAAATGATTCTACTAAATAATCATTGATAAAATTTAAACTTAAAATTTTTTTATGGATAAAAATAATTTTAATTAATTAAATCAATTATTTATTGATATCAAAGCGAATTTGATTGATTGGAAATTGGCCCCAACTTTCCTTTTTTGGCTACCGTTGCTTTATAAGTTATAACAACGAACGAAACGCGCTCTCAGCAACGCGTTTTCCGTTGCTGATTTGGATTTTGGAAAATGGACAGCGATACTAAAGAAAACGTGGGCCATTTGCCCATTTCTTAACACTGTTGAAGAACTTGAAATCTCATTACAAAGTGATTTTTGTCTCCACATTTTTTATTTCCTATTTTTTTCTCATGCATATGTATCGTTTTTCGAGTTGAAAAACAGTCCGTGAGTACAGTTAGAGATGGGAAATTGCTTCTCCGACGTCGGCGGCAGTATGGCGGCTGTTGGTGGCACCGCGGCCTCCGCCGCCACCGGCAATCAAAACGACGCCGTCGACAACTACTTAAAGTCTCGTGGCTTCCACGGCCTCTTCTCTCAGATTGAGGTTTTCTTTTTCGTTTCTCTTCAGTTACTCTAGTGATAATGTCTAAAATGCCTAGTTGTGCCTTATAATGAACGGTCGAATTCAGCTTGTTACTGAGTAAGAGTAGATGATTGACTAATAGGTTTAACGCAGCTTTTTACGGCTTAATTTGATAATATTTTTCAAATTCAGAAACTAGAAATTTCTAGGTTTAAATTCATATTTAGATTTGGAGTCTCTGATCTTTTTTGGATAAGTGATTTGGAGTAGACCTGTCAATCTAAAATACGAGGTTACACACACGAACACAATTCAAAAAATAGATACACGGTTTAAAATTTTAATAATAACTATATATAAGTTTAACAAAATAAAAAAAAAAATGTATTTTATGCTTTTATATAGGCATGAATTGTGACATAATTTTTGTATAAAACACGTCACATATATACGAATTTTTATATTTTACAACATCAGAATACATGAATTGTCAGGTCTAATTTGGAGTCTTTGATTTTAATCAGTATTGATTGCATAAGCTGGTGTCTGTTTAGTTTTATCTAAATTTTGTGAAAATTGTTTTTTTTTTTTGCAAACTGTCTGCTGTTGCATTGACTCTTCTATGTAAAAACATTGTTATGCAGTTATCATTTTCTGCTACAAATTTGCGAGACCGGGATGTGTTCTCCAAGGTATGTTCGTATTTTAATATGCTGCAAAGATCGACCCTAGCTTATTTGCTTTACAAACAATGTTGTAGTTATGGAATTCATTGCTGTATTTTTGCAGTACCATATTTGACTTTGTTGTTAGAATTAAAATTATTGCCCATGATTCATTAAAACTTACTTATGGAAGTTCTATGCTTAAGGGATAAATTTTGGTTGCATTAGTTGATAGCTGGTATTAGAATTTGTGGAGGGTCTTTTCAATGTTGGATGACTTAATGATGCCTTTGAATAAGTGGAATTAGGAGATAAGAATTGGGACGTACGGATGAGGGACTTGAAGGTGAGATCGTGAGAAGTCACTCTGTACAGAGAAGGTCTTTGTCATTAAATTGAAACTTAGACGCCATATAGATAGTTTAAATGGTGCATTTAATGCAACCTGTAAATAGATGCTAGCTCATCTTGTAGAGAAGGGAATGGTGTGTTCTTGTGTGAGTCACTGTTAGTAGTATGACCAAAGGTTACAGATAATGCCATGTTTCTAGGATGAAATATTTGAGACATTCACATAATGTGAAGTACTTAAAGAACTCCTTTATTAACCCCATATCCAAACTGATCAAGAAAAGGCTCTTAAACATCTTAGGAATATGAGCTTAATGAATCCAAGAATCATGTCACCAATTCTAGGATTACTACCATCATTTTAATTGCATCTTAAGTTCATACCATGATATTACAAGAAAAATTCTGTGATAGGGAAAGATTTAAAAATCTATAATAAATGAAAAGTAAGCTTCTGCTTAGCTTTAGTTTGAATGCTCAGTTGGCTCTTACAACATTTTCAAAGCTTTTGTATCAACCATTAACTTTTATTTACTTTACTGCCATGCTTTATTCTTTAGTCATGAGAACTGTACTTTGGTTGCAGAAATCTTAGCTTGATATCTCATAAGTTTTGTTTGTTTTAGAGTGATCCGATGCTGGTGGTTTATATTAAAGATATAGATGGAGCAATTGCAGAAGTATTTCGTACTGAAGTAGTTCTCAATTCATTGAGTCCTACATGGATCACAAAGTATACAATTACTTATCATTTTGAGGTTGTCCAAACCTTGCTGTAAGTTCTGTACTACCTATCTTTTTTTTGGTCAGCAAAATGATTTGATTTGTTTCACTGTAATTTAATTTGTTGGATCACACTTGATTACAGGTTTCATGTCTTTGATGTTGACAGTCAGTTTCACAATATCGAAGTAAAGGTATATTTGAGTAATGTTGTCTTTTTCTTGTGCCTCCCCCCTCCTTCACCTCCCTTTTTAAATAGCTTAGTTTATGTGCTGACAAACTTGGAGGAAATATGTATACTTTGTTTTTGATATATTATATGTCTTTTTTTTTAGTTGTTTAGGATTTGTTTGCTCTGAAGTTATAATTTATTAACATGCTTATTTACACTTCGGTCATTTAGAAATATGATTTGACTTTGTCAACGAACAAGATGTACAACAATTCCTCCTCATGTCACTCGCATAATAGAGCATACAAACATTAAATCTTTAGTTGATGCTTGCTTTCACTTCTGCACAGATGCTGAAGCTGGAGGAGCAGCAATCTCTTGGTGAGGCAAGTTGTGCATTGTCAGAGGTATAGCATAAATATCTTCTTAGTTATGTCTTTCCTTCTCCGGTTCCTGTCCCTGTTAGCTGGGTATTTGAATGCAAAGATGTATTATAATGTAATTGAGCCGAAGTGCCTTAGTTTAGTTGAAAACACCTAGATTTAAAATAAAATTGAGGGGTCTTCCCTTGCTGTTTTGCTTTCATTTTGTTAAATTACAAATTTTGATATAGTTACTCATCAAATAATTGTTTCTACATCTGCAGATTGTAACCAAACCAAACGGGTCATTAACCTTGGATCTTATACGTAGAGAGGAATCTGTCTCATCAACCCATTCCCAACACCGTGGAAAGCTTACTGTGCATGCTGAAGAATGCTTTAGCTCAAAGACTACAGTAGAGATGATGTTAAGGTGTTTAGATTTGGAATCCAAGGATATCTTCTCAAAAAGTGTATGCACTGCTGATTTCAAGTTCTCTTACTTTTTGTTACATTTTATCAGGAATATTAGTTATCTTTCGGTGCCCTTCTGTACTTATCTTTCAGGACCCCTTTTTGGTAATATCAAAAATTGTGGAGAGTGGGATTTCTATTCCTGTTTGTAAAACTGAAGTCTTAAAGAATGATCTCAACCCAATATGGAAGCCAGTGTTTCTGAATATTCAACAAGTCGGAAGCAAGGTATAGCAAGTTTTTGTTCGTACTTTATAACAAGAGCTACTATTTCCGTAATTCGTTACATGGCAGTGCAAAATGTCTAATATTGGCCATTCAGGCCTTACAGGAAAACAACCATTTTCCTTTCAATAAGTTTATTCATCCTTCCTGCTAGTAATCCTGATATTGCTCAAAAGTCAGAGCTCTTTTAACTGTTGAATTGGTTATTATTACTGGGCTGCCTATGAATTACTATCAGCTATATAAATGTGCAGGTGTCTGCTTAACATGAGCAGATGTTTTCGTCATTGATGTTGAGCATTTATCGATAAGTTAGCCCTTATTGTTTTTGTTTCTTGCTTGTTTTATGAATGTCATTTTCTAAATAAACTTGTAGGATAGTCCATTAGTGATAGAGTGCTTTGACTTCAACGGCAATGGCAAGCACGATCTGATTGGGTAATTATAGATCTTATTTTCCTTTTTCCTTTTCCTTTGGACACATTGCCTGATACAGCTTCATTTTTTTTTTTTTGGGTTTTATCAGAAAAGTCCAGAAGTCACTAGCAGATTTGGAAAAGCTTCATTCTGGAAGGGAAGGAGAAAATTTATTTTTGCCAACACTGGTTGGGCATGATTACCATAACAAGGTTTAACTACATGGACTGGAATTAATTGCATAATGAATTTTTCTTTCACTTAGCTTTATTTTACTGATCTGCTAACTTTGTTACAGATGTTAAGAAGCAAGCTTTTTGTGGAAAAATTCTCTGAAACTGTCCAACATACCTTCCTTGATTACTTGGCTGGGGGTTTTGAGCTCAACTTTATGGTGGCTATTGATTTCACTGGTATTTTCCTGTTTACTTGTACCACAGACGGAATTTTTCGTATTGATGTGGTTACTTTCTTTTTAATAACTTTTAGGAGGTCAAAGCATCAAGTCAGGTTGTCAGTCATCATGCGGGGAATTCAAATTTTGTTTGTCTTGGTCTTGCTTCCTATTTGCATTTGAGCTGTGTGCATCCTTTTAACATGTCAATCTCTGATGCTAAAAGTTTAATTCTGCCGTGATGCACAGAGGCATAATTGTGCACATCAAGATTTTTGATAATCTTTCATGCCTACTTTCATGCATGCCGGGCACTGGGACACTCTCTTTGCATTTCACTGCATCTTGCAACATGGAGATTTTTATCATATTTATGTTCAGAATTTCAAAAGATCTTTATTTCTGGCTTTTTCATTGTGTTTTTGTGTATTCCTTGGTTAAGTCTTTATGATATGCTTGGTTGGAAAAGTAACACGCATGTTCTTATTTCAGAAATTGTTAATTCAAATTCTTGTATCATCATCATATCATTCTTGATGGGGATAGTGGTACTGATGGTCTTTGTACTTTCAGCAATTGTTCAACTAAATCCTTGTATAATCATCATTATCATGATGAAAAGTCCCTATAAACTGTCCCTTAATGCCAAATTTATATTCAAATTTCAGATTGATCTCACAGTTAAGTCCTCTGATAATATTCCATGCTTTGCTGTTTAAGTTTATATGGGATTGGAATAAGATATGGCTAATATTTGACATGTTGGAGTCCCACTGGCCGAATTACGGTGAGATCCAAATGCTTTATTTACCCAAAGTACTTGCCGTTATTACATATGGCCCCCTCTGAAATTCGACCAATTGCTGTCCTTTATTTTGATTAGCCAATTCTTTTTTTCAGTCTTTTCTTATTAACTTTAACGGCAAAACATGCCACATCTTTAATTATGTTAATTGGGGGACCAGTATAAACATAAAATCTGGACTATAGTGAACATTTTGGATTAAAAATATAATAGTGAATTAAACAAACAATTTTTGAGAGTACGAAAATTGTTACATCTATTATCCCTTCTTGTTTCTTTTCTGTTTCCTTTTCCCCTAATTTAACAAGTTGTTTAGAATCAATTGCCTAAAACATGCCTTGCATATATAGGTCTAAGTTTTGAACTATGCTGCATTTCTGCATCTTAAGACCTTAGAATTTGCTTTATATAACTTTGAAACTGTTAAAGTCATATGGATACATGTGGAAGGCATCATGCTGCATGTGCTGTTTTGCAAACATGCAATAGGTTATACACATTTTATTTCTTAATTCTGGTCTATCAGCTTCGAATGGAAATCCCCGCCTCCCCGATTCCTTGCATTATATTGATCCATCAGGACGGCTGAATGCATATCAGAAAGTAAGAAATGGATGTCCTCTCCCTTTCTTTTTTTTCGAGAGCCCAAGCAAATGTTAATGTATCTTTTCACGCAGGCAATCTACGAGGTTGGAGAGGTATTGCAGTTTTATGATACAGACAAGCGATTTCCTGCCTGGGGATTTGGTGCACGGCCCATTGATGGTCCAGTTTCTCATTGTTTCAACTTGAATGGAAGTAGTGACTACTGTGGGGTGAGTAGTTGCTAACATAAATCTATTTTCAGTACCTCGTATGCTCTTATCTCTTACTCTCTTGGCCCTGATATTAACCAAATATCATTATCTCTCAGGTTGAAGGAATCCAAGGAATTATGATGGCCTATACCAGTGCCCTTTTTAATGTTTCTCTTGCAGGGCCAACACTATTTGGACATGTGATTAACAAAGCTGCATTAATTGCCAGCCAATCTATTGCCAATGAAGCTCGAAAATACTTTGTTTTATTGATAATCACGGTAAGATATAAAAAAGAAAGGGATGGGTTTTCCTAGCTCAAGCTGAAGTTTATATAAACTTTTGTGAACATGTATGTAATTGGTATTTGTAGCCAACATTCATACCTTTTTATATTTCTTTTTGTGATCTTGTCCTGGATTTCTCTATTTGAGGGACATACTAAGCAAATTTTGGCTCTAACTCTTATACTTGTTAATGTTGCTCTAGGATGGGGTAGTAACGGATCTCCAAGAAACCAAAGATGCCATAGTAAAAGCATCAGATCTCCCATTGTCGATCCTCATTGTTGGAGTTGGAGGAGCTGACTTCAAAGAAATGGAGGTACTTGCTACTTATACCCTTTTATATCCATTCGAGGGGGAATGATCTCTTCCTAATTTATCTTTTTCTTGGCGGCACTTGATGAGAAGAATCAATTGGTTTATTAAGTAACCAAATCTCTTTTACAGATTTTAGATGCGGACAAGGGGGAAAAACTCGAAAGCTCGACTGGACGTGTGGCTTCACGTGATATTGTTCAATTTGTTCCATTTAGGGATGTACAAAGTAAGACGTCTACTCACTCCGATGGTACTATGTGAAAACTGATTAAAGTGCTTCGGAAATTATTTATAGTTTGGGATATACCAATCCTTTCAATTGCAGGCGGTGAAATTTCTGTTGTTCAAGCACTTCTAGCAGAATTACCTACACAATTTTTGACCCACATGCGAAGCAGAGATATTAAACCAAGCACTTGATTGTAAAGCATTGTACGTATCAAAATTATTTTTTCTGTTTTCGGTTTCACACCTTGAGTTTGCCTCTTGTCAATTGCCATCATGGTTTTTCCTTCTATGAGTCATGTTGTATCGAAGTCGTGTATCATGCGTCTTGAGAGACAACAGATGGATATATTGCATTATCACGTTGGATTGAAGATGATCAGGTCAACAAAAACTTTGCCGTCCCGACTGTCTGCTGGCTTGACCGCTCGGCTGAAAGCACATTCTTTGTTATGTCCAGTGTCCGCAATGGGTTGTAAAAGCATCACCTAGGAATCAACCAGGGACGAATCTGTTGGTTCTGAAAACAATTGTAGACTAATGTGAAGAACATTGGGTATCAGAGTTTCCTCTTGAATTCCTTATTCCCCATTTTTGGGGGCGCATAAACAGGTGTACTCAGTTGGTCTATATGATAATAATACTGCTATAATGTGAGAGCATTCCACTCCATCTGTGGTGGATGATGAATGATCCCAATAGGTTTTATGAATGTGAATTGATTCTCCTATCTGAATTGGTTGTGATTTTATAACGTTGGGCAAAGCACACAAGGGAAGCTATTTCCTTCTAGTTTTTTATTTTTTGTTTTCTGAAGGCATAAGTTAAGAGTTTCATAATCAGTAATTTTGTATGAGAAGCGATATGTAAATGTAATGTAAGTTATGACTGAAATTTGCGATATAACCTCCCCGTCTAATCAGTTCGGAATAATGCACGATATACATTATACAATCTGCTTAAACTAAAAATTAAAGATTAGGCAACTATATTAATTGTCATGTTTGTGATTCAAATAGGACTTGCCGTACATAATATAACAGCTACATAGGTTTTTTTTTTTTTTCAAAAGAAACTTACGCCAAGGTAATTAGCTCTCTCTCAGTCTCGAAATAAGCAAATTGCAGAATTGGCTGTGACATCAAAGCTTTAGAAGGCCATTTGATCAGGTCCGCCAGAAATGGATCTTGAAGCGGCGGCACTGTGGCGTGCGGCGTGACAAAGTTGTCGAAGCTTGGTTGGCACATACCAAATAGCAAGACGGGGATGTGCGTTGAAAATTGCATCAATATCCCAACCCTGGCGCCCGGCTATGGCCACGAGTGGCTTGTAGCAGGCCTGTCTCCACGCCCCAACATTCTCTCCTCTCTCCTTGAAAACTCTTCTCAGCGCATTCGATGCGTCCTCGTCAAGGCAATGCAGCGCATAGCAGTGCACGTAGTGTCGCATTTTGGGCTTGTTAATGTACCTTGCTCCAGCCTTCTTAGCATACCTGAAAACTTGATTGGTCACCTGTATAAAAATTCTACCCATTACATTGATTACCGGAATTTGGGTCTTTGAATTCAGAGACAAATAGTAGTGTCCAACCCTTTTGTTTCGACTTTATAGAGTATTTTTCATGGGGTTCAAGACATGTTAGGATCC
Source organism: Durio zibethinus (assembly GCF_047325235.1). Classification (NCBI taxonomy): domain Eukaryota; kingdom Viridiplantae; phylum Streptophyta; class Magnoliopsida; order Malvales; family Malvaceae; genus Durio; species Durio zibethinus. The sequence goes on from NC_143170.1 coordinate 27,905,788, forward strand.
AAAATGCAAAGGACTTGGTTCTGAAAACGTCGTTAAAAATGGTGCAGCTGTCATACGGGGGACATACCACTTAAACCCATCCTGACAGCGAAAATAAGGCTAAAAGACAGACCCCACTCCTCTCCGTACCCAACCTGACACATTTTCTTTGGAACAGCTAGCTTTATTGAGAGGGTCCGATTCCAAGATTCTAACTGAGCCATGTTTTACAGCTAGTCAGGTGGCAAGCCTCGTGCAGTAAGAAAAAATTCACAATTGCTAGTGAAACAAAATTTCGAAGAGTTTTCTTTCTTGTTCGATTAAGAGCCTTAATGATTAACTTCATTTCAATGTCAGCGTTTGATTCTTGTTGTTTTGTTTGGTTGTGTAAGAAAGTAAAAAAAAAGGGATAAATTTGTTACCTTGGTGGGGCATTTTTCGCCATGGTCCTTGGCGATGTTTTGGACTTGAATCAAGAACTCCCGGCACTGCTCGTAGAGATGGAAGAGGTAATCAAGACCGTTCTTTTTGCCCCGAGCTACCTCACCGGGTTCCGTTACAATGAAAGGGTGCTCCCGTTGTCTCTCGTAGTCTCCACCATCACCATTTTCATCATCAATGCCACCCTGTAATTCATCTTCATGATCAACTTCTGCTACCAACTTCTTCTGCCCCATCCTCCGCCGCTGCTTCTTCTTTCCCCCAGCCACTACCATCTCCCACGTGCCCCTTCCACCGCTCCCTGCCGCCTGTTTCTCTTGCTGCACTGGCTCCTCTGATAACCCTGCCAATGACACTCTTTCAACCCTCCCAGAAAAAAAGAAAATAAAAAGAAAAAGAAAAAAGAAATACTACTACTTCCATTTGAGATTAAGATATTGTTGCGCCAGCCAAAATAAAATCAAGAGCAACACGTTCATTTTTACAATATCAGAAGTCAAAAACTATCCAGGAAATTTATATAGCTTGCTTCACAACAATCTTCCCATTCACGTCAAACCAACTTTTATATACATAAAACTATAACGATCAGCAAAATGAGATTGTTTAAAGCTTCAAAAACAGCTGCTGAACAGTTACTTTTTATAGTATCTGTCATGAAATGAACATCAGATTATGTATATTATCAAAGAAAGAAAAAGAACAAAAAACGGTCACTGGGATATGATAGTAATAGATAATAATCATAATACTTGTTTTTCAAGTCTTATATAGATTCTATTACGTCAGGCGAAAGAGAAATGGTAATATATCAATGAACTAATTAAAACTAACCTTGCTGGGAGAAGGCATCAAGAGAGCTGGTGGTGTCACCTGAAACCAAGTGTCGCCGCCTTGAATCCTCTTCTTCGAGCCTTCTCCTTTCGGCTCTAACAGCAGCTTTAATCCCATACCTCTCACCAACTAGCAGCTCCCACCTGAATATCTGCGAGACGCTATTCATCATCTCATCTAACTCCTCTTCCTTCATGCCTAAGAGGGTACTTACAGTGAACCCTAACTCGGTTATCTTTGTTGCAGTGTAGTATCTGACCCCGTAAGCTTGAAAGAACTCCTCTATCCCTCCAAGCTCCCTCGGCCTCCCCATATAAGCAGCCGCAACTGCAGCAACCGTCTGCGGCTGAGGTGATGCCACTGCTTCCATGAAACGCGCTGGCGTTGGGGCCACCACTCCTCTCGTGTCCCACTTGAAGAAGCTACCAGTAGTGAAGGCCTCAGGGTCCATTTCTTTCTCAAACTCTCTTTTTTTCTCTCAAGAAAATGAAGTTTTTTGTAATGATTTTTGGCGAGGGGACCCTGTCGGTTGCTATAAAGACAGAACTTTGGAATCCCCAAACTACCCTTCCATGACTGGTTTTCTTGCACCTGACTGTTGGAACCTAACCAGTAACCAGTGAGAGACAGTCATTTCGCTTCCCCATCCCTTTCCCTCACAGTTAATGTTCCTCTGCATCAGCTTTTGTATAATGAGCCAATAGTAACTCGACACGTCACTTTCAGAATGATCCCATAAAGGTGGGTACGGACAAATTATTTTGGTGATTAAGATAAGGATTTAGGACTTTTATGTTAGAATGTTTTGAGCCATCCGATTGGTGATCCAGAGAGATCCGTAGGGTAACATTGATGGATCTGAGGATTGCCAGATTATGTTTCCTTTGACTTTTCTCGTTGAGCATGGATTTTTCGTTTTGAACTTCGTTCTAGTTGCCTGGTCTGATTTCGTTGAGCAAAAGATCAACTTCCAACATTCCATTACTTTTCAATGTACCAAAATGCCCCCCCTATTTTTTTAGCAAAATACTTCTCTTTTTTTGTTTTCTAACAATAATATTCTTCTTTTTTTTTGCATGATAGATTCTCCGATGTCCATATATTATATACTATGCATGCAATGGATCTTTTGCTTTATAAATATATATATTTTAAGCATTTTTAATAATCCTGTTAATCCTAAATCAACCACTTAATGGTTAAAACTTCGTGAATGCAATTATGGCTTTGGATTGCTTAGAACGTCATTTGTTTTTAGAAAAATAACTTATCCGTTGTTAAAGGAAGGATTTGCTAAACGTCCTACGAACTTTTGATTAATGACTTGTGAGGTATTTTTTATAGGATAAAATCATAAAATCAAGAAAGTCAGAGTAGATAATATCTTATAAGGGTGTGAATCATGATAGGTAAATTGATCTGATACATCAGATTAGTGAATGCTCGGATCCCGGAGCCACGCGAATTCAAAGCTTAAGTCTCGACTCGTGACAAATGGTATCAGAACTAGTCTTAAACCGTTCGACTTACGCCAAGCGTCTCGAGAGAAGTAGGCAGGATGACCACTCTTCGTGACGAAAGCGTCACGAAGTTAGGTGAAGGAGAATGTCATGGACCTAAGGAAAAATTTTGAATCCCACATCGAACATAATAGGATGGGCACTGGAGTATGAAAGGGTTCACACTACCTCTTCCTTGTAAGATACCTTTTATATGATAAAATCGTGAGGCCAAAGGGGTTAAAACGGATAATATCTTACAAGAATGTGAACCGTGATAGGTAAATTGATCTAAGACTCCGGATGAATGAATACCCAAGACTCGAAGTCACGCAGATTCGAAACTTAAGTCTCAACATATTTAATTTATCAAAAATCACTAAATGTGATTTACACCTGCTTGAAATTATTAAGTGAGATTAATAATTATTTACGTGAACTTTTTTTAAGTTTCATGCAAACATCTTATCAATTATTAACTATTTTAATAAGTTTATTATCGCTTTGTCTCAGACATAAGTAATTGAAAGATCAAGTACATAAATCAATCAAAAAGAATGCTTAATCTTACTAGGCATACTAGGCACATATTCTAAGTTTCTCTCCATTGAAATTTCTCACACACACCTCGTCATGTCCATTTTTCCTTAGTTACTTCCTTATTCCATCTTAAGCGATATTATTAAGCATTTCTAATAATATCAAATGCTATTTCTATTTTGACATTTCTAATATGGATTATAGGCAAATTAAATGAATTACATGCAAATGCAATGTACATATGATGGTATTATTTGTACCTATTGTCACCCTATGCATGCATATATAAATAATCAACATTAATTTAGTAAATGTTTCGAATGCTTTGAGCTTAATTATCTTCATGTCAGATTAAAAAAACAAAATTGTTTGAATTCAAGGTAGCAAGTTGTAAGAAAAAACCCTTTTAATTGAGTTTAATTTAAGGAATTCATTATGTTTGATTTGGTTAAGCAGATGAACTTCTTTCTTATGAATTGATATTTATTAAGTACATTAGATAAATATATTTTTTTGTATTTGAAATTATAGGCTTTCTCACTCCCAAACGCAGCCAAAGTCCAAAGGCAAGAAAAAAAAAAGAGGGTTGAAACTTATAGGGTACAATGGAGCTTTCTGAAAAGGGTTACTTCTTCTGCAATTCTGAAAACCTGAAGCCTTCAATTAAAACAAGCTCTGGAAAGGCTAACTCGGTAATTTCAATGAAAAATTATGTAACCAAATTTAACTTTGTAATGTCTAGTATAAAAATAAAAAAAAAAGACATTTATTTTTTTTATCAAGTTAATGTTATACTGTTCATTGGCAATGTAAAAGATTGCAGAGAAGTACAGAAAATGGCAGGTGTTTCAGCTGAAACCCGGTTGCCGAAGCTCTTTGAAAAAGACTGTTTCCATTTGTACTTTCAAAAGACAAACGCCATTTCTCTCAAAGCCATGATCTGATGTTCTTCTACCTGTCTGCTCCCATCAACAAGTCCAACATAGTTGGTCCAAAGACATGAAACTCCCCCACTGCCTGGACACGTATCCACATCACATTGGTGGTTGGATTAAGGAGACAAACCGTGGGAATGTAAGTGAAGAAGGAAGCAACCTCCTACTCCATGAGAGATCTTTATCTTCTTGTCAGAATTATAAAACAAGGAAAACAAAAGCTTTGGTCAAACGGGCTGTCACTTTCAGTTTGACCAATCCAAGGACGACACGTCATAGGTCTGCTGGACACTAACAGCTCCTCCCTCCCACAGTACTCATCACTTTATTACTTTCTTTGTTCTTTCTTTCTTTCCATCCCCTTCTTAGCCAATGCCAAAATGTTTTTGTTCTGTTATGCCCTGTTTTCTTCCCACACTGCAGGCCACAACCTGAAATTTGGCTCCTGTTTTTTATACTACTTCGTAACGAAAAGCTTCATTGGTTTTCGAAATTGTTAAAGACAACCCTTTTTTTATATCTATATCTAATACTGATATGCAATTTGTGCACTGAAACTGAATCCATGGATTGTTTCTCAAAACCTGGAACCTAATTCAAGATGAAGTCTCTTGTTTCGTTACGTTACTTCATGTCACTGTTATCATGAAATAGATAAAGATCATTTTAATGAAGAAGGTTACATCCTATTAAAAGTCGTCTTTTAACAGACTTGGAATTGAATTTGCAACAATTTTATATATGCTGGACATTGAAAAAGTGAACATATTTATGCTCATATATCTTTTAACAGTCATGAATTAATCGGAACCAATGGCAGTTTGCCACCGTATGTTTCTTGGAGCTGGCTCTTGTCAATTTCTTCAAGCAGGGTTTATTTCAGCGTTTTGTTGTCAATGAACAGTATCTTTAAAAAGCACACAAAACCTTTTATGTCAAATCTACCATATAACCTAACCAGATAAATTAAATACATTGCAGGTTTGATTAACTTGTTCTTGGATTTGTTGTCAAATAATTCAAGGGTAAACAATTTCCCATGCCGTCATTAATATGTACGGTGCATGCACTGTGAACAACTTTTCTAGTCTTTCGGGGTAATACTCCTGTCATTTTCAGAGAAGAAACTATGTTACCGTTTGATCTGTAGGAGTGATAAATCACATTTGAAATTTATGAAAATACACTAAAAAAAGTTATATATATATATATATATATACACATACACGTGAGATATCATTTGAATTTAAAAGTTTAAGTTATTATCATTTGAATTCAAAAATTTAAATTATTAAAATTTTGATCCTTTATATGTATATATATATATAAAATATTTTATTCAAATTTTTTAATAATATCGTTTTCATTTGTGAGTTTTAATTAAAAACTACCTCAGTTCTTTTATGTGAATAAGTCTTATTAAGATCTCATTTGAGTCGTTATTTTTTTATGTGAGTAAGTTTTATCAACAGCATTCGAGCATCGACTAACCTTCGATCTATTAAGAATTTTCCCCTCAATAACACTACTGAAATTTGAACTTGTGATTTTCGAACCTGTGACGTTTTAAGTTTGATATCAAAAAATCCATACGTACATGTTGGATATTATTTGAGCTCAAAACTTAAATTATTAGATTATTAGACCGTTCGTGTATATATAAGACATTTTATTTAAATTTTTTAATAATACGATATTTTTTACGAATCATATTTCAACATGATCAACCCTGCCTCTCATGGCATAAGCGACTGATATATAGCCAATCTTTTTTCCTATGATCGTTTGAGCAGGAAAGAAGATAAAAAAAAAATAAAAAGTGGACAGTTTTCAAATATGCATGTTTAGTTAAAGAGCTAAACCTGCACGAAAAATAGAGCTGCAAGATATGCCCGGATGTCGCTGTTTGCATATCTCCAACCTTCAAGATCTCCAATACCAACGAATTTCTCTTGTCCAGGAGGCATCCTGGAGCAACATGGTTTCATCAAATATAAACTACAGAATAGGTGCCATAATCCCCAAATTTTTATACTGCTTCAGGCTGATTACCTTGTCAAATCACATGTCTCGCATGAAATTGTATAAAAACGGTTACCTTGCAAATATTTTGTGGAAAGCGTAGACTATGAAACCTGAACATTGACATGGTAGATTAAAATGAATAATAAAGAAACATGCTGAGGGCAAAGTCAGATCAAAATTATCAGAAATGTTTTGAATTTGGAAAAAGTAACGTACGCTTGAATTCTTCCACACCACCTTTATGTTGGAAATGTCTCGCGGCAAGAAGAATTGGTAAGCGTCGTCCTTTATTGTCTGATCCTTGCAGAAACATGGCAGATGTTTTCCCTACATCCAAGTCACGAGCTCGCAGAAATCGTCTGAATGTCAAATCATCTACTTCCTGCAAAACCGATTCTGAATCTCAAATTATTCAGCTTTGATGAAGGGCAATTAACGGTCAAAACACAAAGAAACAACACTGACAAGAAACCGAAGAAGCAAATAATTTGTTTCTGCAGATGGATATAGCAGCAAGAATTACACTAAACAAGAAGGAAAAAAGAAAGAATTGGAGAACAAAGCAAGCAGACCTTGGAAGAGGATCTTCTTTTTTAACCAAGGTTCTCATAAGACTTATTTTAGCCTTCTCCATTTCATTGCTTTCCAAGCTCTCTTCTCCTGTTTCCTTGGAGTACCTCGGAGTAATCCATGTTATTAGAAGAAATCATCATCACCATATTTCTCAGTTCCTTTTCTTTTCTCTCTGTTATTATCCATAAAATTATAAAAAAAATATAGAAAACAAATTATTTTACACCAAGTATAACTCGATTCTCCTTATATATAACTGATGATATAACTTTTTTTTTTTGACATAATGAACCCAACATCCCACATTTTAAGTTAAACAACAAATTAAAACACTAATCAATACAAACCAAACAACGACTTTGGTTGCTCATCAGATTAATTACTAATCACTCATTCATTTTCTTTTTCTTTTAAGATTGTGATGATTGAATCACATGTCTGCTAGGTATCGATCATTTTCTGTATTCAATGCAGCATGCATTTTTTTTTCACTATCTTTCAGCATATTAATTAATTAATTATTATTAATTATATATATGTTAATTTTTTTTTTTAGAATTTTCTTTTTGATAAAATATTCTCTTATTTTGATAGAGATAAAAATAAAACATTTGATAGAATAAAAAATATATACACGGCTTATCCTTAAGCCTTTAGTTTAATTGTTAAAGACGTTTGGGAGAATATTAAGGATCTGATTTCGAATCATATTTCTTCTCTTTTTCCTTACCTGTACTATGATTTTTTTCTCTTAATGTAATCAATATATATATATATATATATATATACATATATGCGACCAACAACTGTGTATTATATTGATAAAATGATGAATTCTTAATTTTAATAATTTAAATTTAATTTCAACTGCTTCAATTATATAAATAAATGATGACATCTGAAGTGATAGTATTTAATTTGATTTGAATCAATTTTTTTATTTGATTTGGATTAAGTGTTTTTATTTAAAGGTCTAACTAAAACTCTTAAGTTTAAAAGACTAAAACCAACCAATAGAATCCATTAATTTCAGATTTGGGTTTTTGTTTTAATTTATTTATATCCTTTTGAAGTTATGTTAAAATTGTTAAAGATTTTGAAAATAAAATATGAAAAATAATCCCACATTAAAAAAAAAAAAACAGATAGTTAAGTTTATTCAAAGTAAATAGATAAATCTCTTCAAAATAAACAGTTTCAATTATTTAAAATAAATAATTTTTATCTATTCAAAATAGACAGCTATGTTTGTAAGAAGAATACTTATTTGTTTATAAAAGGCTTCTTTGATTTTTTGACAAGAGATAAAAATAATTCTTGAAACTCTCCTTTTTCTTTTAACTCCAGATTTCTTTTATAAAAGTTTTGCTGTAGAAAACTTATATAAAAATTCATTGATTTTGTGATACACCGGTGATTGCTTTGGTGAATTGATTTTATCAATGTAAAATATAGTTAGTCATTAAAATTTATTGTATCATCAAGATTTATTATCTATAAATTTTTTGCACACTTATTAAATAAATAATACGATGGGATAAATAAAACCTTAAAAAAAATAGTACTGTTACACGTTTTAGAATTTTTTTTTAAATTTTAGATTTATTTAAAAACAGTAATTTTAGATTTTCAGTATTTGTCTTAACAAAAATAAAATTAATAATAATTTTTTTTTAATTAATTTTAAATTCTTGCATGTTTTGACCGATCCAAATAGTGATCAAACCATTTGATACGTTATAAAAACAATTAAAAAGTAAAGATATGTAAAAAAAAAAAAAAAAAAGAAAATCAATTGGGCCTAAATTTGTTAGTTTATTTTTTATTTATGTAGATTTAATTGTTATAAACATAATAATTACTTATGAATGTAAATTTTTTTGGTACTTCTGATGTAAAAAAAAATGTCAAAACATAAATTACCCTTAATACAAAACTTTAAACTTTCATTTCCCTAATATACTATAAAAATACAGTAACTAAAGACAAATAAATTACTTAACCCTTCATTTCCCATGTATGTTCTAAATATACAGTAAATAAATAAATATAATCATCATTTTATTCTTACGAGAAAAAGGTTTAATAATTTTTTTTATAAAAAATAGTAATTGAAAATAAAAAAAATTATATGTATTAAATTAAAATTTATTTTTATTCAACATTGTTTTTTAAAATATTATAATATTTACTGGATTAAGGTTAACTTTCATTTTTTTTTAGTTTTTAATCTATTTTTACAAGTTTTTTTACTTATTATGTATATGATTGAAATTTTTTTTATAAATTTAAATAATATGTAAACGATAATCATTACTTTATCTATATCTTCATCTCCCCTTTTCAGCTAAAACAGAAAGAAAATTAAAAAAAAAAAAAAAAAAACCCTGAGAAAATGGTCAAAGTAGAAAATTTTATGTCGGCAGCAGCAAATTATATTTGTTGTAAATGTTGAAGAAATTGATTAAATAATTAATATAATATATTCTTATATAAATAAAAGGAAAGCAGTTTGAAAGCTGATGCCAGTGGCTGGGTTCTGGTAACTAGGAAATGGACTTCTCATCAAATCACATGGTACTGCATGCCGACAGTAATATTTTTATTGGTAAAAAAAAAAAGAACAAAGAAGAATTTTGTTGGACCAGAATTTGCTTGTCCTTCTCTACCAAAATCTCATGCACCTTCTTTGTCAAACTAACAATAGAAAGCAAAGAAAACCCATGTCTTTCATACCTTTAAAACTCAGTAATTCTTGAGAAATCTCCCTCTCTTAACTACTTGTTCTTGTGACGGCACAACTGTTTTGCTTTTCTTTTTGTTTGATTTCTCTTAGGGAGGGGGTGCAGGTGCAGCTGTGTCTTGGATTGATCTTTTGAGCTATGATTCTTTGCTAAATTTGAGAGATTTTGTTTAGTCTTGAAGGAGTAAGATTGAGAAGAGAAAATGGAGATTTGGAGATGGGTATTTATTGGAATTCTTTTTCTTGCCGCTTTTGTTGTCAAGATTGAGGCTTTCAAGCAGGGTCATAGACAATCTACTGAGAGAATTTCAGGTAAGATTTAACCTTTAATATATTTTTCTGAGGCTTCATTTAGCTGAGTTTGAGGAGTGTAATTTTGATAATTTTGTTGGGTTTTCTCTACTTATTAAGAACTAATGTAGTGAAGAATTTTTCTGATCTTCTTCAAGTTTAAGCTGGATTAGACGTTTGCTTGGTGGTTTCTGAATTTAAATTGGTTCCTCTGGCTTTTTTTTTTTTTATTCAATTAGAATGTTTTGTATTCAACAATCATGCAATGTAGTTGAGCATTCCTCTCCAAGAAAAGTGCCCATTTTCATAAAAAATTACAATGTTGTCAAGGTGGATACAGTTGCTAAGGGTGAAACATTAGTTAGTCCCAATGATAACAGGGATAGAACTGCCTATTAGTACCTTAGAAGAAATGTAGCCATTGATGAGCTTTTGTTTGGACTGTTAATCTATATAATGCTAAAACGGAGGCAGCATCGTTTGATATACCGGAATCCTCTTAGCACATCCTTACTGTAGTATTGATCTTCTTTGAGTCAACCGCGTGGCAGGCTGTATAAGAATTGTGCAAGAAGCAGAAAACGAAGAAAATGAGAATATTCTGATATCTGATGTTTTAGTATGATATTTGGTTTGAGGTTTAGTTTGTCTGAATATGATGTCTTATGCATAATTGCTTATGTGTGATAAATAGCTGGCAGAAACAATATAATGATCAAATTTCGATTCTGATGGTTGCTTAGGGCTGTTTTAAGTGAAATTATTAGGGGATTCTTTCCAAGCAAACTGGTCAAGTGCATATGGATTATATCAGCTCTGTATAATGATTGGAGATCCTATTATGAATATAGCGTGATCCACTTATAAGGCCTGTAGTTTGGAAGCAATTTTTTCCTTTTACAAGGGTTTCCAAACTTAGTTATTTACCATATTTTATTCATCAGAATAAAGTAAAAGGGAAGATGGAATATGGAAAACATTTTCCAAATCTACACATTTCCATTACTTCTCCCCCATGCTAATTTATGAATGCATGTTCACTTAAGGAGATTGAAGAATAGGAAAGGTACCCACCCTTGGTCAGTAGAATTTATTTTGGACACCTTTACCATGTATTTCTCAACGACATGTATATTATCAAAACACTTTAGGAAGTTCAATTTAGGAGCTGAGTCCTATTTTTTGAAGTTGGATGCGAGGGTTATACCTTTTCATATCTCTGCTATCAATTGAAGGTCTACTTATTCCTCTTAAGAAGTTGCATACCAAGGTATCCTGTCAATTACTATATCATTTTTCTTTATCTCCAATTTGTGCTTCACACCTGCTCCTCAAGGATTGCCATTCAGACACTCTTCATTTTGTGGTTCCACTATTAAATCACAAATAATAAAAGTCTTACTAAACTATCGAATTTCTCATGCTATGAAATTTGAGCATACCATTTCTAATTTGATAGGGTTTCATGGATTGCAGGCAGTGCTGGTGATGTCTTGGAAGATGATCCAGTTGGAAGGTTGAAAGTTTTTGTTTACGAGCTTCCTAGCAAGTACAACAAGAAGATTTTGCAGAAGGACGAAAGATGCCTCAACCACATGTTTGCAGCTGAGATTTACATGCATAGGTTTCTTTTATCTAGCCCTGTTCGAACCCTCAATCCTGAGGAGGCTGATTGGTTTTACACTCCTGTATACACTACATGTGACCTGACGCCAAATGGCCTCCCTTTGCCATTTAAGTCACCACGAATGATGAGAAGTGCAATACAGCTTATTTCTTCGAATTGGCCTTACTGGAACAGGACAGAAGGGGCTGATCACTTTTTTCTAGTGCCACATGACTTTGGGGCATGCTTCCATTATCAAGTAAGTGTTTATCCTTACTCTGTTTTCTTCTCAGTTATACGTGGCACATTTTCAACTGATTAGATTGATTATTATGATATCCTATGGTGGCCCACTGGTTTTTTGTCTTTAGGTTTGTCTGAATGTTATTTGGTTCTTGTTTTCTGGAAAATGATTTTCTCCCTATCTTTTATTTGGGATAATCATTAATTACTCAAATATGTTATTGCAGGAGGAGAAAGCCATTGAAAGAGGAATTCTCCCCTTGCTCCAACGTGCCACATTGGTTCAGACTTTTGGACAGCGGAATCATGTATGCCTGAAAGAGGGTTCAATCACAATTCCACCATATGCTCCACCCCAGAAAATGCAAACACATCTGATTCCTGAAAAAACTCCTAGGTCCATCTTTGTTTACTTCCGTGGACTGTTTTATGATGTTGGAAACGACCCTGAAGGTGGTTACTATGCAAGGTATGTCTCTCTAAGCTTAATTGTTAATAGACTGCTGTTTGAAAGTTCAAGGGTCTTTATTTTTCTTAGGAGATGTAAACAAAAGAAAAATCATTGTGATAAAATACAGTTGCTGAAACATGTTAATTAGAGATGTTACGCCATGGCAATTATGAGAATGGAATAGTGGGTCTGCTTTCATGTTACTTAAGAAGCACTATACAGAACCATGTAGAAATTCCATATGTCAAACTAAAATTGATTCAATTAAAAATTTCTTAGATGATTTGTGGAGTTATTTATGGATGCTTGCTGTAAGACAAATTTGATCCTAGATACCTGCCTTCAACTTGTTCAACAATTATACAGAGGTGCTAGAGCAGCAGTATGGGAGAACTTTAAGGACAATCCACTGTTTGACATTTCAACTGAGCACCCAACTACCTACTATGAGGACATGCAACGAGCTGTATTTTGTTTGTGTCCACTTGGCTGGGCACCTTGGAGTCCTAGATTAGTTGAAGCAGTGATATTCGGATGCATTCCTGTTATTATAGCAGATGACATTGTTCTACCCTTTGCTGATGCAATTCCGTGGGAGGAAATTGGAGTTTTTGTTGATGAGAAGGATGTTCCTAACTTGGACACGATGCTCACATCTATCCCACCGGAAGTAATATTAAGAAAGCAGAGACTGCTTGCCAACCCTTCAATGAAGCAGGCAATGTTGTTCCCCCAACCTGCTCAACCAGGAGATGCTTTCCATCAAGTTTTGAATGGACTTGCACGTAAATTGCCACATGACAAGAGCGTGTACTTGAAGCCCGGTGAAAAGGTCTTGCATTGGACCGCCGGCCTCGTTGGCGACCTGAAACCTTGGTAACACTAGCACTTGTAATGTAACATCAGGTTCCTACAACCTTCCAGCATTCCACCCTGTAGACCTACATCTGAACGTTACAGGAGTTTACCTGTATAATTGAGCCGCTGATACAAAATGTAAATCTTAATTCTGCCAAAATGCATTAGATATAAATTCTCTTTTCTTCAGCTTTTGGGTTGTGACTATTCAATATGTTTTCTCAGAATTCAGGACTTCCCAATCTTTAGTTCATTCAATTAACTGCATCATTATTGGATAATAATGAACCTTGTGTGGGTAGAGTTTGATGTCAAAACTTTTCTAGGTGGTTCATAAGATAGAAGAACATTATGTCATACAATTGGCAATTCGTAGACACGAGTATCCGTTGTCAAGATGTTAAATATGGTTTTTTTTTTATTGTTTTGATATCATGTTTAAAATGTAAAACGGTCACACATAAACCTTTGCGTTGGGTCCTTTGGATGTTTCCTCTCATTTCGGGCCTTCATCAAATCTTGATTTCTTCCCAATCAACATATGCAAAGCTAGGGCAAACCTGGAATTTCACTCCACTTTTCATAAAAAATAAGGCATCAAAAAATGTCTTAAAACCCATAAAACCAGATAAGGAAAATCCAACAAATAAAGGGTAGGGAAGAGCTTGCGTGGGCAGCATGAAAGCCACGCTTTCCACTTTACAAATTTACCACTCTTATCTTCTCAACTCTGCTTTTCCATTCGTTTCTGTTCCTTATTGCACAAAGCAGCAGCTGTTCGCAAAGGAGAAAGCAGAAGAAAGCACAGCAAATAGCAAATGGCCCTTCAGGCTCCCACAAAATCCTTAAGACCAGCTTCTCCAATTGCTCCTACAGGCAATGTCGGACTTCGGGCACCCTTTGATAGTTTTGCTTTGAAATCAGCTTTCTTTTCTCCATCACTCCACCTCTTGCTTCCTTCTCGTCAGCAGCTTCCCACTGCTACTACTGCACCAAGGATTTACATGCGTGTGGCCTCCAAGCAAGCCTATATTTGCCGTGATTGCGGGTGCAGCTCATTATCTTATTTGTTTTGCCTTTGTTGCTTTACACTATTTATAGCTTGAAATGGATGGGGTTCTTGAATTTGTTCTTGGATAATGATTGTTGCAGGTATATATATAATGAGAGGACTCCCTTTGAGAAAGCACCTGATAGTTATTTTTGTCCTGGTAATCTTCACTCTTATAAATGAATTTACTTGAAAGAAAGAGAACTTGGTCTCCTGTTAAACTCAAAATTACTGTATTTCCCCATGTAATTTGGCCTTGCTAGAGCCATGCCATATGCCGCCCATCTCCTCTTGCCCCTGCGTCTTTTTAGAATAAGGTTCCTTACTTATCAATGTTATCCTGTTAAGGAAACAGTTCAGTTGAACCAATTGTTGCACATTATTTCCTGTAATAACATAACTTCCTTGAAGCAAAATTGAGGTAAGAACAAAGATGTTTTGAATGGGATCTTGCAGTTTGTGGTGCTCCTAAGAGGAGATTCAGGCCATATCAACCTGCAGTGGCAAGAAATGCTAATGACACAGATGTTAGAAAGGCACGAAAAGAACAAATGAAAAGAGACGAAGCTGTTGGGTAACCCTACACTTCTTCATACCTTTAACCCTACGCCACTTGTTTGCTTTGTTCCTGCTTAAAATGGGCTTTTGCATTTTTTTTTTAAAGAAAACCCAAACCATTTGTTTTCTTTTCCATCACTCACCCTTTGATTTCATGTTGAACTAATGCAGGAGGGCATTGCCTATTGCCATTGTGGTTGGAATCGCAGCACTTGCTGGTTTATACTTTTACCTCAACAATTACATCGTAGGCTGAATGAAAGCCAGTAATTCTGTGAATGTTTCAGAGTTTGCAGCAGGACCATTCTTGTAACTTTAATCTTTAGAATTTCATTTTAATCCACTTTGGTTACTTTCTTGGATCCCAAGAGCTGAAACTGCAATATCGACATTATTTTGAATGAAAATACAGTATACATAAATCATAGCAATGGAGAAGCCAGATATTATGAACCGTTGATTAAACCATCTGATTCAGCCGAAAATGTGTATGCATCAACTCAATTTTGCAGAAAAAATGAAATTTTTGTTGAAAAAGTGACTTTGGTTACTTCTTGCCATCACTTTCCAACTTGCAACTCTTCACACACGTTAAATTTAACTCCTGAATCCTGCAATGCCATATTCATGTGCCTTGCCTTAGGTTTCAATGTGTACTGCATAATCTTTCTTGTGTACAGCATTGTATCTATAATTGCTAGACAAAAAAAAAATTGGCAAAATATAGTAACCAACAGTACAGCCAGGGAGCTTCACTCGAGCTTATTTGAAGGAGTTAAAAAATTTACAGCTTATAAAAAGTATATGTAACAGTCAATCATTCTTGCAAGACAAATGAACCCTCTATAATTTTCTCCATGGGTTGTGATGGGGGAAAATTTAGAGGCGAAAACATGCCATTGAAACAAGAGGCAGGTGCAGATTTGAACTCATAAGGACCTTCCTTCACTCCCCAAACCTTTAAAAAACATAAAAGAAAGCACATTTAATAGAGGCTTTCGCATCATTCTCATGCAAAATAAGGTGAAATGAAAACCAAGACTGTCAAAAATGACCTGATTTCCATCATCATCATAGCCCCTATCCCAGGTATGTATCTCATTATTCTTCAAAATTGAAAGTTCTGAAGTACAGTATGTTGCTCCATTCTGGCAGAACAGCAAAGAAAAAAAAATAGTAATAGCTACTCGTTAAATAACCATACACTGGACTGATGCAAACTGGATCATGTCAATATCCTGATCCTGACCTTGGAAGGTTGGCAATAAAGTAAATTAAGGTAATGACAAAATGATTGACAGGGAGAGGAATATACCCATGAATTCGGGAATCCACCGGGTGGAGTTGAACCTTCATATAAACAGTGTTTCCCCCTTCCACAGGGTTTGAGATATATAGTTGTTAGATGTTCTGCAATATCTTGTCCGTACAATATTATTTAACAAAATGCAAAATTATCATTGCCCAAATGGCCAAATCTAGGCCTTCACCTCAAATTTGTGCAGCAGAATTCTTATTGCCAAATTACTTATGATTATCCACCACTTTCTGGCTTTAAAAAGCAAAAGAAAAGAAAACTTGTTTCATGATTAAAAACAAAAAAGATGCTAAGCATAATATATAAGCTATGACATGATAGAAACAGCTAGCATTAGCAACATTCAAGCCGAAAACTGAGAATATCTGCAAAATGCAAAGAAAAATCAAAGAAATTATCTCATGCATGCATGGACAAAAAGAGAATAATGTGAAAAGGCTTACACCAATAACTTCTTCAGGTAGTGGGCATTGATCCCTTGGGCGATCACATAAATTCTTGTACTCCTCCACATCTCTAATTGCATAGGAACTTACCTATGCCATAAGATACAAGTTAGAAATCTGAATGCCAGCAAGCACCAAAGCATCATATGAAGGCAATAGGTGATCAAAGAAATATGTGAAATCTCAACATAAAGGATACTTGGTTTCAGAATACATAACCCCTCAAACATAAGTGAGATTGTTTCCTAGCATGCTTCATTTTCTCTTTTTAAATCCTAAACACAACATAATTCAACAGCAGGGTAATCTCTTATCGTAAATCAGATCAGAAACAAACCTCAACATCACATTTCAGATCTTTTGGGCAAGGCTTCACCATGAAAAACCTCTGCAACCAAAAAACTGTCAGAACTGTATGAGGTAAAGGTGTTCCACAAAATAATAGCTAAAAGATCAAAGGAAAACACAAAGAATAAAAGCACAGAGTTTAACTTATGGTTTGTCCATTATTCATTAAAACTTCAGTTGTCATAGGTTGTCCGATCAGCAAAGCTCTTCGCAATATAGCTTACCTGCCGAAAGGGTTTCTGAGGAGTCCTTCAAAATGCATAGCCAAGTGAAAACCAGTAAATTGATGCATATTAACTGAAATTTTGGAGACAGAAAGATTAACTGGGCAGTGAGTTGAACCAACCTGTTCGAAATATAAAACCTTTGAACCATCCACCCTCTCAGCTGCTGGACAAGTAAGTGTTCTGCAATGATAAAATTCTTAAATATAACTGTATATAAAGCATCAGCCTGATACCCATTACTGGAAACAACATAAATCACAATATAAACTAAAGATGAATGCTTTGAGTAATATCAAGCTCAACAAATAAGTAAAGGAATAAGCAAATAGTACCTGATGTTTAAGTAATTATCTGGATCTCTAGAGGCTTGCTCTGTAATACCCCAGCTCAAATAATAATTGGGTTAGTTTAATACTAAAGCTCATAAGTTTATTAAGACATTATTTAGTAAAAGAAAAAAAAAAGCTGAAGTATTAAATGAAAAAAAATATACTTATCGTGAAACAGAAAGGAAATAGAGTTCTTTTTCTTCTTCTTTAGGGTTAGAGAATATAAAAAATCAAGTTGGAGATTCACAATCAGAGACTACTATCAAGTTAATCCCTTAAAGGTGAGTACATGCCTTTTTTTATTTGAAAAGAAATATCAAGTTGATTGTTATTATTTGGAGTTAAAGTTTTGAGAGCAAAACCAAGAAAAATTATGAAATCTTTCATTAATCTTCATGATCTATTTGGGTGAATTATTGAGCTTTGTTTATTTCATGTTCTTAAGATTTATTGATGATTATTGAATGGAGTTTGAAGGCTGAAAGTAAGGATTTGAGTTTTTAAAGATTGAAGGAAAAATTCTATTTTTGGATGAGATGTTATGATTTGTAATAATGAATTAAAATAGAATTTTGTATTAATGGATAGATTATTGCTGTGATTATTATATATCATTGGAAAGCATGTTGAATCTAGTTTCTAATGAAACAAACGAAAGTCAAATCCGAGTTTTCTATGAAGGGTTTTTCTAATTTTAACTTAAGGATAGGCAAGCTGTAAAACAACAGTATCAGGGTTGAATTACGAAATTCTTCTTAATTTGTATTAAATGATTTACAGATTATGCCATATATGTTTGGAAAGCTTATTGAGTCTACTTTACAATGAAATAAGCGGAATTGAATTTGGAGTTTTCTGTGAATAAATATATAGTTTTTATTAAAAGGTATACAGGCTGCTTGGCAGCAGTATATGATGTGGATTTCAAAAATTGTTATAATTAATCTACAAGGAATTACGAGGTGTGACATATATGGTTAGAAAGCTTATCAAGTCTAGTTTCTAACGCATTAAAGAGATCATAATTCTTATTTAGATATGTTGAGATATGACTGTTTTAATGAAAAGAGGTCAGGCTACCAATATTAATCAGTTAAGTTAACCCTTTGTGTAACTTAGTTGATTTTTGTATAAATGGTCTCAAAAATGGTTGATTAAATTTTGATCTGTTGAAATAATCTTGGATAGGCCATTAATTATTTTGGAGGAAAAAAAATAAGTGGTGGAATCGAATGGAGGTAAGTAGAATCTCACACACTTTGTTTGTTTTCGAATCTATGTATATATGTATGTTTCTAAATGAATGAATATTTTATTTTATTATTTTTTATGTATGAAAATAGGATCAAACATATGATTATTTTGTGTTTCTCTATATAAATGATGGACCATGCTTATGAATAAAATGAGAAAATGATTTATGTTTAAAGAATGATTTTATGATGGCTACGTTTTTACATTCCTGGGAAGTGGGATCATCGACACCAGAACTAGTTCTACGACCCTGGCTAATGGGTAATAGTAGTTAACAAAGACATGATCATACGACCCTGGCTAACGGGTAATAGTAGTTAGCGTAAGCCCTGGCTAACGGGTTATAATAGTTAGCAATGATTATGATAATGAAATTATCGATACGGTCAATGTCATGGGTTATAGCAGTGACCGTAGCTAACGATTTGAATGATAATGATGATTTGCGACGATTTTTAATGATTGATCCATGATTTGGTATGTTATGATATTTGAACAATAGCATATTTTGTAATGATTTATGAAGTGACATATTTTGACATTGATTTATGAATTTATGAAATATTTGACAAAACGATGATCTTGAAATGTTTTGATATTATGATTTGATGAATGTTTTGAATGATCTATATGATGTGTAAGAAAACGATGCTTGATCTGGTAAGGTGTGTGAGCCTATACTTACTGAGCTGTGGTTTGTTCATTTCCCTTTTACTTTTTCTTTACAGATGACTAAGTGATAAGTTTGATTATCTTGTGTGAAGCTAAAAGATGAAATGGGTAAGATTACTTAATCGTCAGAAAATATATTGGCCAATGAGATTTTAAGAGGCAGTTTTGTATTTTATATGGTTTGATTTGCACATATAAAGATGTATCATCAGTTGGATTAAATATATAAATTTTACTTGGTATATTATTTTATTGAAGAATTTTAGAATGTTTAAGAAAGAAGGCTTTGTATTACTTTGAGATTTTTTTCAAAGTAATATGACCGTGTTACATCTTGATCTCCGGGCATGACATGCTCTCTCAAGAAGTACCATCAATAACGAAAAATGAAATGAAAAGCCAAAAAAAAAATAAAAATCAGAAGAATGAAATGAAGTACCTTTTCGTCGCTAAGGGAACGAACAACGATTCTAGTGTGATACCAGTGAGTGGTAGATTTGGTGAATCTCTTGATCAAAATGGCACCTCCAATTAGCACTAGAGTCTTCATTACCAAACCTTGAGCTCGGCTCCATCCGTTCAACTTTGACTCCGAACCCCTTCCCATCCCAATCTTCTCACCTCATCCAAACACCCATCATCTTTTTTTGACTCCACCTTCTTGTGTCCTTATCAAAGAAGGAGCCTTTTTTGTGATGTCTGGACTGTTGATTGATTGCTGTTCCCAAGTCATGGGAAAACGGGGAATAATTTCAAGTAATTGATTTTGAACTAATAAAAGGTTATGGGTCTTGATTTTTTTTTTACTATATCTTAACTATTTAATAAAAAGAAGTGAGGCTATTTTAAGATAATGTAATTTTTTTATATAATATTCTAGCTATTTAATAAAAAAGGTGAAACTATTTTAAGATGTGGTAAGAGAAAGAAGAAAAAAAAAGAAAAAAAAAGAGAGTTGATTGAACAAAAATTGATTTATGGTCTGATTGAGCTGAAACGTTGTTAGTGAATTTATGATTTAGAGTTTTATATTTTGAACGGTGAAGATCGGGTTTGAAGTTTTTTAAGAATAAATTCAAGGTGTATTTGTTGAGTCACTTATTTGATGAGATTTCTCTAATTATCTCTCTCTAGTTATTGATTAGCTTTAGTTTTAGCTAAAAAGGAACATTATTTATTCATTATTTGATAGTAGAAATTTTTTTGATGGTCTGTAATTTTTTTCTCTACACTGAAGAATTTTTTACGTAAATCTTAGAATGCTTTATTTTTACTGTATTTTTTATTATTGATTATTATCTATTACTGTGGATTTATTACGATATATTGCTTCTGTATTGTTGTGATTATTGCTTCAGGTCCAACAAGTAATATCAGAGCAAGAGTTATTTTGAGACATCGATACAAAAACAACCAAGGATAGAAGTAAATTCTGTTTGAGATTATAGAGGGCGATACAGGTTCCATGATAAAATTAACAGCATCAAATTATTTGATTTGGAAGCCTATGATGAAGAATCATCTATACTGTAAAGATTTGTATGAGTCGGTATTAGATGATTCGATTAAACTATCAGATATGAAAGATAAAAGTTGAAAGAAATTAGGTAGAAAGACGTTGGCTATAATCAAAAAATAGATTGATATCAGCATATTTCATCATGTAGTACAAGAAGTAGAAAAAAATTGACAGCATTGTATAAGAGAAAAATAAGTATGAATAAAGTTATGCTTGTTAAAAAGCTTACAATTTTACAATACATGGATGGATGATCGATTACAGAACATTTGAATGATTTTCAAGATATATTTAATCTGATGACTACTATAGAGCTTAAGATGGATGATGAAATAAAAGTGTTATTTTTTTTGGATTTATTGTCAGACAACTGGAATACTCTAGTTGTGACTGTTCTTAATTTAGCTCCTAATTATAAGGTAATATTGGAGATGGTAAAAGGCATTATGCTTAATGAAGAAGCAAAGCGAAAAGATGTAGACCCTGAAAATCAAGCTATTGTCATAGAGAACAGGGGTAGAAACATCGACAAAGATCAAAACTAAAAAAATCGTAATAAGTCTAAACATAGATCCAAGTTCAGAGATAAAGTGAAGTGTTTCCATTGTGATAAAGTAGGTCATATAAAACGACATTGTAAAATCTTAAAGTAAGGACGAAAAGATGAGAAAGTCAAGAGTTCGAATGATGGCAATGTTGTAACAGTGAATTCATATAGTGATTCAATTACTTTGATTTGT
The DNA here is from genome assembly GCF_047325235.1 of Durio zibethinus. Lineage (NCBI taxonomy): Eukaryota > Viridiplantae > Streptophyta > Magnoliopsida > Malvales > Malvaceae > Durio > Durio zibethinus. Next base: position 27,927,268 of record NC_143170.1, read on the forward strand.
ACACATGATGATTGTAAGTATGTTGGTGATCCCAGTATTGAGTGGATAGTTGACATAAGAGCGGTATATCATTATATTTCTAAGAGAGAGTTGTTTACAACTTACAAAGCAAGAGACTTTGGTTGCACCAAGATAAGAAACAAGAGTATGTCACAGATTATTGAGATTGGTGATATTATTGTACAAACTAGTATAGGCTGCATGTTGACTTTAGAGATGTCAGACATATTCTGGATATGAGAATGAATTTGCTTGTTATTGATGTCTTTGATAAAAAAAAATATGAGAGTTGATAAAAGAATGGGCGTTGGAAGCTTCTCAAAAGATCTATGATAGTTACAAGAGAAAAACTATGTTGCACAATATATAAGACATGGATGCAATTGAACGGTAACCAGGTAAATACCATTGAGGATGATGCTTCAACAAACTTATAGCATAAGAGGTTGAGGTATATGAGCAAAAAGAGGTTATAGGTTTTGACAAGACAGTCTCTCATTCCCTTAACCAAAGGTATGTCTTTTGATTCATGTGATTATTATTTATTTAATAAGTATCATAAGGTTTCTTTTCGTAAGAGTTTTCAAAGAAAAAAATATATTGGAATTGATTTATTCTGACGTATGTGGTCCCATTAAGGTTAAGTCATTAGGTGATAGTAGATATTTTATTACTTTTATTGATGATGCTTCACGTAAAATTTGAGTGTATATGTTGAAATACAAAAATCAGGTACTGTAACATTTTTAAAAATTTTATGCTATGGTGAAAATGATGACAGGGTTATCCTTGAAGTGTATTCGAACTGATAATGGTAGGAAATACACATTTAAAGACTTTGAAGAGTATTGTTCAAAACATGTGATTAGGTATGAGATGACAGAATCTGAAATATCGCAGCATAATGGTGTAGCTGAAAGGATGAATCGTATCATTGTGAAAAAAGTTAAATGTATGCTGAGAATGACAAAATTACCAAAGCCATTTTGGGGTGAAACAGTCAATACAGCTTGTTATTTGCTTAACAAATCACCATCAATTCTTTTGGGCTTTGACATTTTAAAAAAAGTATGGACAGGGAAAGATCATTCATACTTTCATTTAAAAATTTTTTTGTATAAAACATTCATACATATGCCGAAAGAACATAGGTCAAAACTTGATAATAAAGCTACATAATGTGTGTTTGTAAGATATAGTGATAAGAAATTTAGCTACAGGGTATGAGATCCAATGAAAAGAAAGACACTCAGAAGTAGAGATGTAATCTTTCATGAAAAAAAACTATAATAAAAAAGCTACACGACACGAGTTATTGTTGAGTGTGATGTGTCAACACCGATAGAGGTTCTACTGAAAAGAGCCACAAAATGGTGAAAATGAGAAAAAAAAAACTTGAGGATATGAATGAGCCAGCCACAGTCAGTGATAAGCCAAATGTTATTAGTTTTAAGTAATGGGAGCAATCTTCTCTACCTGAGAGTTTTGAGTATGGAGAGCTACCTTCGACATCAAGTGATGTAGAGTTTCAGCCTAGGAGATGTACTATAGAGCACAAGCCATCTACCAGATATTCAAGTTTATATTTTATTTTAGTTACCAGTAAAAGAGAGTCAGAGAGCTTCCAAGATATGCAGACTACTCCGGATAGAGAGCACTAATTAAAAGTAATGAAAGAAAAAATATAGTCATTATGAAAAAATGGTACTTATGATCTTGTTAAATTTTCAAAAGAGAAGAGGCTCTTGAAGAATAAATGTTTGTTCAAGTTAAAAAATGATGGTGACAAACTAGTGAGGTACAAAACTCGTTTGGTGGTAATAAGTTTTTCTCAGAAACCAAGCATCAATTTTGATGAGATCTTTGCTTCGATTGTGAAGATGAGTTTCATTCGAGTGGTGTTGGGATTAATAGGTAGTTTGAATCTTGAGCTTGAGCAAATTTATGTTAAAATTACATTATTGTATAATGATTTGTAAGAAGATATTTATATGAATTAGTCTGAGGATTTTAAAGTGAAAGAAAAAGAGTACTTAGTTTACAAATTGAAAAAAAACTTGTATGACTTGAAACAAACTTCGCGATAATGGTATAAGAAGTTTGATTCTTTTATGATGAGTCATAGTTATAAAAAAATGACAGCGGATCCTTGTGTGTATGTCAAAAATTTTTTTGATAGTAACTTCATTATTCTCTTATTATATGTTAATGATATGTTAATTGTGGGACAAGATGCTGGTATGATTTGCAGGTTGAAAGAACAATTGTCTAAATCTTTTGACATGAAAGATTTAGATCCAGTAAAGCAGATTCTTGGTATGGATATTATCTGAGACAGGAGAGCTGAAAAGCTATGGTTGTCATAAGAAAAATATGTTAAACGGGTATTTAGTAGATTCAACATGCAACATGCTAAATCAGTTAGCAATCCACTTGTCAATCATTTTTATCTGAGTAAGAAATCTTGTCTAGTGTCTAAGAAAGAGCAACTAGCTATATCTAATATTTCTTATTCTCTTGCAGTTGGTTCTTTAATATATCTTATGGTTTGCAAATGACCTGACATTGCTCATGCAGTTGGTGTAGTGAGTAAATTTTTTTCTAATATGAGAAAGATTCATTGAAAAGTAGTGAAATGGATTTTCAGACATTTGAGGGGCATCTCATAAATGTGCTTGAGTTATGAAGTTTCACAATCAGTTCTAGAAGGGTTTTCTAATGCTGACATGACAATCAATTTTAATGGTAAAAAATCTACTTTAGGGTATTTGTTTACTTTTGTAGGAAAAACCATGTCTTGGTAGTCTAAATTACAGAAATGTGTTATTTTGTCAACTACAAATGCTGAATATATTGTAGCAATTGAAGCAGGTAAATAAATACTTTAGATGAAATATTTTCTTTTTCAATTGAGATTGAATCAGAAAGAGTATGTGGTGTTTTGTGATAATCAGAGTGCTTTAGATTTGAGTAAAAATGTTATGTACCATGCTAAAACAAAACACATTGATGTTAGATATCACTGGTTACGATTGAAGAACAACAAATGTTGTGAAAAAAAGTCTATACTAATGAGAATGTAGCAGATATATTAACTAAAATACTTCTCAATGAGAAGCTTGAGCTCTGCAGTAACTTAGTCGGAATGAGTTCCTTGACTAAGGTAAGTTTCAAATGAAACTGCTATAGTGATGAATCTCCTCCTAATGGGATTAAAGGAGAAGATTATTAGGAAAATGGGGTTCAATCCTATGTAATTGGTTTTGGACCAATCAAAGACTATAGGCATTGGTCTTTCTTTTTACACAGTGCTCTAACTACTTAGTAAAAAGAGGTGTGACTGTTTTAAGGTAGTGTAAGAGAAATAAGAAAAGCCAAGAAAAGTAGAAAGAAAAAGAAGAAGAGAGAGTTGATTGAACAGAAGTTGATTCGTGATCTGATTGAGCTGAAACTTTGTTAACAAGTTTATGATTCAGAGTTTTACATTCTAAATGGTGAAGATCGAGTTTAAAGCTCTTCAGGAATAAATTCAAGATGTATTTATTGAGTAATCTATTTGATGAGATTTCTTCAATTGTCTTTCTCTTGTTGTCGATTAGCTCTAGTTTTAACTAGAGAAGAACATTATATATATTATTTGATAGTGAAAATTTTTTTGATGATTCGTAATTTTTTTCTATTTATTAAAAGATTTTTCACGTAAATCTTGATATGTTTTATTTTTTTATTTTTTTTATTATTGATATTATTTATTATTATAAATTTATTATGATATATTACTTTTATATTATTATGATTATTGCTTCAGGTGCAACATCAAATATCCGTTTTTTTTCCAGAAAAAAAGGGACAACAAAGATTAAAATTTTGTGATAACGAAGGATGGATCGATAGTCGATACTTTTTTGAATAGAAGCCGGAGGTTTGGTGTTTCGGCTGTCGGGTAGTACTGGTGTTGTCAGTGTTTGCCACGTCACTCCATCTATTTGTTCACGGTCCATCTTCAGCGTTTCCTGTAAGAAAATTGTACTACTATACTTGTATAGTTGGATTAATGGCTGTTCATATTTTCTTTTTCTTTGTTCTTAAATAGGGTAGTAAAGTCTATGAATTTTTCATGGAAAGGGAAACTTCTATCGCAATCTCCAGCAAAGGATGTTGGCTTTCATGATTAATTTGCGTTTTGATCGGATTACAAACTCAATTTACTTTTCGAGCTTAGAGTTTTTCAACTAAAATTTGCTTTCAAGTCAAGAAGAAGATTTATTTTATTGTTTTTTGTTTCCAGTTTTTTTATTCTTATATTATAGAAAGGAATGATGAGTAAACAAGCTTTAAAAGATAAAAGAACATCAAATATAAAAAAAGTCTTCATTTTGAAAGATGAAATACAAAAGAACCCAAAACACAAAAATATTTGATGAGCTTTAAAGTACAGCAGAATTGGTGGGAAGATTATCATAGAATTTGAAGTACTGTTTACTCTCTGTTAAGTGTACGTATAAACAGATAGCACCATGCGTATTTTCAGATTCCATTTCGATAAATGACAGGTGCTGGCTCTCATCCTTCAGTAGCTAATGCAGGGCAGATAAACCATCCCAAACAAGTTGGTTTCAGCTGTTTTACGCCTGAAATCTTCAAGAATAGAATGGATTCCTGAACCCTGCAATAATAGCTTCGTTGCCTCAGAAGTTCACTTCCCGTCTCTCCGCAAAAAATTTTCCTGTTACTGCCTCGTCTGGAAGGAGGGCAAGCCAGACTCCAGTGTCAGCCGCATCTTCAGCTGAAATACTGCCTGCCCAACCTGTCATTGCAGTCTTCACCCATCCTGGGCAGTAACAGTTGATATATATCTTTTCACCTTCTGGCCGATCAGAGAGTTCCTTTGCCACCACCCTAGTGTAAGCATTAACAGCAAGTTTAGATACTGAGTAGTCAGTGAAAGCCTTAGGCCATCCACCTAATTCCCAAGTGCCATCTTCAACTTGTTGTAGGAAAGTAGACAGTGTCCTATCAATCAATTCCTCAGAGAGAGTGTCCAAACCGTTTAGTTCTTTTCTCAAAGTTTCATCTTCAATTCTCTGTCAGAAACAACCTAAATTTAGTTTGAATTCGAGAAAAAGAATATTTTGTGAACATAAAAAGCAATTTACAACAGTAGATGACCTTCAGCAATCTGTTGTACAAACCATTAATATCAAAAAGAAAAATGAGAGTTTAGTCTGTGGATGAAAGGGAGGAGAATAATTTACTTACATTGCGCCGGCCATTTAGTTTACCTAGCCGTGAGCTCACATTAACGATACGAGCACCAGCAGCAGAAGGTCTCATCAATGGTATCATTGCTTTAATCATACGTTTGGTGCCATAATAATTGGTATCAACAACCTGCCTAGCGAATTCCACCGAATTTTCAGACCCAAGATTGTAGTTAACACCTGCGTTATTTACCTGCAAAATGTAAGTTTGCATGAAAAGCTGACACCAAGCTGAGTTCCTAAAATGAGTGGAAAAAAGAACAATGGATTTTTATCGTTTACCAGAATATCAATGCCACCATATTTTTCTTTTATCCATTCAATAAACGCTGAAATTGATTCATGATCCAAGACATCGAGCTGATGGACATCCACATTGAAACCCCCTTCTTGTAAGACCTTGGCTGCTTCAATGCCGACGCTAGTGTCCCTTGATGTTAGTATTACTGTCAATCCATGCCCAGCAAGTTGTCTTGCAATCTCAAACCCGATTCCTCTATTAGCACCAGTTACTACAGCAATAGTTTCTTCTGACCACCACCTAGAACAAGGAAACCAAAAAGTAAATAATTTGCAAGATTTTTTTATATAGATTGTCAAATCTATCCAACTTCCAAGGAATAATCAAACACTGAAAAATGATGATCATAAAAAGAAATTCCTTTACAGAAGATCACCAAGCAAACTGCATCAAATTTGTTGTAATAATAATAACTGCAATGCTAAGGAGTGAGGAAGAGCAATATCTGTTGATATACCAATCTGGGTATTACCAAAATCAAAGGAAAACAAAAATGAAATTTTCCAAGGGAAAGAAAAAAAAAAAAGAGAGTACCTCTGATGATCAGAATAAGGAATGGTCCTGAGAAGAGAAATCTCTTGGAGTCTCTTTTCCTTTCTCTCCTTGGATTTTTCCTTTTTTCCTGTCATCTCCTAGTGCTTGGTTTTTCTTTCAGGTTTTGGGACTATTTTCAGGAAGACACAAAAGAAGAAACAAGAAGTAAATCTATGAATGTATCTGAGACATAACAAAGACAAGACATGGGGTGAAACCTGGTTGCAACACCTGCTTTGCTGTCAATCTCCCTAAACTTTGGAGCAATTGGTCAAACGTTTGAAGCATATTTTTAGGTCAACTTTCCAATTTTTATGCCTTTAAAAAGTTAGATACCGTTGCTAAATATTTTTGCACCCCTAATTTCCATTCTCTGAATTATGGCCTATAAATTCTGTTTTTAATTATATAATTATTCTCTAATTTAGTTAATTTTATACAAAAATTCATTGAGAATACTTTTGACCTACATAAAAAGAACTCACCCTTAATTGTTGGGGTATTTCTGTAATGTAAGCATAAATTATCTGCCTTTTTTACTCAAAAATATTTGAATTTGTAGTAGAATGTACTAAATTTACCACTCATCACAATTTATTTAAAAATGATAGTAAAATTCTTTAATAAAATTATTATAATTGGATGGACGGTGTAGGATAATGAAAGATACTTCCATTGTATTACAACTTTAATTAATTTTATTAATAAGTGGTTGATTCAATTAAAAAAAATTATCTTTTTTTATGTAAAAATTTTGAGTTTAATTCAATCGATCGTTTGTTAAAATTATTTATAATATACAATCTCTAACCATTTTCTTAAATTATTAGATATGATATGTTTTACTTTAATTTAAGAGATGAAATAATTTGTTTATTCTTGAATTTTTTATTTTAAATAAAAAAAAAACTCCTTCATTTGGTCTTTTTTTTTTTTTTTTTGGTCATTGGATTCTATCCAGAATTGGCCTAAAAGTACAGCCTGCAAAATGAATCAGGCAATTGGTTATGTTGTTGGAGATTGGACCTTGAAGTCACCTATCAGCATAGGAAATGAAGAAAGGGATCAAAAGCTTCTAATGGCGATGGTTCCAACCTCCAATCAGCTCAATTGGCAACCATAGGCCCAAAAGCATAAGACAGAGACGGTCCAACATAGATATTCAAGTGTACCTAGGCTTGTCTATACTTACTGCATAAAAAGTATCCCTAAAAGCTTACGTATGGAGACTGATCCAATATCTTAAGATTACGTTTGACACGTAAAATTAATTAAAAAAAGATATTAATTATTTTATTATATATTTATTATGTATTTAAATAAAATAATTAGATTATTAAAATGATTAGATATTTTATGTTGATAAGATAATTTTATCATTTTAAAAAAAATATTTTTAATCTATAAAATTAAATTTATATGTCCTATTATATTTTTAAAAATTACATTAATAATTTAAATAATATAAATTTTAAATAATAATAATTTTAACCAACAAATAAATTATTTTATTTTAATCCTTATATACATCAAATATAAAATAAAATATCATTATTTAATTTAATCTTATTCATAATATTATATTATCTTATCTTATCATAATCTTATGCATCAAGCAAGATCTTAGATCATGTTTGATGTATAAAATTATTAATAAGATAAAATAATAATTATCATATATTATATTTGATTTGTATACGAGAGATAGAGATTGTAAAAGAGATTAATATCTTCTTGATATAAGATTATTCAATCCTTCTTAAGTAAAATAGATTATTTTTAATCCATAAAATTAAATTTACATATCCAATTATATTTTAAAAAATTATATTAATAATTTAAACTATATAAAATTTAAAAATATATCATTTTGATGAATGAATAAATTATTATATCATAATCTTTATATATATCAAGCATAAAATAAAATAATATTATTTAATATAATTTTATTCATAATATTATATTATTTTATTTTATGTGTATCAAATATAACTAAAAATTATTATTTGATCCCCTGTCTACAACAAATGAAGAAAGAACCGTCGGATATAATGGTAAAATCGTTAAAATTTTGTAAAATTATAGAACTCAAAAACCCTAAGATTAGCCATAATCAAATAATCAAAACTATCAAAATACAGATAAAACAAAAATCAATTGAAAAAATATATTAAATAAAAATCAACTAAAAAATCCATCGCAAATAACAAAAATTGTTTAAAAAATCATAAATTTTGAAATTTTATTTTTTGAAACAATTTTCTCCTAAAAAATAACATCCACAGACCAATACAAGCCATTATAAAAAAAAATAAAAAAAAACCTTTAAATCTAAGATTTTATAAAAAGAAAAAAGATCTGCAATTTTCAATTTTTTTTTTTTTGGAATCTAAAAAAATCTAAGAACACTAAAAATAGATAAGATTAGTGAAACTTTTGAGACTTTTAGAGGAGTTTTTCGGATTTCCGTGAGAGGTTCGGTTAAAAAAAAACAGATGAAAGTGGGTTATTAATTAAAACTCAAAAGAAAACTTTGATGGAAGAGGAAAGATGAAGTCAGAGGAAGCTTTTCAAAAGAGAAAGAAGCATGTGATAGTTTGAACAAACTATTATTTTACATTTCAATTCAAACAAAAAATTTATAAATATTTGCATTCAAGCGTTGTAAACATGCTAGATAGTTATTACCATCGCCTCCGAAGAAAACAATGTGCGGAAACGGCACATGTTCAAAGTCTAGATTATGGCTTTGACTTATCATACTTGTTTTTAGTATTTTTTTTTTTTACTTTTCGACCCACGTGATCAAAACGGTATTTTGACTTTTTAAATGAAATTTCGTGGGACAGCGACAAAATCCACCGGGATCGTTATTGATGTCATTATCAAACAAAAAAAAACACGAGTCTGCAGACGCTTTTGCCTTGTTAATAGTCCACCATGGATGGCGGCGTTGCTTAGCATCGAAGTCTCGTTAATTAGGTGATGACCATTCAAAGCAGCTCTCAAACTTGGCGTCATGGCTTATGCTTTTTGCATCATTTGTTTATTACCCTTATTACGACAAAATTCCCATGCAGTTTCATATTCGTTACACTTTTCGTCTATGGCATAAATCAGTTGAGCAATGCTCTTATCCTATGAACGTATATTCAACTCTATCAGTGTGGAAAATTTGTCCATCCAAAACTTGGAACGTTCAATACGAGTGGCTGACGGGCGTGACGAAGTAACCTAAGCAAAATTCTGTACGCTTCCCTGTTTTTTGAATCTTATGTATGTATATATATTCAACTAAAAGTCTCGATTTCTCCAATCAGAACTGGGAACGTTCAACACGAGTGGCTTACACAGCACAGCAGTGGTTGAAGGGTGTGAAGAAGTAATCTCAGAACGTACCGGTACGTTGATGTTTTCCTTGTTTTTTCTTTCCTTTTCTTTTCCAGTTCTATGTCAAAGATAGCAGCTTTAATTTTCTTTATCTTTGGTAATCCTATCCAAATTTCAGTTTCCTTTTAATTGGATTGTATTTTCCTGTGGAATTGATTATTGCCCGTCTGTGTTTTTCCTTCCCCAGATTGCACTTGCAGTTTTCTAAAATGACAAGCTCCAATCCATGGCGGTTACTTTTGGTTGGAATTTTGGTGACACTAAGCTTACCACATTCACAAGCCTTTCGGAGACATGAAAATAAGATAAAAACTGCTGTTTTTCTATCACCTAAGTTTGTGCTGGGACCAGGATCAGTGGAAAATAGATTATATTACAATCTTGAATTTCCAAAAGGTCATATTGCCTTGAAAAGTTTCAATGCAGAACTGATTGATGAGGCAGGGAATCCTGTTCCCCTTCATGAGACTTATCTCCATCATTGGGTTGTTCTAAGATACTATGACCTTAAGTCTAATGAAAATAAAACACCTAACATGTCAGATTTTATTTCTGGGAGAAATAGTGGGATTTGTCAGGATGGTGCTCTTGATCAGTTCTTCGGCCTTGGGTCTGAGACACGAAAAACCGCAACTCATATTCCCGATCCATATGGAATAGAAGTTGGTAATCCTGCTGACGTTCCTTCTGGGTTTGAGGAGAGATGGATGTTTAACATTCATGCAATTGATACAAGGGGTGTGGAAGATAGATGGGGATGTACCGAATGCAGGTGTGATCTGTATAATGTTACAAAGGATCAATCTGGAAACCCTTTGAGCCCAGACTACAAAGGGGGTTTGTTATGTTGCTATGATCGTACACAATGCAGGTTGAAACAAGGGTTTAAGGGCATCAGAAGAACCCTTTACCTTCGATACACTGTGAAGTGGGTCGATATGGATAGCTCTGTTGTGCCCGTTAAAATTTATATATTTGACGTCGCCGATGGTTGGAAAAGGTCTGCTAATTCAACAGGGATTAATGCAGAGCACTCTTGCAAGGTAGATGAACTGTTTAGGTGCTGCAACAATTTTTTTGTCAAATAAAATTTCTTTTGAAGTATCAAGTCACTGAACATCTTTGATGCAGGCGGAATATGACGTTGAATCTTGCCATGCTACTGGATTGGCTGGGGATGGGTGCCTTGACACCAAAAGGATAAGCCTTGACATGCCATTTGGTGGTTATGTCATTTATGGTGTTGCACACCAGCATGCAGGGGGCTCTGGTTCTGCTCTCTATAGAGAGGTACTTAAATGTCTTGTTTCTACTTGACAGTACTTTTGTGCCATTGCTAAAAAAATTTAGATGTTTAATGTGATCATTTTGTGAACTCAAGTAATATGATGTCTTCTTATGATGATGAGCTTTGCCTGCTTGCATGTGGTGAATTCAGGATGGCCAACTACTTTGTTCTTCAATACCGACTTATGGGAAGGGGCATGAAGCAGGAAATGAAGCTGGTTATGTTGTAGGAATGTCCACCTGCTATCCTCAACCAGGAACTGTCAAGATATCTAAGGGGGAGACTCTGATTCTGGAATCTAATTACAGTAGTTTCAGATATCATACAGGAGTCATGGGGCTATTCTACATTTTGGTTGCCGAACAATTGCCCAAGCCAATTCGCACCTAGCACACTTTTGTTCAAGTAAGTTTCTAATTCTCAAATGATAAAGATTGATGAAGAAAAATCATTAATCTTACCAGACTAGTGTTCTTAAGCAAATTCGTAATTGTAGGAGATAAAAGAAATTTCTGCTAGCTTTCTTTTAAGAGAGATGACTATAATAGAGCATTTAAGATCGTTATTTACATAAACCAAACTATTGATAGGTGCTGGCTAGCATGGGTTGGCAGAAGTGGTAAAGGTGGAAACCTGGGTGCTAATCCTTCGATGGTTTTTTTTTTTGGTAAACGATTTGTAAGTTTGAAAAATTCAAAGATAAAAATTTAATAGATCTGTAAATCTCAATTAGATTAATAATTTATCCACCTTTGGAGACAGGTAACCTCCCATGCTCCTAAATTTTTTTTGAAAAGAAAAAAAAAACAATTGATCGGTGCTGACCAAATCGGATTAATGCTTAAATAATTTTTTTTTTTTTTATTAAAAGGCTAAAGAATAGTTAACTCACTGCGGCTTTGTTGCAATAAGGCTTCTTGATTATTAACAATTTAGATTAAACCTCTGATATTTTTATGAAACTCTGATCTGATGCAGACACAGGACATTCTTATATTTTAACTATCCTTTGGGCCGCGGTAGCAATTGTGATGTGAAGATGTTCTTGTGACACTGTAGCATGTATTGCATCAATAAATTCCATTAATTTTGTTGTCAAATGAGAGATATATAGGCATGAATAAAGCAACTCTCTGTAATAATTTGAAGCTTTGAATATCCGAGTCCATTTAACATCACTTACATGTTATGTGTAAGGCGTTTGAGTGGTCTAAATTGGATTTGGCATTGGCTCATCTTTTCGCAGTTCTGCTTCTCCATATGCAAATCTTGCGACATCTAAGCCTAGACAAATGGAGTTACAATTAAACTTCAAATTCGAATCAGTCGATTCCAAAATCATTTGGCTGATTATTCATTGATATAAACCAAAGGTTTTTACATAAAAAGGAAGTAAATCCAAACAATTGGGAATACATTTAACAAGCTTACTTGAAATTTACTCCAACTGAAGGCATTATATATATGCAAAGTTATAAGAAAAGGATTGAAAAAAAGTGGAGGGTAAAGAAAGTAAAATTCCCAAAGAATCACATTAGCACAACTGTGTTCCGGACAGATGGTCCGACCCCGGTCAAAATAAGGCGAAAAAAAAATAAAGATTACTAACATAACGGTTGAAAGGATGATATTGTTTTCTCTAGTAGCCTCTTCTACCTTGAACCCCTGTAGCTGTGGTAGGCAGAGGAGGAGAGGAAAGGAAAGGAAAGGAAAGGAAAGTTATAAGTTAAAAGAAAAAAACCCAGACCCCAGAAAAATCTCTGCCTGTCCCTGATTCTGACTTGGCTGCCTCTCAAAGCCCACAAAAAGAAAGGGAATTTGGAAGGTGTAGAGCTTTGGGGCCAAGACGTGTTAACTCAATATCTGGTCTGGAGCCACACTCAGCTTCTACCTTCAATTATCTTGCACGTGTATTTTTCCAATTTGTAATCACTCTTTCTCTCTTTCATTGCTTGGAACCGCCCGTTTTCCTTCTTTCAATCTGCAGTAATGTTGTTTCCTTGGTTGGTTTTGATTTTAGGAAAAAGAAGACAAAACCCAAATTAAAACTCGTTTAAAAAGCTTTGAATTTATCTCATTTTTTGATGTAGTAAGTCTGTTCCTTTGGAATTTTGACTAAATTTCCTTCCTTTTGACCCCCTCCTCTCCAATCAAAGACAACCCTTCATCCTTGTCCTCTTTCTCTCCCTGATTCGGGTCCATTTTTTTGGATCCTGAATTGATTTTTGGGAAAATTACTTCCTTTAGAAAAAAGGGTCTTTTTTATGTTGTTTGTTTCCAATTTTATAGAACAGATCTCTTCTTGCCAAACCTCCATGCTAGCTGAAAAGAAGAACAAAATAGGTGAAATTTGGTAAGGTAATTGGAAACGTTGTCGTTTTGGTGTTGTTATGTCTGGAGCAGCAGGGCAGGGCGTGGAGCATGTGGGCTTGCCTAAAATGGAGACAAAATCCAAACCCGAATGTTGCAACCCGGTCAAAAAATCGGGACCTGTCACAATGGATCATGTTCTGTTAGCATTACGCGAGACCAACGAAGAAAGGGATTTAAGGATTCGGAGTTTGTTCAATTTTTTTGATGCAGCCAATGTGGGATTTTTGGATTATGCTCAGATCGAAAAGGGTCTCTCTGCTTTGCAGATTCCGGCCGAGTATAAGTACGCCAATGATCTGTTGAAAGTTTGTGATGCAAACAGAGATGGGCGCGTGGATTACCACGAGTTTAAGAGGTATATGGATGATAAGGAGCTTGAACTTTATAGGATTTTTCAAGCTATTGATGTGGAGCATAACGGATGCATTTTGCCTGAGGAGCTATGGGATGCGCTTGTTAAGGCTGGCATGCTATGCTCTGCATTATTATGTATAATAATTGAGTTTTTATTTTTTATTTTTTTGTTTCTCTTACCTTGATATGTTTGATTGGTTTGTTGAGGTGGTTGCATTGATTGGGTTGATAGTGAAATCATTAAAAAGTTTGAACAATTTTTAGTTTTTTGCTCATAAATTGAGAAGCTGTATGTTGCTTTCTATCTTTTTAATGTCCCTTTCACTAGAATTACTTGTAATCATTGCGAGATTGGAGAATTTGCTTTTGCTGTTTTTGTAATTCGAACTGGTGCTAGGTACCCGTAAGGAAAGTAGATTGCGTTAATAGTAATTCATCCAGAAGCATTGTTTTGGATTGCAATTTGAATTCGATCTGTATGTCTGTGTTGTTTGCTAGAGAATTCCTGGTGTCGTTTCTTGTTTGGTAACTATGTGCAGTCGGACTAATTAAACACTAGAATTGATTTTCCTACTTTTTACAAAAGCTTTTAATAATTTAGCAATTGGTTAACTTTCCTTGGAGACTAAATGAAGTGATTAAAACAAATATAGAAAATTGCTGTGCTCAAATCTCAATGATGGGTGATTATAGAAGCACGTCTTTTCAAATTTTTATTGGTGGCAGATTGAATTCATTCTGTGAAATTTTGGTGCTTAAACTCTTTTTCTTGGGGGGTGAAACACATGTATAATATTTTCCGTTAACTAGATATATCTTGAGATTTTGGGGTGGGTGCGTAGATAACAAGCTTGAAGGAGATGGTCTTCGGGCCAAAGAAATGCTGTTTATCTTAGGTAAAATTTGTGAAAATAATTGATTTTAAATGGAGTGAATCATACATTTACAAGGTGTGACATAGTTCTTTAAGACTTTGTAACATTGACTCTGAAAACTCTCTATAATGGAAGTTTAATTAAATGTCTTACACTTGCTGTTAGATCTCTGTGTGTTTTGACATCTTTATCCCATCGGAGTGGCAAATGGCAATACAGAAAAATAAACCATGACCTTGGAGATCATTGTAGAGCATAACCAGAGCTGCACTTTTATTGGTAATATAGAGTTGTGGGTATGTATTGTCTTGATCAAATTTCTCAAGGAATTTGGAATAGGTTATACTTAGGTGTTAGGCGGTTGCTTCCACAGTTTGTAATGGAAAGCCTTTATTTGAAATTATCTCAAGGGAAGATAATGAGGTGGGTATAAAGCTTTACATGCCAGATGAGTTTCCTTCTGTATGGATATATTAAGCGTTTCTTATTTCAGTTCTTAAATCAACAGAAGAAGAAAGGACTTTGGATGCATTTTTTGAATCTGCTGTTCTTATGTTATTGTTCACGTATGTGTTCTTTTAGTCACAGACTTTTCTGAAACCCAAGTATTGGCGAGCGGAAGTCTGAACTGTATGTTCGTTCTATTTTAGAGAAGTTGCTAATGAGTGTTTTCTTGTCTCTAAAATCTATGTTAAATGTGAATCTGTGATTTTTATATTTCTTTTATGAATGCATCTGCATTTGTTGAGGTACCTCAATGAATCCTATGGTTTGGTAACAAAGGTTCTATGTGAGCTTTTTAGGGAGGTTTTCCACCATTGAAGGAAAATGTTCTCCGGTATCTTGTTGGTATGCTTATGTGTGACTTTGTTTGGCTTGGAATTCGAGACGGTTTCTTGGTCGGTGTAAAATATGTTCTAATTTGTTTTGCTGGATGTTTGAGACAGTTTCTTCTTGGAATATATTTAGGTATCTATTGGTGTTCTTACATGATGAGTAAACATGTTACAGACTTGGACTTGTGGATGTTATTGATGAATCTGGTGCTCCCTTTTTACCCTACATGATTTTTACCTCTAAGCTTTTTGGAATCGTAATTTTGAGTTTTATAGAGATTGGGAAACTATGGATTGCCTTATGATACTTGGCCTATGGTGTAGTTTGTGGGCTTTCTGGAAGCGCTGCTTTCTTGAAAATACACTATATGCAATGGAAACACACGTTAGTTCCTGTCATCATGATTTCTCATATTTAATCCTTGTTAATGCTTCATGTGGAAGGGCTGGTAGTTCCCATGGTTGCAATTAAACATTTGTTTTCATCTTATAAGCCCTGGCAGATTGTATTTTGCAGGGATTCAAATTGATGATGAGGAGCTTGCTCGATTTGTAGAGCATGTTGATAAAGACAATAATGGAATTATAACATTTGAAGAATGGAGAGATTTCCTTCTACTCTATCCTCATGAAGCTACGATTGAGAACATCTATCATCATTGGGAAAGGGTTTGCCTTGTAGATATTGGAGAACATGCTGTTATTCCTCAAGGCATCAGTGAACATGTTAAGAGAAGCAAATAATTAAATTATTAAAATAATTTAATATTTTATGTTGACATTAAATAATTATTAAACTCGACAATGTCTTTTTCTTTTTGAAAATTTTCATTATCTGGTAATGTTTAATTTTCATCATGTTTACCAGGAAAAAGTTACTAACACGTAAATATCATTTAAAAAAAAAAAAGCCATTTGAGGCAGCGTGGCATCCAATTTACAATCAGAAAGATACAAAAGCAAAAGTTGTGATTATCGTGCAAAAGCGCTCTCATAATAATAATGGTGAATTGGTGATAGCCGTTAATGAGTTGTTTATTAGTATCAGTTCAGAATCCACTGATCAAAATCAAACCTTTATTCGGTTGACATGAGTGGTTGACACCGGCTGCCACGTTTCGTGAATCTACTCGCTTCTCTTTCCTTCTCTTCTCTGACCAATCTGTTTCTCTCCTCTGGCGTCATCATCAATGTCTTCAAGTCAATTATTTCCCACGTGTCACACTCGACGTCAAATCAGTAAAGTCAATAACACCGTCAAGTTTATCATCCCAAGCTTACTTTTTAATTCTTCCAAACTATTGTTATTGAATTACCTAATTGCCATTCTCCTTTCTTTTTTCCAATGAGTTCATTTTGATTTTAATCTTGAGTAATTGAGTTACCTACTCTTACCTCTTGAGTAGAAGGATCATATCCCTTTAATCATTTTAATTAATTTGGTTAAAGAATCACTTAATTGAGTTGCCAACTCCTACCTCTTCAGTGCCAAACTCATACATGGTTATACCATCAACAATAATAATGACTTAATTTGAAAATAAATTATTAAAAGATAAGATAAAAAAAAAATTATAATCCCACCAATTAATCTTTTTAACTATAGAATGATAATTTTGATAAAGTAATAAATGGTATTTATGTCATTAATTACAAAATCAAAATTCCATATCTTTCTTTGCATGCTTAATTGGAAACAATTTACTAAACAAAAAAAAAAAAACAAAAAATTATAATATAATATTTAGATATATTTTATTCCATATTCATTGTTCTACCTAATTAAGAAAATTTTCAGTGAAAAGAAAAAGAAATTGTCAAGTTTAAATAATTAAATTAAATTAAATTAAATTATTAAATTATTAAAATAATTAAATTAAATTATTAAATTATTAAAATAATTAAATAATTTCCATTCTCTGAATTATGGCCTATAAATTCTGTTTTTATGATATAATTATTCTCTAATTTAGTTAATTTTATACAAAAATTCATTGAGAATACTTTTGACCTACATAAAAAGAAGTCACCCTTAATTGTTGGGTTATTTCCGTAATGTAAGCATAAATTATTTGCCTTTTTTACTCAAAAATATTTGAATTTGCAGTAGAATGTACTAAATTTACCACTCATCACAATTTATTTAAAAATGATAGTAAAATTCTTTAATAAAATTATTATAATTGGATGGACGGTGTAGGATAATGAAAGATACTTCCATTGTATTACAACTTTAATTAATTTTTATTAATAAATGATTGATTCAATTAAAAAATAATTATTATATTTTTATGTAAAAATTTTGAGTTTAATTCAATTGATTGTTTGTTAAAGTCATTTTTAATATATAATCTCTAACTATTTATCTTAAATTATTAGATATGATATATTTTACTCTAATTTAAAGGATTAAATAATTTATTTATTCTCAAATTTTTTATTTAAAAATAAAACTCCTTCACTTAGTCTTTTTTTTTTTTTTGGTCATTGGATTCTATCCAGAATTGGCCTAAAACTACAGCCTGCAAAATGAATCAGGCAATTGGTTATGTTGTTGGAGATTGGACCTTGAAGTCACCTATCAGCATAGGAAATGAAGAAAGGGATCAAAAGCTTCTAATGGCGATGGTTCCAACTTCCAATCAGCTCAATTGGCAACCATAGGCCCAAAAGCTTAGGACAGAGACGGTCCAACATAGATATTCCAGTGTACCTAAGCTGATCTATATTTACCGTATATAATTTTGATTAATGAATAAATTATTATATCATAATTTTTATATACATCAAATATAAAATAAAATAATATTATTTAATATAATTTTATTTATGATATAATATAATTTTATTTTATTATAATTTTATGTTTCAAATATAACTAAAAATTATTATTTGATCTCCTGTCTACAACAAATGAAGAAAGAACCGTCGGATATAATGGTAAAATCGTTAAAATTTTGTAAAAATAAAAAGCAAACAGATAGAACTCAAAAACCCTAAGATTAACCATAATCAAATAATCAAAACTATCAAAATACAGATAAAACAA
This sequence comes from Durio zibethinus, assembly GCF_047325235.1. Lineage (NCBI taxonomy): Eukaryota > Viridiplantae > Streptophyta > Magnoliopsida > Malvales > Malvaceae > Durio > Durio zibethinus. Next base: position 27,945,532 of record NC_143170.1, read on the forward strand.
AAATCAATTGAAAAAATATATTAAATAAAAATCAACTAAAAAATCCATCGCAAATAACAAAAATTGTTTAAAAAATCATAAAATTTGAAATTTTATTTTTTTAAACAATTTTCTCCTAAAAAAATAACATCCACAGACCAATACAAGCCATTATAAAAAAAAAAAAAAAAAAAACCCTTTAAATCTAAGATTTTATAAAAAAAAAAAGATTTGCAATTTTCAATTTTTTTTTTTTGGAATCTAAAAAATCTAAGGACACTAAAAATAGATAAGATTAGTGAAACTTTTGAGACTTTTAAAGGAGTTTTTCGGATTTCCGTGAGAGGTTCGGTTAAAAAAAAAGAGATGAAAGTGGGTTATTAATTAAAACTCAAAAGAAAACTTTGGTGGAAGAGGAAAGATGAAGTCAGAGGTAGCTTTTCGAAAGAGAAAGAAGCATGTGATAGTTTGAACAAACTATTAGTTTACATTTCAATTCAAACAAAAAATTTATAAATATTTGCGTTGAAGCGGTGTAAACATGCTAGATAGTTATTACCATCGCCTCCGAAGAAACCGAAACAGCACATGTTCAAAGTCTAGATTATGGCTTTGACTTATCTTACTTGTTTTTAGTATTTTTGTTTTTTTTACTTTTCGACCCAGGTGATCAAAACAGTATTTTGACTTTTTTAAATGAAATTTCGTGGGACAGCGGCAAAATCCACCGGGATCGTTATTGATGTCATTATCAAACAAAAAAAAAACACGAATCTCCAGACGCTTTTGCCTTGTTAATAGTCCACCATGGATGGCGGCGTTGCTTAGCATCGAAGTCTCGTTAATTAGGTGATGACCATTCAAAGCAGTTCTCAAACTTGGCGTCATGGCTTATGCTTTTTGCATCATTTGTTTATTACCCTTATTACGACAAAATTCCCATGCAGTTTCATATTCGTTACACTTTTCGTCTATGGCATAAATCAGTTGAGCAATGCTCTTATCCTATGAACGTATATTCAACTCTATCAGTGTGGAAAATTTGTCCATCCAAAACTTGGAACGTTCAATACGAGTGGCTGACGGGCGTGACGAAGTAACCTAAGCAAAATTCTGTACGCTTCCCTGTTTTTTGAATCTTATGTATGTATATATATTCAACTAAAAGTCTCGATTTCTCCAACCAGAACTGGGAACGTTCAACACGTGTGGCTTACACAGCACAGCAGTGGTTGAAGGGTGTGAAGAAGCAATCTCAGAACGTACCGGTAGGTTGCTGTTTTCCTTGTTTTTTCTTTCCTTTTCTTTTCCAGTTCTATGTCAATGATAGCAGCTTTAATTTTCTTTATCTTTGGTAATCCTATCCAAATTTCAGTTTCCTTTTAATTGGATTGTTTTTGCCTGTGGAATTGATTATTGCCCGTCTGTGTTTTTCCTTCCCCAGATTGCACTTGCAGTTTTCTAAAATGACAAGCTCCAATCCATGGTCGTTACTTTTGGTTGGAATTTTGGTGACACTAAGTTTACAACATTCACAAGCCTTTCGGAGACATGAAAATAAGATAAAAACTGCTGTTTTTCTATCACCTAAGTTTGTGCTGGGACCAGGATCAGTGGAAAATAGATTATATTACAATCTTGAATTTCCAAAAGGTCATATTGCCTTGAAAAGTTTCAATGCAGAACTGATTGATGAGGCAGGGAATCCTGTTCCCCTTCATGAGACTTATCTCCATCATTGGACTGTTTCAAGATACTATGACCTTAAGTCTAATGAAAATAAAACACCTAACATGTCAGATTTTATTTCTGGGAGAAATAGTGGGATTTGTCAGGATGGTGCTCTTGATCAGTTCTTTGGCCTTGGGTCTGAGACACGAAAAACCGCAACTCATATTCCCGATCCATATGGAATAGAAGTTGGTAATCCTGCTGACGTTCCTTCTGGGTTTGAGGAGAGATGGATGTTTAACATTCATGCAATTGATACAAGGGGTGTGGAAGATAGATGGGGATGTACCGAATGCAGGTGTGATCTGTATAATGTTACAAAGGATCAATCTGGAAACCCTTTGAGCCCAGACTACAAAGGGGGTTTGTTATGTTGCTATGATCGTACACAATGCAGGTTGAAACAAGGGTTTAAGGGCATCAGAAGAGCCCTTTACCTTCGATACACTGTGAAGTGGGTCGATATGGAAAGCTCTGTTGTGCCTGTTAAAATTTATATATTTGACATCGCCGATGGTTGGAAAAGGTCTGCTAATTCAACAGGGATTAATGCAGAGCACTCTTGCAAGGTAAATGAACTGTTTATGTGCTGCAACAATTTTTTTGTCAAATAAAATTTCTTTTGAAGTATCAAGTCACTGAACATCTTTGATGCAGGTGGAATATGACGTTGAATCTTGCCATGCTACTGGATTGGCTGGGGATGGGTGCCTTGACGCCAAAAGGATAAGCCTTGACATGCCATTTGGTGGTTATGTCATTTATGGTGTTGCACACCAGCATGCAGGGGGCTCTGGTTCTGCTCTCTATAGAGAGGTACTTAAATGTCTTGTTTCTACTTGACAGTACTTTTGTGCCATTGCTAAAAAAATTTAGATGTTTAATGTGATCATTTTGTGAACTCAAGTAATATGATGTCTTCTTATGATGATGAGCTTTGCCTGCTTGCATGTGGTGAATTCAGGATGGCCAACTACTTTGTTCTTCAATACCGACTTATGGGAAGGGGCATGAAGCAGGAAATGAAGCTGGTTATGTTGTAGGAATGTCCACCTGCTATCCTCAACCAGGAACTGTCAAGATATCTAAGGGGGAGACTCTGATTCTGGAATCTAATTACAGTAGTTTCAGATATCATACAGGAGTCATGGGGCTATTCTACATTTTGGTTGCCGAACAATTGCCCAAGCCAATTCGCACCTAGCACACTTTTGTTCAAGTAAGTTTCTAATCCTCAAATGATAAAGATTGATGAAGAAAAATCATTAATCTTACCAGACTAGTGTTCTTAAGCAAATTCGTAAGTGTAGGAGATAAGAGAAATTTCTGCTAGCTTTCTTTTAAGAGAGATGACTATAATAGAGCATTTAAGATCGTTATTTACATAAACCAAACTATTGATAGGTGCTGGCTAGCATGGGTTGGCAGAAGTGGTAAAGGGGGAAACCTGTGTGCTAATCCTTCGATGGTTTTTTTTTTTTGGTAAATGATTTGTAAGTTTGAAAAATTCATAGATAAAAATTTAATAGATCCGTAAATCTCAATTAGATTAATAATTTATCCACCTTTGGAGACAGGTAACCTCCCATGCTCCTAAATTTTTTTTGAAAAGAAAAAAAAAACAATTGATCGGTGCTGACCAAATCGGATTAATGCTTAAATAATTTTTTTTTTTTTTATTAAAAGGCTAAAGAATAGTTAACTCACTGCGGCTTTGTTGCAATAAGGCTTCTTGATTATTAACAATTTAGATTAAACCTCTGATATTTTTATGAAACTCTGATCTGATGCAGACACAGGACATTCTTATATTTTAACTATCCTTTGGGCCGCGGTAGCAATTGTGATGTGAAGATGTTCTTGTGACACTGTAGTATGTATTGCATCAATAAATTCCATTAATTTTGTTGTCAAATGAGAGATATATAGGCATGAATAAAGCAACTCTCTGTAATAATTTGAAGCTTTGAATATCGGAGTCCATTTAACATCACTTGCATGTTATGTGTAAGGCGTTTGAGTGGTCTAAATTGGATTTGGCATTGGCTCATCTTTTCGCAGTTCTGCTTCTCCATATGCAAATCTTGCGACATCTAAGCCTAGACAAATGGAGTTACAATTAAACTTCAAATTCGAATCAGTCGATTCCAAAATCATTTGGCTGATTATTCATTGATATAAACCTAAAGTTTTTACATAAAAAGGAAGTAAATCCAAACAATTGGGAATACATTTAACAAGCTTACTTGAAATTTACTCCAACTGAAGGCATTATATATATGCAAAGTCATAAGAAAAGGATTGAAAAAAAGTGGAGAGTAACGAAAGTAAAATTCCCAAAGAATCACATTAGCACAACTCTCTTCCGGACAGATGATCCGACCCCGGCCAAAATAAGGCGAAAAAAAAAAAAAGATTACTAACATAACAGTTGAAAGGATGATATTGCTTTCTCTAGTAGCCTCTTCTACCTTGAACCCCTGTAGCTGTGGTAGGCAGAGGAGGAGAGGAAAGTAAAGGAAAGTTATAAGTTAAAAGAAAAAAACCCAGACCCCAGAAAAATCTCTGCCTGTCCCTGATTCTAACTTGGCTGCCTCTCAAAGCCCACAAAAAGAAAGGGAATTTGGAAGGTGTAGAGCTTTGGGGCCAAGACGTGTTAACTCAATATCTGGTCTGGAGCCACACTCAGCTTCTACCTTCAATTATCTTGCACGTGTATTTTTCCAATTTGTAATCACTCTTTCTCTCTTTCATTGCTTGGAACCGCCCGTTTTCCTTCTTTCAATCTGCAGTAATGTTGTTTCCTTGGTTGGTTTTGATTTTAGGAAAAAGAAAACAAAACCCAAATTAAAACTCGTTTAAAAAGCTTTGAATTTATCTCATTTTTTGATGTAGTAAGTCTGTTCCTTTGGAATTTTGACTAAATTTCCTTCCTTTTGACCCCCTCCTCTCCAATCAAAGACAAGCCTTCATCCTTGTCCTCTTTCTCTCCCTGATTCGGTTCCATTTTTTTGGATCCTGAATTGATTTTTGGGAAAATTACTTCCTTTAGAAAAAAAAGGTCTTTTTTATGTTGTTTGTTTCCAATTTTATAGAACAGATCTCTTCTTGCCAAACCTCCATGCTAGCAGAAAAGAAGAAGAAAATAGGTGAAATTTGGTAAGGTAATTGGAAACGTTGTCGTTTTGGTATTGTTATGTCTGGAGCAGCAGGGCAGGGCGTGGAGCATGTGGGCTTGCCTAAAATGGAGACAAAATCCAAACCCGAATGTTGCAACCCGGTCAAAAAATCGGGACCTGTCACAATGGATCATGTTCTGTTAGCATTACGCGAGACCAACGAAGAAAGGGATTTAAGGATTCGGAGTTTGTTCAATTTTTTTGATGCAGCCAATGTGGGATTTTTGGATTATGCTCAGATCGAAAAGGGTCTCTCTGCTTTGCAGATTCCGGCCGAGTATAAGTACGCCAATGATCTGTTGAAAGTTTGTGATGCAAACAGAGATGGGCGCGTGGATTACCACGAGTTTAAGAGGTATATGGATGATAAGGAGCTTGAACTTTATAGGATTTTCCAAGCTATTGATGTGGAGCATAACGGATGCATTTTGCCTGAGGAGCTATGGGATGCGCTTGTTAAGGCTGGTATGCTATGCTCTGCATTATTATGTATAATAATTGAGTTTTTATTTTTTATTTTTTTGTTTCTCTTACCTTGATATGTTTGATTGGTTTGGTGAGGTGGTTGCATTGATTGGGTTGATAGTGAAATCATTAAAAAATTTGAACAATTTTTAGTTTTTTGCTCATAAATTGAGAAGCTGTATGTTGCTTTCTATCTTTTTAATGTCCCTTTCACTAGAATTACTTGTAATCATTGCGAGATTGGAGAATTTGGTTTTGCTGTGTTTGTAATTCGAACTGGCGCTAGGTACCCGTAAGGAAAGTAGATTGCGTTAATAGTAATTCATCCAGAAGCATTGTTTTGGATTGCAATTTGAATTCGATCTGTATGTCTGTGTTGTTTGCTAGAGAATTCCTGGTGTCGTTTCTTGTTTGGTAACTATGTGCAGTCGGACTAATTAAACACTAGAATTGATTTTCCTACTTTTTACAAAAGCTTTTAATAATTTAGCAATTGGTTAACTTTCCTTGGAGACTAAATGAAGTGATTAAAACAACTATAGAAAATTGCTGTGCTCAAATCTCAATGATGGGTGACTATAGAAGCACGTCTTTTCAAATTTTTATTGGTGGCAGATTGAATTCATTCTGTGAAATTTTGGTGCTTAAACTCTTTTTCTTGGGGGGTGAAACACATGTATAATTTTTTCCCTTAACTAGATATATCTTGAGATTTTGGGGTGGGTGCGTAGATAACAAGCTTGAAGGAGATGGTCTTCGGGCCAAAGAAATGCTGTTTATCTTAGGTAAAATTTGTGAAAATAATTGATTCTAAATGGAGTGAATCATACATTTACAAGGTGTGACATAGTTCTTTAAGACTTTGTAACATTGACTCTGAAAACTCTCTATAATGGAAGTTTAATTAAATGTCTTACACTTGCTGTTAGATCTCTGTGTGTTTTGACATCTTTATCCCATCGGAGTGGCAAATGGCAATACAGAAAAATAAACCATGACCTTGGAGATCATTGTAGAGCATAACCAGAGCTGCACTTTTATTGGTAATATAGAGTTGTGGGTATGTATTGTCTTGATCAAATTTCTCAAGGAATTTGGAATAGGTTATACTTAGGTGTTAGGAGGTTGCTTCCACAGTTTGTAATGGAAAGCCTTTATTTGAAATTTTCTCAAGGGAAGATAATGAGGTGGGTATAAAGCTTTACATGCCAGATGAGTTTCCTTCTGGATGGATATATTAAGCGTTTCTTATTTCAGTTCTTAAATCAACAGAAGAAGAAAGGACTTTGGATGCATTTTTTGAATCTGCTGTTCTCTTGTTATTGTTCAAGTATGTGTTCTTTTAGTCACAGACTTTTCTGAAACCCAAGTATTGGCGAGCGGAAGTCTGAACTGTACGTTCGTTCTATTTTAGAGAAGTTGCTAATGAGTGTTTTCTTGTCTCTAAAATCTACGTTAAATGTGAATCTGTGATTTTTATATTTCTTTTATGAATGCATCTGCATTTGTTGAGGTACCTGAATGAATCCTATGGTTTGGTAACAAAGGTTCTATGTGAGCTTTTTAGGGAGGTTTTCCACCATTGAAGGAAAATGTTCTCCGGTATCTTGTTGGTATGCTCATGTGTGACTTTGTTTGGCGTGGAATTCGAGACGGTTTCTTGGTCGGTGTAAAATATGTTCTAATTTGTTTTGCTGGATGTTTGAGACAGTTTCTTCTTGGAATATATTTAGGTATCTATTGGTGTTCTTACATGATGAGTAAACATGTTACAGACTTGGACTTGTGGATGTTATTGATGAATCTGGTGCTCCCTTTTTACCCTACATGATTTTTACCTCTAAGCTTTTTGGAATCGTAATTTTGAGTTTTATAGAGATTGGGAAACTGTGGATTGGCTTATGATACTTGGCCTATGGTGTAGTTTGTGGGCTTTCTGGAAGCGCTGCTTTCTTGAAAATACACTATATGCAATGGAAACACATGATAGTTCCTGTCATCATGATTTCTCACATTTAATTCTTATTAATGCTTCATGTGGAAGGGCTGGTAGTTCCCATGGTTGCAATTAAACATTTGTTTTCATCTTATAAGCCCTGGCAGATTGTATTTTGCAGGGATTCAAATTGATGATGAGGAGCTTGCTCGATTTGTAGAGCATGTTGATAAAGACAATAATGGAATTATAACATTTGAAGAATGGAGAGATTTCCTTCTACTCTATCCTCATGAAGCTACGATTGAGAACATCTATCATCATTGGGAAAGGGTTTGCCTTGTAGATATTGGAGAACATGCTGTTATTCCTCAAGGCATCAGTAAACATGTTAAGAGAAGCAAATATTTTATTGCAGGAGGAATAGCAGGAGCAACTTCTCGCACTGCAACTGCTCCTCTTGATCGCCTGAAAGTGGTTTTGCAAGTGCAGACTACACGTGCTAACATTCTGCCAGCTGTAAAGAAGATATGGAAGGAAGATGGTGTTTTGGGGTTTTTCCGAGGTAATGGGTTAAATGTTGTGAAGGTAGCACCTGAAAGTGCTATCAAGTTCTATGCATATGAAATGTTAAAGAATGTAATAGGAGACAGTATGGGAGATGCGAAGGGTGATATAGGTGCCAGTGGAAGACTAATTGCTGGAGGTGTAGCAGGTGCAGTGGCACAATCTGCTATCTACCCGATGGATCTTGTAAAAACTCGGTTACAGACTTGTGCTTCTGAAGGTGGAAGGGCTCCAAAGGTGCGGAAACTAACCAAGGATATATGGGTTCAGGAAGGACCTCGAGCATTCTATAAAGGTCTTGTCCCATCTCTTCTTGGGATTATCCCATATGCTGGCATCGACCTTGCTGTCTATGAGACCTTGAAAGATTTTTCAAGGACATATATTCTTCAAGATGGTGGTACTTTTCTGTCTGTTAGGTTCCTTATGTTTCATTAACTTTGGAGTTTCTTCAGGATTTCTCGCTCAAATTGCTTTCTGACGACTCTTTCATGTTTTTGTAGAACCTGGTCCCCTTGTGCAACTAGGCTGTGGAACAATTTCTGGAGCTTTAGGAGCAACCTGCGTTTACCCTTTGCAGGTTATTAGAACAAGGTATGATTATGTGAATAAGCCCATTTTCTGGTAATTTAGGCATCTGCATCACAATATACTGGTTTTGGTATCTGTATCAACAAATTTGTTATGTTTGCTTATTGCTTAGGGTTTTTTCTTTTTTTTTTTTTTGTTTTCCCAGAATGCAAGCTCAACGTACTACCTCTGATGTTCCATATAAGGGAATGTCCGATGTATTTTGGAGAACCTTTCAGAATGAAGGTTATAGAGGTTTCTACAAAGGACTGTTTCCCAATCTTCTCAAGGTTGTCCCAGCTGCAAGCATTACATATTTGGTTTATGAGGCTATGAAAAAGAGTCTAGATCTTGGCTAGAGAAGTTCTGCAGTCAGGCTTAGTGGCCTTACATTTTATTGCTGAAAAGAAAGTAGAGTTGATGATGAATATAACCGTAATAAGATAATTCAACAATTAAGTAATATGATTATTTGAGTTATATGATAGGTGATAATTCCCCTTCAGAGAATGGGGTGCATAATTTTGTAGTAAGAAAAAATGTTTCCCCAGGCTTACCTAAACTAAATGTTGAGAATCGGGTTTATAAGACAATGATGTCTGACTTCCAGGTTGATAGGTATCAAACAGTTCATTTTTTTCTTCCTCCTGCCTCGCGAACTCTTCTTTTTAATGTCTTTGAATCCAATACAAGAGATGAAGGATCTCTTATAGATGTCGAGTTACTAAAGATTGATCTTCATTTAATATGCAATCTGTTTGTGTTGAAAGTGCTCGTTAACTGAGCACAAAGTAATGGTTCTTTATCATGGACAAGGCTTCTTCTTTTTTTTTTAATGGGATTGTTGTTAAAATGCTATAGCTGGTTTTATGCTGGTTTTGGACAGAACTTTTCCAATTAACATGAGAATAAGATAATGTTACATTTCCATGGTTGATTGCTACTTAAAAAAAGCCATTGAGAAGTTTACAGAATTCTATTGATTGTGCTGAAGTATCAAATACAACTTGCTTGCCCACATGTTTTGGCTTCTGATTGTACTTAAGTACCTGTTTGTGCTAATATCAAGTATGGGTACTCTTTTTTTCATGCCTTGAGTAGAAAGGCAAAGAAAGAAAAAAAAATTGCAATGTCTTGCTCCTGTCCACATGAATATATGCAAATATACTTTTTAAGACATGAAAGTGCAACAATTACCATCAAAATCTTTGAACTTGAACTTGGTTTAGAGACTAAACTTAAGTGCTGGTGAAACTGAGAATTTTGTGTACAAATAGCATGTCGATGAAGAAAAATTTTATTCATAACCTGAAACAAGCCCAATGTTATCCTACTGCTCGTTTCATAGCCCCCAGAAACAAGCCATTCGTCACCTGAGGAAATCCTGGCAATATTGAAGCAACAACTCAGGAGACCCTTTTCACAGGGTCAATCTATTCAAATAGAAAAGATGAGTCTGAAACACTTTTTTATCAAGGGAAATGGAAAGAGCAGAATAATGTCAAACAGTGAAAATCTAACAACTTGGAACAACTCAGTCTGCTAGTATTTGACAAGCTCATTTCAATCTGAACCATAGACTCAGAGTTTAGACACAAGAGTGAAGATGAAACATAACAAGAAAAGTAAAACCTGGAAGAAAGGCATGGCCTACCCTTTGCCTCAATGACTTGCCTAGTTGCATTTTGCCCCTTCAAATCCTCTATAAGGAAGAAGTAGGTAACATTATCTCATACATGCAGTAGTAATCATCACCTGTAGTCTTCTTCTTCTTCTTCTTCTTTCTTATCCTCATTTTTGGCAGGAAATCTAAGCTCTAAAGCTCAGAGCTCGTATAGAAGAAATAACAAGAACAGATTGCATTGAATAATCATTGGTTTTTTAGCACCCATGCTTTTATAAAGACCCTTGACCCTTTAGACAGGTGTCAATGGCACAATCTTTCATTTAAAAATAAAGAAATAAAAGAACGGACACAAAGGAAAAAGATCAGCCAAGACCTAAAGTGTGTGAAATTTGAAATGGACCCATGGTAATCTTATCTTCCACTATAAGAATATTATTATTCTTTGCTATTACATAAATGGTGACTGCTCCCTCCTTAATATTTCCTTTAATTTTTACATATATTTCATTTTTTTTATTTTTGTATATTTAACATTATGAATTTATTTTTTATAACATTGATTTACCATATTTTTATAATAAAAATGTAAAAAATTGAAAATCAATTAAATATAATAAATAAAAGTATTAGATATTTAAAACTTAAAAAAAAAATTATTAGAGACATTTCAAAAAGAAAAGGTCGAAAATTAACTCAAAAAAAATGGAAAAAAAATAAGAAAGTGTCACAAAGATATAAATCACATACATAGATTCGTTGGTTATAGTTATCATAATCATCAACTAATATAAAATTAACATAAATTCATGAACAAGAAAGACATATTGGTCAATACACATATCATTTCTTTTTTAAGCATGATTATAGTTATAGGACTAAATTGCATTTTTAGTTTTTGATTTTTTTTTATGTAAACTTTTATTTATGATTTAAAAAGTTTGAATTTCATTTTTATTCCTTTGAATTTGTATCAAATTCATTAATTTATCAATACTTCATTAAAAATTAAATAGATATAGATAAACTTTCTATACACATGATCAATTAAATTTAAATTTTCATAGTACAATGATAAATGATGAAAAGTAGAGAAGAGAAAGAAAGAGAAGAAAAAAAAAGGATGAAAAGGTTACATAACAAGTGGAGAAAATTATATTTGATATTTTTATAATTATACAATTATAATATATAATTTTTATTTAAAATATAATATAAATATATAAATTATTAGCATGTTAGATTAATCAAATATACGAATTACTAAATTTAAACAAAGGATTTCCACTCCAAAGAAAAGAATGAAAGATAAACAAAAGGAAAGGTAGTTAAAGCAAGTCATGGCAAGAAAGGAAAGAAAATATTAAGGGAGGATTATGGAAGGAGATATGACCTTTTGTTTTCAAATATAGAGGGTACAATCGCTTTGCACCATCCACCTATTAGTTTTACTCTTCACCCCATTTGAAAAGGGGAGGATGTGAGCATCTATGCTTCAATTAGCACTGCTCTAAATTTAGCTGGAAATAATTCAGAGTTTTTTTCATATATTTATTTTTAAGAAATGATAATTCAATACATCTTATAGTCAAATTTTAATGTTTATAATTATTTTTTTATTTCTAAATAAATTTGATAAATTAAAATATAATATGATAATATAATACGAAAATAATATAAATAAAGAATACGAAAATTACACGGTTTAAAATTTTAAAAAAATTATAAATAGATTTAATAAAATCAAAAATATTTATTTTATATTTTCATATTGATATAAACTACGACATGTAATTTTCGTATAAAATATGATATGAATATAATATTTTATATGATACGGTGACATGAATTGTCAAATCTATTTTTAAGTTACACCAATTTTTTTATAAAAAGTAGTGAGAGATATTAGGGGTTTATATGTGAAAAAGACATAAAACAAACAAATTAAATTAAAGAACACAAAGAATTTATCTTCTTTGGAAACTCTTGATTGTGGAGTGATAAATTAAGTAGACCGGTTCCTTGGAATACTTGAAGCTTGGATATATTCTTATCTTTAATTATTATTAGCTTTTCGAACAAAGGTTTTTTCAAATTATTATCTTTTCTATAAAGTTGAGACTGATGGGTGGTGATTAAAGTGTAAATAATGCATTGGTTTAATTTAAATAATATTTGAATTTGATTTGATCATTATTAAATTAACTTTGAGTTCAAATAATTTAATTCATTGAATGAATTGAATTTGAGTATTTTAATATTCGACTTGAATAATTTGTAAATTTAATTGAACTTTTATATTTTAATATATATTTTATTATTTAATTAAAATTACTATTTAACTTATATATTATTTTGAATTCATATTCTAATATAAATAATTAAGCTTGAAATCAAATATAAAAATTGAGCTCATTTTTATTTGATAAATAAATTTGAATATTTTATATTTTTATTTTGAATTGAACTTGAATTTGAAAACTAAAATTTAATTGAACTCAAATTAATATTTCAAATATCGAGTTTCATGTCAAGTTCAAACTTGAAATTTTCGTTATATTAACTCGATTCGATTCAATTACAGTTCCAACAGTAACTTTTATGATACACAAGCATGTGTTGTATTACCACTTTAATTCATTAATTTTTTTAATATGATCAAATATACATCTAAGTCTAATTTCCTTTGTGTATGATTTCTAAAAATACATTCTTTCATGATTTATTACATTTAAGATATATTTTTTTTAAAAAAAAATTCTTACAAAAATCAAAATCTTTGGTCGATAACAAAAAAATTCTGTTATTATTATCAATTAAACTAGCCTAGTGGATTAAATCATTAATATTGATAATAAAAGTTGAAGATTGGTTGGATTGGTAAGATTCAAATAAAATATCGAGTCCTGTTGTCAGCAATTCCCCTACCGGCAGTTGAAGGTTAAAGAAAAAAAATGATGAATCATTGAAAATAGGAAAGACCAAGAGAAAATGAACATGCCAATGAAACAACCAAGAGGCAGTCACCATCTAAGGAGGGTTAGCATGACCAGACAAGACCAGCATTACTCCTTAGTCAATCACATGTGTGTTCCCTGGCTTGCGGAAATGGCATTATTTCGAATTAGATTTGGAATATTAAACAAGATTTATTTTGTTAACCACAGATATCACTGTTAATTCGGGCATGACTCAGCCCGTGCAGGTTCGAATTTTGCGGGTTCGGGCATGATCTCGAAATGTAATAGAAGTTCAAAGTCGTAATAAGTGGCCAGGGACTGCGGTTGTAATGAAGCCTAAAAAGAACAAGGACTAGGGAAAACATCTGGGTCAGGTCAAAGACAGCAATTTAGCATTAGGCCTTGTATCATATTGGCCTCCGACCTAATGAAAAAGAAAATGGAAACAGAAAACTGTAGTTGAATGACGTGCCACCAAGCAAGTCATCAGCAAAATATATATATATATATATATATATCTTTATCAGTTCCTGATACAATCCGATCAAGCAAAGCCTAGTGTAATCTCCCACTATTCACTCCAGTAAATATCGTGGCATTTAGATCGACTGTAAGTAATTGTTTATAGAAGGACTTTTTTTTTTTTTCCGTGTTTTCATCTCTGATTTTCTGCTTGGGTTCTCATTAAAATTTGCTTTATGATTTCAGGGTTATTTGAAGCTGTTAGCAGATTGGTTACTAGGAAGGCAATATATGCCACCTCAACCCCACCAAAATCGAAGTCATATGCACCGACTGCCGATTTTGGTTACACTCAAGATGCCAAGCCACCAAAGAAAGTGAGGGCTGACTTCCTGCCGGTCTACGTAGCAATGGGCACGATAACGCTGTCAACCACCCTAGGGCTTCACACCGCATTGCAGCAGCTGAAGAACTCGCCACAAGTGCGAGAGACCAAGAAGCTAAGAGAGACTCTACCGGAAGTGGAGGAGCCTGATCGCGTGCTGGATGAAGCTGATAGGTTCACCAAGCAGTCATTTTTCAGGATAATTGCCCACGTTCAGGAAAATAATGATGACTATGCCATTCATGACACTACACGCGGTGATATTTTCGCTCACAGGCCTATGCCTCGGCCTGAAACTCTTAAACCAATTGGTGATAATCCCACATTTCGTGTCCTAGATGGTTAATTGCCACACATAACAAGCTGTTTTTTTTCTTCCTTTTTTGATGAGGGAGAGGGGAAATTTCTAGGTTTTCCTTGTGGCTCATGACGTGATGTAACTGCATAGTGAAATAATGCCGAGATTTTGTTTATTTTGCTCTTTTTAGTTCTCTTCCTGGTTGCTACCTCATGTCACTAGACTCACTACCTAAAACCCTGAGATTGTGAAATCAAGACAGTAATGATTTTGGTTCAATATTCACTTTATTGAGTCATCTATTCTTCTTTTCCCGGTGAAAACTAAAAAGCCTATTTCATTCAATAATAATTCAACAAGAGCGTGTAATCTGGCAGGATTATATGTAACATCCCCCCATCGTTTGCAGCTGAGCAACATCTTCTTCATCGATGCATCCGGCTGATCTTTTTAAACTCTTTGACTTAACATTTCCGACTCAGTTCGAAACCTTCAAGCAATTACAAATGAATCAGAAACAGGCCATATTTGATATTTTTGGTTCCATCTAATGTAGACACTTTAAATTTCCAGCCTTCAATATACTACTTAAAGATCTAACTGGGCTCTTGCTAATATGCAGGGAGGCTTTCTCTTCATATTTTATAAAAGCAATTGTAAAGAAATATGTCGATTGGGGTTGAGTTTGACAATTAGTGTGTGATGTTTACTGTGGAGCTCATGGAGAATAATAATGGTTGAAATATATTGATTGATACCCATTTTATACTAGACAAGGTCGATGTTTAACATCTTGAGAATCCATACCTTAGCTTGAGTGTTAATTACGCCTATATATTCCTTCGACTATGTGCAACCACCAACCTTATCATCTTAAGGGCCAATATGTTGGTTCCAGGAAGTAGTAGATTCTTCAAGATATAATATGGTTTAATATGTGATTTTGCATTTTTCAGGAAAGATACAGATTGCAAAATGACAGTTCGTTTTATCTATGAAAAATTGTTTATTCCAGCCAAGTTCTCCTCCAATGTGCATGATATTGTTACTCTTATATTTTGACTTTTAAGGGTGAAGGTCTTTTCCCTCAATTGGCAGTCAGGCATGGATTCCATGTGTACAGTGAGAGGTATATATACAGCTCTAGTGGTCTCACTTTTAGCTTCTAGATAGAGATAAGATTTATATTATTGCAGAATATTTCTTCATGATTTACCATCCACTTGGGTTGACATGTAAAAGAAAAGCATGAGATAGTACTTGACCCTTGTAGTATGTAATGAGCCAGTTAACTAAGATCAACGTTTTATTCTCTGAAGATTTGAAGGCTACAGATCCCAGGTGCAATTATCTCTATATAAACCAGCCTGAGGTTTGTTATAGGTATAAGCAACGAAGCATACATAGGAATCTGTCGAGTAATTTTTGAAGAAACCGGAGACGGTTTCAGGGATCCAAAAGTCTCTAACTCTCTCTCTCAACGGCTCTTCTGATATATAGATCTGCAAATCCTTCTTTTCTACTGCAAGGAGGAGCCGTTGAGTTGAGAGGGTTAGAGAATGTTGGCTCTCAGTCTATCAGCACTTCAAGCAACACATGATTGACTATATACCCCGATGGCTATACTGGAAACCAGGTATATATAACTTTTCATCTATGGCTCAGCTCAGCTTAATAGTTGACAGCTGCAAATAACGTGCAAGTTAACAGTGCCTAGTTATAACTTTGAAATGTTGGCTCTCAGTCTATCAAAACTTTGAAAATATTGGCTGTAGGAGAGCGTGACACTGAGGAGAAAGGTAATATAATTTCAAGGGTTAAAACAAAAGCATGAGATATTACTGTAATCATGCCTAGATTTATGTTGCTTTAAAGCTTCAATGTATTCTCTAATACTATCAAAAAAATTCTTTGAGGTTCCAACAAATCTGGATGCAAATGAATCAAAACCATTTGCGAGGTCAGATTGGAATTGAAATTGAGTTCGACTAGATTTCATGCTAGAAACTCTTGGAATCTGGTCTGCCATTTTGATGGAGTATCATCAATTGTGAAGATTAAGAATATTATCGAAGATGAATAGTTATGCACTTAATAAGAGTCAATGGAGTAATATAAAAGGATGTAGTAGTTGATGTTGCATGTAGGGTTTGACACAAATTTTCACAGAAAATAGGGGCAATTATCTCTATAAACCCCCCTTCCCCAGGTTTCAGGTCTGTGATAGGTATAAGCAACGAAGCAAACATAGGAATCTGTCGAGTAATTTTTTAAGAAATCCGTAAAAGTTCCAGTTTCCCTCAAAGGCTTCCAATCTTTCCTCATTGGAGCAGCCTGCCAGGGAGACTGAATACTTACTCCTCAATACAAGGGGCCTTTTATAACCCCAATCAATGAGAAATGGCAGATTCTATGTCAAAATTTAATTTCGGTAAAATCATAAAAAAAAACTGCATCAGTCAAGATAGCTGAAAATTTGAACATGCGGATAAGTATTGTATGGTCTCAACAAAAGGTTAGAGAGAGTTTGACATATTTGAACTCATGGTGCAGACCCCCAAATTCCAATGCAATCAACAACAAAAGAAGAATCCTTGTGCAAAAACATGATTTTGTGATTACAAGTGGTTGATCTTAATTTCCTACAATCATTACTTACCAAACAAACAGCCTGGAAAGTTTCGAAAACCGAACAGTAGCATAACCCAACTTCGGCATACTCGCCAACAGTAGTTACAGTTTAGGTGCAACGTCGACAGTTGGAATATCTGTTTTCTGGCTGGAGAATTGTTCTCGGGACCCCTAGCAGCCTTTAAGAATATTGTTAAAGGCCATTTCGACTAGTGTATGTGGCATATTGCTTCTCATAAATTTATTGAAGATTTCATGTCGATACAAGGGTATAATACTTTTCAGAAACATGTTTGGACAGCAAGAGCAAGATCTTCGAAGTTTACTTACATAGAGATCGACTGTTTCTTGTCTTTTCGTTTTTAGAACTTTTGATTGAATCAAAATGATTTGGCACTAAGCCCAAAGACACTGCACTAAACAAAATTTTGTTTTCTTTCTAAATCTTGATAGTTTCATAAACATGTAAGAAAATAACAGGAAGTTTCTTTGTAAGTTGCTTTCATTGGTTAATAAAACAATAAAACAAGAAAAGGGGCAAAAAAGTACAAAATAAGAAGAAAGGTAGAGACAAAACTTTCTCTTGAATCTCTCTATAAATAAATCTCAGAGCTCTTTTTCATAACCTGCTTTTTTATTTCTTTCTCTTTGCAAGTGAAGAAAACCAGGGATCCAACGGTCTCTAACTCTCTCCCTCAATGGCTCTTCTGATATACATAGATCTGCAAATCCTTGTTTTCTGTTTCCAGGAGGAGCCGTTGAGGTGAGAGCGTTACAGAATGTTGGCTCTCAGTCTATCAGCACTTCAGCAGCACATGATCGACTATATAACCCGATGGCTATGCTGGAAACCAGGTATTTTATATATATATATATATACAGCTTTTCATCTATGGCTCAGCTCAGCTTCATAGATGACAGTTGCATATAATGTGCAAATTAGCAGTGCCTAGTTATAACTTATCAGTTACTAAATGCATGCAGTTCTCGTAATAATCTCTATATTCTGAAGTTACCTTGTAAAAATCAAACGCATTGCTACAGCACAATTTTTTCTCAGTCGCAACAGGTACTGATTTCAGGGAGTTTGCAATGAAAGTTCAAGCTGCAAAGGTATAATTAGTTTGAAGCTTGTGTGGCGCCATAAGTGAAGGGATGGTTCTGACAGCTTTAACCTATGGATTCCCTCAAATCCACATGCTTAATTTGAAAGCTTGAAGTCATAACAATGGCTTATCCAACAGACTCAAAAGAAAAAATTACCTTATTATGCTAATAACTTCAAAAACCATGAGACAGACTATGAAATTCATTTCCATCTCTGTATTATACAAGTGAATGTTTAGTTTTAACTGAGTTCATTAAACTTGAAAATTTGAGCATTAGTTAAAAAACTATAACCGCAGATATCTCATGCATAGAGAAGCTCCAATTTTCTCAAAGCTGGATCACCTTCCATTTACTTTTATTCAACTTGCAAATTGAAAAGGAAAGTGTTTCTTACATAGAATGTAGTGCTTTTTAGAGAAGAATATATATATAGAGTATCAATAAACATAAAAATAAGATAATTTGAAAAATATGGGCATATAGTAAATGTATGATTAGTGCAATTAAATTTGTATAAAAGTTATTAAAAACATGAACATCATTAAGTTACCATGATTAAATTGAGGCTGAAAAAAACTCAAATAAAAAAAATCACAAAAATGTTAAATTTTAAATCAATTACATATTATTTTTCAAGAATAATTATATAATCAATTGAATTAAAATTCATGTTTATTTTAGGTAAATTTGAAATTTTATGTAATGTAAAATATTAAAATTCGTGTATTCGTATCGTATTTTATATGAAAATTACATATTATAATTCGTATCGACAAGAAAAAATAAGATATTTTTTTTTATTTTGTTAAAACTATATATAATTTTATTAAAATTTTAATCGTATTATTTTTTTATTTCATATTTATATTATAGTTTAAATTATTAGATTTAATTTTAAGACTAATTTAGCTTCATAGCATGCAAACATGGAAAAAGAAAACAATAATAAAAAAGCAAAAAATGGGCCAATATTGGGTCCGATCACCATCCACCAAATGGGGCTTTTCCTATTTTAGACTAGGTCAAGCCCGGCAAGCGATTAACCAAAGCATAATACGTAAGCTTCCAAATTCAATTAAAAAATCCTATACTAAAATTGTACATAAGCAGAGTTCATGGGATGGCTTACGTGTCGACAAACGATTTGTTGATTTCACGTGGCACGTACTATCATTGGGCCAAACAAGTCGATGCCAGTGTCACGAAGATGTATAAAAGTCCACAACACACACAGTTCCTGCTTTGATTTAGATTTCGATTCAATCAACATCAGAGTTAGGGTTCTTGGATTGATGATGATGGGGCGTTTCGCTCTTCTTCTCCTCCTAGCTTTCGCGTCGCTGCAGCTCCTTTGCTTCGCCGCCGATGATGATTTGGTAATTTGAACTTTGTTTTAACCTCGATTTGTTTAAGAATATTTGAATCTGTGAAATTGAAAATTGAAAAATGAGATTTATCGATTTTGGGGTTTGTTTCTTTAGGTATTTTATGATTCATTTGAAGAGTCATTTGATGGGCGATGGGTCGTCTCTGATAAAGATGATTATAAAGGTAGGTTTTTTTAGTACTTTTACGTTTGATTTTTGGATCTCTTCAGTGGGATATTTTCTGATGTGTTTTTCTTGACACTGATCATTGTATAAATATGCATAGAAGTAAGCTTAAAGGATGGATCTTTGGGAAATTGGAAATAGAGATAAGATGCTTAATGATGTTTATGATGCACCATACCTCATGGCTTTGCTTACATGTTAATGCATTGCAAAATTCACGATCTTATCTTTGCTCCATCATTGGTAATCAATCTTTTGATACTTTTTGAGATGGAATTATCTTATCTTTCCTGAAATTTTGTGTCTTTTTGCCATTTAATGTACCTAATTGTACACTTGCATCCAAGTTACTTCAAATTTGAGGTGTTGAAGTTTAAATTAGTCTTGACTGTTGTAGAAGTATCCTTTGTGATATCAATTGTGATGTCCATATGTCAAATGGGCATTTTAGGGAGTGAAGAATATATGTTAATGTGGTTTTGGGGTTGCAGGTGTATGGAAGCATTCAAAGAGTGAAGGGCATGATGACTATGGTCTTCTTGTGAGTGAGAAGGCAAGGAAGTATGCAATAGTGAATAAGCTTGACGAGCCTGTGAGTCTCAAAGATGGAACCATTGTGCTTCAGTTTGAGACTCGCCTCCAGAATGGACTCGAATGTGGTGGTGCATACCTGAAATATCTTCGTCCTCAAGAGGCTGGGTGGAAGCCTAAGGAATTTGACAATGAATCCCCTTACTCTATCATGTTTGGACCCGACAAATGTGGGGCCACAAACAAGGTGCACTTCATCCTGAAGCATAAGAATCCTAAAAGTGGGGAATACATTGAACACCATCTTAAATACCCACCTTCTGTCCCATCTGACAAGCTTACTCATGTGTACACTGCCATCTTAAAGCCTGACAATGAAATTAGAATTCTGATTGATGGAGAGGAGAAGAAGAAGGCAAACTTCCTCTCAGCTGAAAATTTTGAGCCTCCACTTATCCCTGCTAAGACAATTCCTGATCCTGATGATAAGAAACCTGAGGACTGGGATGAGAGAGCAAAGATTCCTGATCCAAATGCTGTGAAGCCAGATGATTGGGATGAAGATGCACCTATGGAAATTGAAGATGGGGAGGCTGTGAAACCGGAAGGATGGTTAGATGATGAGCCTGAGGAGATAGATGATCCTGAGGCAACCAAGCCAGAAGATTGGGATGATGAAGAGGATGGTGATTGGGAAGCCCCAAAAATTGATAACCCAAATTGTGAAGCAGCCCCTGGTTGCGGTGAATGGAAGAGGCCAATGAAGATGAATCCAGCTTACAAGGGAAAATGGTCTCCCCCACTAATTGACAACCCCAATTACAAGGGTATTTGGAAGCCTAGGGAGATTCCAAACCCCAACTACTTCGAGCTTGAAAAGCCTGACTTTGAGGCTATTGCTGCCATTGGTATTGAGATCTGGACAATGCAAGATGGTATATTGTTTGACAATATTTTGATAGCCAAAAACGAGAAAGTTGCTGAGTCATATAGGGAGACCACATGGAAGCCAAAGTTTGATGTTGAGAAGGAAAAACAGAAGGCTGAGGACGAAGCTGCTGGTTCAGATGGGCATGCAGGCTTCCAGGTAATGCACTAGCAGGCTTACTTTTGATTGTTTTTCTTATTCAATCTTATACCATATAACTTAAAGTTGGTAATATCTCCTGCAGAAAAAGGTCTTTGATATCCTATACAAGGTTGCTGATATTCCGTTATTAAGTGAATACAAGCTTCAAATTCTCGTAAGTTCTCTTGATACGATCTTTCATATGCAAATCAATAATTCATCGGTGGATTTAATCTGAAATTTTGAATTTCTCTTTTAGGATCTCATTGAGAAGGCCGAGACACAACCAAACCTCACCATTGGTGTCCTAGTCTCTATTGTGGTGATTATCCTCACGGTTTTCTTCAAGCTCATTTTTGGTGGGAAGAAGCAAGTACGGATTTTTGAACCCCTCTTGTCTGGTCTAGTTTTTATGTTTGTGTTTTCGTGATCCGCATCAGCTGTTTGTCTTACTCAATGGTTAACCGTGTGCAGCCAAGAGTAGAGAAGAAACCAGAGGTTGCTGAGACATCAACTGATCAAGGAAGCAGTGGAGAAAAGGCTGAAGAGGAAGAGAAAGAAGAAGCCGCTGCTGCTCCTCGACGAAGGCGGCGTGACACTTGAAACAAGTCATAAAAAGAGGTGGCCGCCTGGCCGGTGATTATCAGTTTTCACTTTGGGCAAATTTTTGCGCTTTAGGTGGTTTTCGTAGCCGAAACATTCATGGTCCTTGTGTTTTTAAAGTTTTACTTCTGAATATTATATGTATGAATTGAAGAGTATTTTTTTCTGCCTCGAAAAGCTAAAACCAAGTAGACGGAGTTTGAAGTTTATCATATTCCGCTGCTAAAGCATGGTTTTCACTTTTAAATTGGATCGTAACGTCCAAATCCCATTGCGGCCAATGAATGGTAGATGGTGTAGAATTTTGTTAAACATTTTTTCTGTTTGAAAAAAAAAACATGAAGTTCAATTGTTGAGTTGCAGCTGGCGGAGCATGAATATGTCGTAGAGGTATTATTTCTTAGGAATGACTTTTCCCCGTAAAACAGGTCAAAATGTATATTTTATTTAATATAAAATATTAAAATTTGTATATTCCTATAAAATTTTTTCAATATGAAAATATAAAATATATATTTTTCATTTTTCATTTGGTAAAATTGCATCCTATACATACATTCATTATGTTAATGAATTAACATATTATCTTATCTTAGACAAGCACTGATAGTAAATGAACAGATTATCTAATTCTTGGCATCTTTTGGTGTTTATTATGAGCAATTAAGTGCTTAAAATAGTCTGATTTAGAAAATATAGTCCAATTTTTACACCCTTCTTGAAAGAAAATAAAACAACTTCGCCAGAATTTATCAGTAAAATAACAATTCGCTCAACGGACAAATTTACCAGTCAAAAAGTTTTACCACAAGAATTTTTTCAGATTTAAGTCTTCTTTAAAAGTTAAAATTATTTTACCAAAAGGATACATTTCAATACCATACCATGCTAGCAATATAAAGGGAAGTAAGTTCTCATACCACAAAAATAATCCAAAAGCCAAAATATAAAATATAAAACAAAAATGTTTCTAATGTTTCCCTAGCAATGGAGTCAGAACAGAGATGCTACAGCTCGCCTTATTTAAACATGTATAAAAAAAATTGTCCCCTCTCTAATAAAAGAAAATTTAAAACAAAAAAGATCTGATAAAGAAGATTAAAATAAAGCCGAAATTTAAGCAAGTTCAGGTTGAGAACCTTTTTTATCAAATGAGGGGAACGTATAACTTAAACTCATTTGGTGTGTACCCCCAAGAGATTTTTGGTTTACCTTATTCTATCGCCGTCCCCCGGTTTTCTTAGCTGCAACTGGAGGAAGTGAATCCTCATCGTCCGACTCCACATCTCCATACTGCCAAATCCCACGCCTAGCAGTTTTCGCCTCGTTCTGCAAATCCTCTAAACGATTGAGCATCGACTTTCTCTCCTTCGGTTCCCATTTCTTCCTTTTCTCCAACCTAGCTAGTCCCTCCTGAAATAGTGTCCATCAAGTGAAATTAGCCAATCCCTCATGGGGGCATGATTATTAGAGGTTAAGTATAGGAAAGGGCTATCCTTCAAACCTGCAACATTACAGCATTAATGCTAAGATCTGACTTCTCAGCATGGAGAGTTACAATGAGAACAGTACCAGTTCCCTGTCCCTTGACTTTTCCACCAGAAGCATCCCTTTCCTCTATAACAGCATTAAACTGCAGTGAGCTTCCTAATGTCTGCTCACTCAAAAACTGGGCGGCCTCAGTACCGAACTCATCCTCGAGGCTTGGAACTTTAAGAAATGCAAGACTGCATAACTGAGCAAGCCCGGGAGTCAATGATACCGATGGATCAAGTGGTCTTAATTGACTGTATGGAACCTCCTCTTGATTCCCATAATCAAGATAAAACACTTCAAACTTGTCTTTCGGAGATTCAACTCCTTCTCGAGGTGCATTGACAATCTTCACAAGTCAAACCAAGATGCATTCAGTATTAAGCTATAAAAAGGGAAGTCAAAGGCAAGACACTTCAGCAGCAAAACCAGACAAACAAAGTCATAAGGAAGATGGGGAAAATGAAGAAAAAATAAAGCCTTAAGGAATCAAAATCAAGTACGCGGAACTAACCATTGCACGATTCCAAGAATTATCCATACTAAACTGAGCAAGGACAATGTCACCCTTCTTAGGATTAAAAGCACCAATCACAGGAGCTTCTTGAATATTTAAAGCTGCAAGCTTTTGCTGAATAGATGATACTCTCTGATCTCCAACCGTCTGGACATAAAATTTTCCACCACCCAATACTTCTGTAACCACAACCTGAAAACAACAACAAACATAATGCACCAGTTCAAGACATTCAAATGGCATCATTTGGTTGAGTTCTAGAGCACCTTCAGCAATTCTTTTTGTTTGCTTTCGATGGTGGCTTGTTCATTAGAATCTTCCTCTCCTTCAACATAGTTCTCCCAAATCTACAAATAAAAATTTAAAGAAATAATGGAAAAAAATTTCAATCAACATTACCAAAAAAACGGTGGTTATAAAATATATGTAATGCCTCATACTTTCAGTTTCTGCCTCTTGGCAGATTGCTCAGCCTGTTGAAGAAGATGAAAATCAGAAATCCTGTCAGCACCAAATGGAGTTTGTAGCTTTGCAAGGCCAGTCTCAAGGAGTGTCACAGCCATATTGGTTCTCGACTCCCACAAAGAACCCAAAAATGTTCCAGTTCTATCGACAGTTTCCACTTCAATCTGTGTAGAAAAACATACATTTGTTAAAAAGAAAAACAACTAAATGGCAGACAAGAAGTTCAAAGAGAAAGACCTATACCTCCACATCTCTCTGCATGATCTTTCGTCTCATCAGTGCTATGGCTTCATCTGAATAGGGCTCATCACGGCCGGGACATCTGACACCAGAAAACGAAAACGCAATGCTACAAGTTTCCTTAGGGATCAACAACTTAAAACGATGACCACTTAAGACATATTCCACAACAGCTGGAACCCTCCTGCTCCGGTGCAGGAATGGCAAGAAGTCTCTAGCTCTCTTGGCTGATGCCTGGAAGTAGACAAGACAGTATATAAAAATTTGAATTCAAATAAGAAATAGAAATATACCAGCAAGAAAGTAATTAACATAAAGGACACATTGCTAACCACTGTAAGGTCTGTTATGTGCATGACTGGAGGATCCTTGGCAGAATGAATTCCTTTCTTCCCAGAAATAGCACGAGATTCAGCAGCCAAAAGGGCATCATAATAGTTAGATCTTTCCTCAAAATCCCTATGTCTTATCACTGTGCCAAAGCCACGTCCAACCACCATCTCAGCGACATTCAAGCCAGGTTGCTGGCTACCAGCTGTGAATGAGGCAGCAGCAGAAGCATCGTCACCGTCACCCTTAACAGGAGACATAAGGAAGACCGAGCCGAAATCCATTACCCTTGAATCTGCAGGTGCAGCAGTAGCCATAGCTTCATCTGCCATGGTGACCTTCCTGGAATATTCCATTTGTACATCCACCTGACAAAAGTTTGAAAATTATAAATAAGGCCTGACAAAAGTCTGCTGAAAATTATAAATAAAGGCTCCTAAGACTACCAAAATATAAGATTTAAAAGAACAGGAATCCAAACCTGTCTTCCAATAAGGCGTGTTCTTAAAAACTCCCTTGCTTCCCGGGCATAAGCAGCAGGCTTTTCATCTCTACGAGGATTGCCCATTTTTGGACATCTAATGCTTGAAAGATTGACTCGGCGCTCCGCGAGAGGACTGCCATATGGGACACAATCATCAGCCACAACAATGCAGTCCCCACTAACAACCTCCACAACCTGCGAAAAAATCATACTATTAAAATAATTACAAAAAAAAACTACCTACTACAAATGGTACAAGAAAAATGACATGAAAAATTAATTAAAAAATAATGTTGCTATTACCTTTCCTGTGAAGTTTTGATCACGAATTGCCTTTGAGTTTGTAGCTGGGGGTACATAGTTTGTCCAGATCCTCAGCCGAGTCTTCTTGGCTTGAAGCTCTGCAGCTTTCAACCGCCGCTTGGCATCATCTTCCATCATATTAGCACTCCATTCAACATATTTTGCTAGACCCTTTATTTAGAGAAGAAATGGTTAGGTTGAGAGAGGAGCGAGGGGAAGACACCAATAGAGAATTCAGAATACATCAAAACAAATTCAAGAAAAGAAGAATTCATTGAGTGTTTTATAAAAAAAAATATTGGGATGAAAAGAAGTCTGCTATGCAAAGAAACATTTTAGCTGATACCACAGCATCACATAAAGTAGCATCTAAAACTGCTCATAAGTACATAAAACTAAAAAAATTAAGATGTATGTACAAATGGCACTGACCTTTAAATTATCAAGCGTGCATAGTGATTAGAAAAAGAGAAGGTAACCTAGAGATCTAAACTAGAGCATTGGAAAAAGCAGCTAACAATATTTGTTTCAGAGAATGGCAATTACAGATTACAGATATATGTAAAACCAGTCTTGTAAAAAATCTGGCAATAAAGGAAATATACTTCTTTTAACAACATAACATGAGAAACAAAATGAGGCAAACAAGGAGATAATCATCAAGCTTCTTATACAAACACCATTAAGATACAGCTCCAACACCATTTGCAAACATAAGAAATTTTTTACATAAGCTCTCTTTAACGAATTAAGGAGATTCTTTAAAGATAGCTGAAGTGTAAAAATTCTCTTGGAAGGATATTTTTTCATATTATATCAAGAAACTAATGTCTTTGAGAGAATAAAAATTTTACAACCAAAACAGAACAAAAAACTTAGGCAATGTCTAAGATAAGAATACTACAAAATATAATTCAGTAATATTTCAGTGCTGACAAAATTGATTAAAACATTTATTAGGCACGCAGCAAAACAAAATCCAAGAACATACGTTTTCCACAAGCTCCAAAGCGAGGTCTTTAGCCGTTTCACCTTCAGGATAATAAACTGACCCTATCAAATTGCTAAATTTGTCAACACCTTCAAGGACAATGCGGACCTACAAAATCAATCAAGAATTTAGACGATCTATGCAAAATGCATACACACAAGTCAACTAGAGTATTCATTCACTCACATCTCTACTCAAACAACGAACTTCAGTAAAATATTTAGCTTCTGGTGCAAATGGATCTGGGGCAACTTCAGGAGTAGCTGCTGATGAGGCAGTAAGCCTCTGTGCAGATGTTAAAGGAGCCCGTGGCTCGGCTGAAGCATCTCCATTTTGTTCATCAGAGTTCAAATCAACAACAGTTTCTACAGCTGCCCTTCTACCCATTGATGGGGCCTAAATAAACAAGAGAAATTATAGATATTTAAAAGAAAAACTCGTATGGCAAATGAAAACAAACAAAAAAAAAAATCACTGAACCAAAGTTTAGAACATGTACCTGGATACCCGCAACAAACACTTGCACAAACTGAAAATCTGGAAGCAAATAGACTCGAAGAGTACTACCATCACGAACCTGCTCGACAACACCTTGCATTGGACTACCCTTATTTGCAGCTAGAAGACCCATGGCATCCAAGTTACTAGGGTCACCAATGGCAGATGGAGGCAAATTCCTGATAGAAGCCTCAGCAGCACCAGGTACCTGCACCAAAATTACAAAGACCAGGATCATTTAAATACTACTCTTTGCTAGGTCAGTGAGACAGTCAATTTCTAATGGACTGTTACAAAGGGGAAAGAAATTACCTTGCTCCATCGACCCAAACCTTGTTGTTTGGCTTGCTCTTCAAGGCGCAGCAAATCAGAAAGAAAAGGACTTGCTTCCCCTTTCTGCTGTCCTTGCTCCCTAACCTGTACAAACCAGGCTCGGTTGAAGTAAATACCGAAAAAAAAAAAAAGAAAAAAAAATTGAATCGCCTCTCTCCAGTATTATGACAAACTGAAAGGCAAATTACCTTCGCCCAGCCTTCAGAGACAACCAACATTGCAACATTTTTGTCAACAAGGTAAACAGAGCCAAATTCTCTGCCAATGCTTGGTACAGCATATTCGATTCTGAAAGTGATTTCCTAAGTAAAGAATAAATCAATTTAGAACCAGTCTTATTCTAAACAACCAAATGTCATCAATAACAAAAATGACCAGAATAATTCAAAAGGAGCAGCACCTTTCCTATGCAAAGCTTCCTCAAATATTCTCTGCTGTCCCAGGCAAACGGCTCATCAACACCTCCTCTACGGGCCTATTAACAAAATAGAGGGCAAAACAAGACAAGAAATACAAAAACAAAAGCATCAACAGGAAGGTTGACTCAATCGACATGCACCAAAATTTCTCTTAGACTGAAGCAGTTATACAATCAAAACACTAACCTAGTACCGTATAAATTCTCAAAGTAACAATCATTCAGCAAAACCATTATCCAAACAAAACAAAACTAATCAGTACATAAATGTCAACAAACAAGCAAATCGTTAAATTTAACAGAGACTCAAATGAGCTTTACCAGTCTGGGAGCAATGATAGATGCCAAGGTAATGGTTTTCTCAGGTGGGAGTCCAGGCCTGGTACTGGAATTGGACGTTACTACCAAGCAATCCCCCGATGGAACTGCCTTGACTTTCGCTTTGTACCATTGCGTTCCCCCAGCTATTGATGCCGCCATTCTCAACGGCTAAGATCTACATCAAATTACCAAACACTCCACTTTCAACATCATTATTCCATAAACATAATAATAATAATAATAATAAGCAACATTCTAAATAACGGAATTTCAGAATAAAATTCCAGATCTGTAACATCCGATTCATCGCAACTTCAAAACGACCGAAAATTCATAGTTTAATCTTATAAAAGTCTGCATGCATCAACGGAACGTTGAAATATACACAACAGAATCGATTTAAAACGCTTTGATCTGTTACTTTGATCATACGAAACTACAAGAGCTACAAAGGAAAATCAAACAATTTTGAAAAATATATATATATATAATCATGATTAATACTATTACATAAAAAATCAGATTATAACAATAATAAAAAAAAAAAGATCTAACGCCAAAAAAAAGAACTGAAAATTTATCAGAAATGATATTTTACCTGAATCAGCTGAGAAAAACTGGAAGCTTATTGATCTACGGGAAAATCGGAAAAAAAATTGAATGATTTATTTAGAAAAAATAAATAAATTTTAAAAAATAAAAACACCAAGTGATGAGGGCGAGACGGCTATCAGAGTTAAGTTAGAGAAAGAGGGCTTATATAGAAACGGAAAGGTAGGCGAGGTGGTGATGAAGGTACCCTCTGTTTTTAGGGAAATTACATGAAATGTCACAAAATATACATTTTTTAAGTTGAAAAAAAAAGCTGATTTCGGATTTTTGGATTTAGATTTGTTTCTGATTTATGCCAGATTTTGTCCTTTCCTATTTATATCTAAAAACTATCGGGGTTTGACATCTGATATCACCATGAGTTTTTTTTCAATTAAAATTTTTTAATTTTAAAGTTAATTATTTTATTTTCTACTGAGATTTGTTTTATTATAACATCAAGAACTAATTAGATGTAACATTTATGAATTACATAATTTTTTTTTAACTGAGGGTGTAAGAATTGAATTTTGATTTTCTTATAAAAAATAGTAATTTAAAAGTAAAAAATTATTAGTATTAAAATTCAAATATTAAATTTATTAAATGTTACTTTATAAAAATAATTATATAAATTAATTAAATTAAATTTTAAATTTTGATAATTAAAATAAAAATTAAATATTTTACTTATAAATCTCACAATTGCACTTGATCATTAACAAATTACATTAATTTTTTTGGCTAGTAGACAAATTACATCAATTTTCGGGTAGTTGTTTTTTTTCATATTTTTTATTAAATTTAAAAAAAATAAATATATTAGATTTTATGGGAAATGATCAAGTTATACAAAAAAAAGTTTTATATTTTTTTAACTGTTAGTTTTAATAAATCCAAAAAATAAGAGAGATAAATTAAAAAAATTATTTAATTTCATCCCTTAAATTTATTAAAATTAATAATTAAAAAATATAAAATTAACAAATTTTATATTAATATAAGTTGATTATTCTCTTATATTCATAACTTAAAATACCGAATTGATAAAAGAATTAAAATAGTATATTTAGTATCATTTTTCTATATCAATCAATAAGTTTAAGTAATAGTAGTAGTTGAGCATATTTCTACTTTTGTAAGAAGTAGGAAAGACCAATTCAATAAGTTATACATAAATTTAAGAAAAATTATTTGATATATTTATAATATAATTTTTTAATTTTACAAGAAAGGTTAAAATGAAAATGCTTGTCCTATTTTCTAAAATTAATTTTTTAAAATATATAATAAAAAAATATATGTCATTATTTTTATTTCGTTGGTGAAATTAAAAATTTATTTGATAATTTTTTTTAAATTGAATAAGATAAACAGAAAACATTTTCTACAATAAAAAAGGGTTTACATTTCAAATGACAGAAAACGCACCCATGATTTTCACGGTCTCACCGTTAACTTATAATTTCTGCAACTGCAAGAAACGCAGTACTAAATATGAACAAAATGAAATTCTCTGACCAATAAGCCTCTTTTTGTTGGTTGCAGTGTTTGCTCTTTTTACTAACAAATTTTCTTTCTCATTCTATTTCATAATTTTTTCTGTATAGTGGTATTATATAAAAAATAATAATTTTTCTTAATTTTTATTAAAAAAAACACAATTAAGTATTTTAATTTTGTTTTAATTAAACATTTTATTTCTCATGCTTATTTTATTAACGATAATTTGATATGATGAAAATTTTATTAATAATATCTTAACATGTTATATATTTTTATTAATCATTATTTATTATATCTATATTTTTATTAATAACGTTAATTAATAATGTAAAATATTTGATAAAAATAAAATTAATGTACTTAATCATGAATTTTTTATAAATATCAAATTATTAAAAGTATACATGTTTAAGAGTTGAGTTATTTAATCGAATTCCAAAATCCAAGATTTTAAAAATTTTAAACATAAATTTTAAATTCGTTAAATGATTTAAACTTAAATTTTAAGCTCGTTTAAAAAATGAATTAGGCTTTAGATATAACATTTAATGTCCAACCTTGGCCTAATAATTATTTTGTATATTTTATTTTTATAGTTATATTATATAAAATAAATAATCAAATAATAGATGTGTACAAGTTAATACCTTATGTCTACCTTATCCAATCCACCTAAAAACAAAATTAAATTAACAAAATAATTTGTAGGCTTTATTTTTTTATTATTTATTTTCATATTAATATTATTATAAAATTTATTTTTATTTTTTTATTTAAAAAAATTAAAATATAAGCATGCTTGAACCGAACTTGTTTTCATTTAAGGCCAACCTAGATAATAAAATGAGACATATGTTTCAAGTTGCATTCGGGTAAACTTGAAATTTATTGATATTCTATCTAAGTTCACCTCAAATCTAAACCAACTTGACTTATGAATAAGTCTAGTTAAAAATAATATAATTTAAAAGCCAAATTATATATTAACCATAAGAGGGTGTTTGGATAAAATTTTTTTGAAATAAAGACATTTTAAAATGCATCATTTTAAAAAATTAACATTAATAAATATTTTGTTTGAAAAAATATTTATTAGAAAGAAATTTAATCTATTGGAATTTGACGAAAATAAAAAATAATTACAAAAAATTATATTAAACATAAAATATATATATAAATAAAATTTACAATATGGTATCATTAGATTTGTAAAAATATAGATATTATTAATAATATAAAAATAAAAATATATATATTAAAATTAAATAAAATTTAGAGGAATTTTAAAAAATCACCTCTATTGAAATTTCAAACAAAAAAATTGAGCTTTGAAATTCTACCTAAAATTTGAAATTCTCTTTTATTTTTACCTAAATAAATACATTTATTTTTAAACTTTATAAAACTTTGACTGAAATATTCAAATGCTCAATCAAAACACACCCCAAAAAACTATCCTAGCTAACTTGCTCCAGGGAGTAAAGAATCTATGAACCAAATTTTACTTCATTTGCTCAACACATCAAACACATGGTTGACTCCAAGCTTGTAAAGACAAAGTACATCTTAAAACTATCCTAGCTAACTTGTACCTCAGGGAAAGGCAAGGGCCACAGCACTTTATTTGGAGAATCTCATTGCTAGGCGGCATGGACAACAAAAGTTGTGCCTTAAGGTATATGGGTAAAGCCTGGATAACTTTCTGCCTGCTGAAGGAAGATTTATCCGTATTTTTCTCAGGATGATGCAAACAGAATCTCATTCCATTGGATGATAGTATGATTCTTCAATATCACTTTAACTGTTTGAAGATGCAATGTAAAAACAACAACGAGTCAGATCGGGATGAATATTTATTCGTTTCAAATTTAATTTAATTTTATATTTATAATACTCGATTTAATTTAATTTGATTTTTAATTTTTTTTATACATTAGTTAATATTATATAAAATCGTATCCGATTTGATTTGACATAAAATAATAAAATATTAATTTTTAATATAAATATAAAATTAAATAAATATATAAATTTATATAAATTTAAAATTTTAAAAAATTTTAAAAATAATTTTTTATGTATATACAAATGAATCGAGACAAATTTTTTAAAATTTAATTATGATTTTTATTTTTTAATTACTCGACTCGAAACTTAATTTAAAAAAAAAAAAAATCAAACTTCAAAGAGAAGAGTTAGGCTGCCATCCCTAGATCCAACCGTCTAGGAGGGTGGTAAATGAAGGGGGATTTGGGATTGTGTCATTTGGTCCAAGATCATCAATGGGGAGGGCGCCGCTTAATTGTGGTGATTTTACGACAGACGGGTAAGCCATTGCCATTGCCATTGCCATTGCCATTGCAAATGCCAATGCATGCATTTTGAAAGAAAGAAAATAAGAAAAAAAAAAAGATAAAAACAGTTCAATTTAAGATTTCGGAGGATAGTATTAATTACTGTTTGTCATCCACAGACGTTACAACCAATATTAAAACATAATTTTTTTTTATACACAGAATGAACATAACTCATAAAAAAAAAAAAAAGAAAAAAAATCCTAATTTGAAATAAAAAAACTTTTATATTCTCTTTAAGAGCTCGTTAATCACTAAATCAAGAGTCAAAAACACAACATTAAAACATAAAGTTGACATAATAAACATTGATTTGGCTTAGTTTATATGTTGAGATAATACCAGTTGATTAGTTGTCTTTATAAGGGTTCAACAAAGTAGTCAAGTTCATGCATAAAATTAAAGTTTTTTAATTAATATTTAAGATTTAATCGTTATCTTGACATAGATGTCCAGTGTGACCTGATGTTTATAAAATTATATCTTTTAATATAGTAATTTATTTCAATAAATTTTATTAGAGTAATTTTTTTTTTATGAATCAATAATCTGTTACTAATTTTATAAGCTTTTTGATGTAGCGAATGCAACTGTAAAATGAAGTAAAAGAAACTTAAAAGGCGGATCAAGATCAACCACGTTGACTTTGAAGTTTGACCAACTTGGTCTTTTTTTTATCGTGTTCCCTCCACATTCACGGACTAGATTACTTCAAAACGATGGTTCAAATCCCCGTGCAAAGCAACGGCCTTCGACGCTCATATTTTCATCCTGGAATTCTCTCTCTCCTAAAATTAGCGTAAACCGTACGGATCATATTTCAAACTTGCAAAACCTCCATCCCTCTTTCAACTGTCAATTTATCTTCTTTTTTTTTTTTTTTTGTCAATCTCGTCCTATTGTTCAGTTTTTTTCATTTATTTGTGATTTTTTTTGTTTTTTGTTTTTTTTTATTCATTTGGCATTCTTGATTTTTGATATTGGTGCTTAAAAGTTTCTTCTAGGATTAAAAGCATTGAATGAATACAAATCACAAAAAGAACAGGAAACTAAAGAACAATGCGATTGTGCTGCTACTGCTTTGATGGATATGCCTTCATTAATCAGTTAAACGAACTTGGACTTTGGCCAAATAAGAAATAACCCTGGGTTAATTTGATATTTTTATGCATTTCTTTGTTTAATTGTATCTGAAGGGTGTTTGTATAGCATGGAAATTATGTTTCATGGTTCCATTGTAGTTTAAAGTTTAAACCTTCGTGTATGCAAATATAAGAAGATGCTTAAGGTCCCAGAGCATCAGGTTGCAGGTCACCAGGCCATTGATGGAAATCTTGGCCCCCTCGTAGATGATTCAGGACGTTTGTACAAGCCTATCTAGGATGATGAACGTGGCATCAAGGAGCTGGCCTTCTATAAATCATTCTCTTCCAATACATGGGTTCCAGACTACATCCGCAAAAATTTTCCTGTTTTCTATGGCAGTCAACTTTTGGAGGCATCTGATGGATCTGGCTTGAGCCTCCATCTTGTCTTGCAAGATTTAGCCTCAAATCGCCGTAATCCATCTATCATGGATGTTAAGGTTTGTTTCAGAACATGGTACCCTGAAGCATCGGACTACTACATCCAAAAGTGCCTTGAGAAGGATAGAAAAGCCACCACTGTGTCTCTAGGTTTTAGAATATCTTGATTGCAATATATGAAAGCAAGGAATCAGGATTCTGGAAGCCAGGAAGGAAGGAAGTCCAGAGCTTTACTGCTGATAGTGTTAGATTGGTTCTGAGAAAGTTTGTTTCATCAAATTCTTCTGTTGGTAATGTTAACCCAGATTGTTCTTTTGCTCTTAGCCTATATGGTGGTTCTGCATGGATTTTGGAACAATTATTAGAGCTGAAAGCATGGTTGGAACAATTACCATTTTCATTCATTTTCACTTCTAATTTTGTTTGATAAGGAATCCATTTTGAACCGAAAGACTCCAGTTGCCAAAGTTAAACTCATTGATTTGCTCATGTTGTGGAAGGCAGAGGTGTTATTGACCATAATTTCCCGGGTGGACTCTGCTCTTTGATTAAGTTTGTGTCTGAGATTCTCCCGGAATTGAAGGAACCCTCAATCAAAGGTGGTTTTGTGGAATCTGAGAAGAAATGCATTTGTAATAATAATGGCAATTACCAACAGAGTTAAAAAGGAGGATACATATCCATAGTTCTTAGTTTTCGTCTACTCTCTTAGACATGAATAATTTTCTAACAGGATGTATCTTAATTGTAGAGAGAGATTGTTATTTCTGTTCCAATAAAAATTTTGACATGGTAAGTGGCAGCTTGGAAACTTGCACAGTCAAGATCTTTTGACAGAAGGGACCATTGTGCTCTTCCAGTAGTAACATTTACAATTTTGTCTACTGTCCATGTTTATATTCCATTAGTAATATGTCCTATTTCCTACATGCATGAAGACAAACTGCATATATAGATATATAGATATATATTCTTATTTGAATGTAATAAAAGCATATAAAATTACAAAAAAAAAATTGTAAATGGTCAAGAAAAGGGGGCAAAGATCTTTGTACAATAGAGACAGAGTGGGATCAATTGTGGATTAAAAATTCTCTTTATGGAAATCAAACTTGGTGGACGTCTTGTGGGAAAAATCTAAAGCTAGTTGACGTAGCTCCTTTGTCAGCGCCGGTGCTCCACAATAAAACACCCCTATCATTTCACAACAACATTCATCATCATGAAAAGTACTAACACTTTTTCTTAAATAAAGATATGAAATTTGGTAGTTCAGTGTACGTACCAACTCGAGAGTTGTTGTGATTAACAGCGATTTGTTTGTAGACACTGCGCCAATTAGGCTTGGCGAAGTGGGATTTTACTCTTGTACCAGAGACGATGTCGACGCCATTTTTAGCATGATTGAGAGACTGAAGCATGGCAATGAGAGCAGAGCGAGCATCACCTTCTTCGTAAACACTGGTGCAGTAATTGTGGAGTTCAATGACATGGTTGTGGTCCATTTCAGCTACCTCATTCATTATTCCTTTAAACCAATCAAAGGAGCCTTGTTCCCTCGTCACCCAGTAAAAGTATGCCCTCCTTGTCTTGAAGTTTTCTTTTCTTTTGGAACCAAATGGACTCGTTTTACTAATGCCGACCCCATTTCCATTCTCCAGGGCACAAATCTCTTCCTCTTTCCTGGCCCTGATGTTCTTCGCTATGTCCTTGACAATGCTGATCATTGGGGTTGCTCCAATCCCCAACCCAACTAGCAAAACCACTTCATATTTCTTGTAGTCTTGTGCTGGTGCTCCATACGGCCCATCGATTAGAACTCTTGGGAAACTGTTCAATCACCAATCAACATATTGAAGAATTTAGTGTTAACACATCATTTGTCATATGAAATTCTCCTTTTTTCCGCAAGTGAAAAAGGACATGTCTGAAGGAATCTACAACTAAACTTGGAAACAGCATTTTGCACTACTTCTTTCTGTGTTATTGGGATATCCACTTCCATGAATGATGGTTTGTGAACTTTCTTGCCATAGGTTTTAAAGCTGACAGAAACCATGTTTGTATTTGTCTTAGTTGGGTTTTGAAACAAAAAATTTAGTTCATGAATCAGGATTTGAAGTTATTGTTTGTAAATCTAAGCAACCCAATTTCGGCAACAACAAGAGAGTAATTGAAAGATAAATTCCTCATTATTTTCAAGATCTTGATGCTATATTTTTTGTCTTCTTGCTTAGAGGCGACAGACAAAAATGAAAACTCATGAAATATAGTAGGATTTCTACTTTCAATGACGTAGGCCTTTGCGATAGCATATGGCACCACATGACAGTGAGAAATGACAAACAAAGAAAATGACATTTCTATATAGCAGCCAATGGCACTAACCATGGACCATTTCATGGTCAAAATTGACGATTAAGTTTATATATTATATGTGATTCGCTTGTTTTCCTTCAGCCATACAAAGCATTAAAATTTTTTAGCTGTCTAAGCGTAAATCGATGAGTAAAATATATGAAGAATTACTAAAAAAATCATAAGCCGGTGACATGATGCTCTAAACAAAGCATAATAAAGAGTTGTGTAGAACAACTCTTACTCATTTCACGTCGATCGGATTAAATTAATACGGGTTGACCTAAGGGTAATGCTTGTCACGTATAGATCAAAGATTGATTTCTTCCCACGTAACCTTAAATCATGTTTTTATAGTCTTGGAAAGGAAAAGTTAAAAAAGAAGAAAGGAAAGAGAAGAAAATGGTGATAAAGTTATCACTTTCCCCAGTTGAACTAACTTACTCTGGGCTATTTGTTCCTTGCAAGCAGTCGGCTCTAAGGAGGCCACTTTTCCCATTAGTAGGTTGTTGACAAACCTGGAAGAACAAATTCTTTGAACGTAAATGTCGGCAGGTATTACTCACAACAAGAACATGTAGGAGAACTGTTCACCTCTGAAAATACGGTCCTGAGTTGTCGAGTCCAGTCGCCAAGAGTCCTAATATGTACACTGAGATAGTCATCTCCCGGGGCGGAAGTAATGGAAAATGGGTGCCTGTTTCGATTTGAGCAGTCATTGTCATGCGTTGACACTATTAATTTAGTAGTAGTAACCTATATTTTGATGATAAGGCTTACCATTCAAATGGAGACACCGCAGCGCAATTGACAAACATGTATTGTCCACTCTTGTATCTAAATCCATGGGGCCTTGACATGTGAAGTGCTAGTACATTTCCAGGATAAACAGCAACCTGAAAATTTCAAGGCAGATTAGAGATCTGGATGAATTTCATTTTTCCCAGTAAGTTGAACGCATTGGGATCAAATACAGTGACCAATTGCTTACCTTTAGTATTGTAACAGCCTTGATGCTTGATCTAAGCAGCCTTGTCAATCTTTCACATAAGTAAAGGATAACTGGAACTGCCAAGTACATCCAAGTCTGTCATTTCCAAAAAAAATAAAGTTTTGGTTAAAAATCAAATACCATAACAAGGATGTTTAATGTATTGAATATCTGGAATTTGCAGTGATCATTGCTTACCGTTTTCTTGTACCATTTCTTGGTCAGGTAGAGCTTGACTCCATGCACAATGAGGAGCGTATAAACAATGACAAATAGATGGTGAGAGTACCAGAAGGCATTGAAGCCAGTGAGCTTCTTCAGAGGCTGGGGAAGGTTCATCCTACCCCGCCTGAAGCAAGGTGCAGCTAACGTGAAAGCTATTGCCATTAACACCACCATTACGATCCCAGTTACTCCTTCCGGGCCCTCCACAAAATGCCAGTAGCTCTTGGGTTGTTCTCCAAAATATTGTATCATTGGCTCATACTCATCAGGAGTGGCATGAAGCAGGCGGGGGAAATCACATGTCAAATGAGAAACTGCATGTATGCCAACCCCAATCGAAATTCCAACTGCTATCACCTGTAATAAAGTAATCAAGAAAACCCATTAACTAATTTTTAGTTTATAATTCTTAACATATATGAAGCCGTGTTCTCTGTTACCTTGTGAAAGTTGAGGTTGTCATCAAAGGGAACGGCAACACCTAATTTTGTCTTGTTCCTTAACCAGGTTATGGTGTTACGGCAGACTGGTAGCAAAATCAGAGCCATATTCAATTTAAGTGTCTCAGCCGCACCTTTGGCAAAGCAAACACAATTCCCCATTACATCGAATACATCTTTCCTCCTTTGATATTGCACATATTTGTATGTAAATAGGCCGCACATAACCCCAATCCACAGAGCCATCACCCATGCTCTCTGCCAGTTATCTAACAAGAAATACTTAGTGTCATGGTAGAATCGCCTCACTGGGTTATTTTCATATGCAGGCATAAGCTTCTGGCTAAGCATTTGGCTCAGGTTCCGGCTTTCTCCTCTTACAGATTGGTTTGGTGCTTGTAGCAGAAGCCTTTCCAGGTTGTTTATCTATTAAAAATAAGCTTCTGGTCATGAAATTGAAGTCAAAAAGTAAACACAAAGCCAACAAGTAAAGAAATGAGTGAATTACCATGATATATCCTAGATGATCTGGATCTAATTCTTCCATAATCAAGGCTGCATATTCCGCAGCTTGTTTCTGGATATTTGAGAGTTTGTTTGCAGAGGCACTGAGGCTGATAATCTGTAAAAGTTCATCAACAGTTAGATATAAATTTGACAAAAAAATTATGTAAAAAAATCTGATACAAAGCACATGCTTGATCATTCAAAACAACAAATGAAATTACTGTTAAGGAACATATTTTATGGTTCGCTTCTTGGTTTTTCTATCCACAATTTTTTTATAGCTGCAATCGAGATTCAAGATGCCATACCTCTCTGACTTCCTCTTCCGTTATTCTTCCATCTGCATCTTTATCCACCCTACATTTTGTTAACCACTTAAATTAAGATCAAGCTCTGAAGGCAATGCAAGGTGTGTAGATTATTGATAAACAATTCATCTAAGGTTAAAAAGAAAAAGAAAAAATAAGCAAATTTACATGTCAAAGAAAGTTTGAAGCCTGGCATCGAAGCTTTGATTCGAGATCTGATCCCAAAACTCTTTCAGGTAAACCTTATCAATTGAATCACCTTTAAGGTTTCGTTTTCGAGCAAGTGCATCAAACAACAGCCCTGCGAACTCCTTTGACTCCATTCCTGCCATTACATCGATTCTCACTTAATTGAAATATATGCAACTATTTACTCCAAAAATTCATAGTTTAGATTTGGTATTATTTCAAACAAACCTATGCATTCACCAAATCGTGAACGAGGCAAACCTCCATTGTTAGAGGCAGCAATTTCATCAAACCGCTTCTCTACAGCAGCCCACCCATGTCCACCATCAGTCTTGCTAATAAACTTGAGTCCCTTCAGAGCATGAGCTGCTGCAGACTTAGTCCTATCAAAGCGAGCTGGCTTCCTGGAGAACGATGTCAAGCGCTTCAATTCATGTCCCACCTGCCTAATCTTTGCTGAAGCATTCCTGATCAACATGGATGATCCCACGTTAGATTTCTTCTCATCGTGACCTTTGGCCAGCAAAGTTAGCTCAGGATCTTCTTGCAAATCACCTCCATTTGCAGCCGTTACCCTGTGAACCGCCACGGAGTCATCACGAACATCCAGGGTTATCTCAACATAACCATCATCTTTCGAAGCGCTTGAGTCCAGAACGCTAAACCTGGCATTTTTCCTCCCTACCATTTTGTTTAAAGGTCCGCTCAATGGACCGCTATGGGGCACTTTATCGTTTCCTACAACCTCTGTATCAGAATGATGGTGGTGATCATGATGGTAATGAGGCCCGTCCTCTGAACTCATTTTCTGCTTCTGGATTGATTCCAATTCTCCAGCTATAGCTCTAACAAAGCTTCGCTTGCAATGCAAACAGATTGAAAACTAGAAGAAAACAAAGTACAAAGGCAATATCTGACAATTTCTCTGCTTGTCCTGTTCTGATAAAAAAAAATACTATATTTCTTGGTTTTCTTATTACTAGTTTTTCTCTCTGTAAGTTTAAGAGCAACCACGTTTTGTCAATATATATAGAGCTGAGGATAAAATCTTCAACGAGGTAGAGAAGTGAAGGCTTGACCAGGCACTGATCGTGTTCTTTAATGACGATTAGATGCGCCCGTCATTAACATTCGGCAATGATCATGCATATGCTTGAAAAACCAGCTAAAAACCGACTAGAGAAACATTTTTTTTTACATGATTGGGAACTGATTTGAAGTTTCCTATTCTAGCTTTTCTTCCATGTGCATCGTACTTATTTTTCCCTTTATTTATTTATTTTTTATCAGTAAAAGTTTAAAGTGGGTGACTACCCTATTTCTAAAGTTCAAGCCGATCATCCAATTGAAATTTATGAATTTATTAGATTTTTATTTGTAAATTTTTTGGATTTACAGATCAACTATCTACGAGAGACTGTAGGAAACTCCAACTCGAATGCTTATACACCAAGGCCTCACTCCTTTATCACTTTTACCGATCCTCGTTAGCCTTTATTTTTTTTCCCTCCCTAGAGCTGCAGATAACTTTGCTTTGCTTGACTTTCTTTGAAAGTGAATTGTAAATTACTGTGAGAAGCCGTGTTTTCTGTTTTACAAAAGAGATCGAGGAAGTGGAAGAAGAGATCCGAAAGTTTTGTAATTTGAATTTTAAATTTACTAGATATCATATTATTAAAGTAATTATACGAATCAATAGAATTAAAATTGATTTTCTATAAAAAGAGATGTAGAATATGTTGGATTCATATGTGGTCAACTAAGTTTCATATGGCTGCTGCCAGCTGTACCTTAACCTTGATTTTTTCTTAAACTCAAATGAGAGTGAATTTCCAATAGGTGAAAAAGCACCACCATTGTTGAGTCATTAACCTTAGCATCATAAAAATTCATAAATATTTTAATAATTAATAATAGGAATCCGGATTAGGATTGGGATTGGGAAGTACCTCTAAAATTTTGCAACAGATTAACCGGTTGAGGTTGAGTGGATCCGCACTCTTCCACCTTCCAGGAACTCAGCAGCTTTTTTTTTTTTTTTTTTTTTTTTATCACGATTTAAAGGCCTTATTAGTTCATGTTCTACCATATTGTGCTTGTCTCTAAAATATTATGTTCCCTTGGAATATTCCACATTAATTGATTTTCATGTGCTTGTCTATATTATATTATATATTAATAGATGATTGAAAGCTTGATGGTGGACCATACATTTGTCTTTACTTAACAACCAACAATTTTGCAATAAAAATAGAAAAACACAAATGCAAGCAGGTTGCATGGAGGCCCTTCTGATCCAGGACAGGTTCATCTTCGTTTGGTTGGGTTTATTGTGAGTCTCATAGTTTTAGTTCAGCAGCCTGGGTAGGCCTAATCCAGCTCACTAGGGATAAAAGCCAGTGGACTTGATCAAACCAACTGTTCTATGACTTCGAGGATTCACATCTGTAACTATGAACTCGG
This sequence comes from Durio zibethinus, assembly GCF_047325235.1. NCBI lineage: Eukaryota > Viridiplantae > Streptophyta > Magnoliopsida > Malvales > Malvaceae > Durio > Durio zibethinus. The sequence continues at coordinate 27,987,076 of NC_143170.1, forward strand.
GATGATTTTTGTGTTTCCTCCAATGGAGACCAAGTGCATTGCTAATCAAAATAGCACAAAGTTGGATGATATCATATATGCTTAAAATAAAATAAAATAAAATAAAAACTTTATCATTAGATCAAATAATTTAAAATATTATATAATAATACGATATAAATATAATATAAAAATAAAATATAAAAATAATATGATTTAAAATTTTAATAATAATTATATATAAATAAAATAAAATAAAATATTTTATATTTTTATATAACATAAATTATAATTATAATTTTTATATAAATTATGATATAAATATATAAAATTTAATATTTTATATAATATAAATACACGTATCACTAGATCTTGTTACCGTAGCGCTATTATTGCGAGGAACATGAAACACATGGATCAGAAGATCCATTTTGTAGGATTTTGATTGCTCATACACGTCGTCCAATTTGCTCCAATCCCAGCTTTGGCATGGTAGAGAATTTCATTTCTCTTCACTTTGAAAGAGAACGCAGCTCCAGGCGTCAATTGACTCAGCTCAATGCTATCCTTCCTTCAATAACAAAAGAAAGCAAGAAACATGACACTGGTTCCCGGATCAACCGAAAGCTATGCATCGTCTGGGTTCCTGGCACTACCACTTCCGTGCCTCCTGTAAACCTCTCCTAAACCCTTCCTCTTTAGTTTCATTAAACTCCAACTTTGCCTTTAGTTCATTTCTTGACTTAACAGAGAACGCTTGCAATAGGCTTCTTAATTTCTGCAATGATTTGGTTTCACTCAAACAGATACACTCTTCTCTTACTGCTTCAGGCATTATCAATAGTAACTCTCATTTGGGTGCCCAAGTTATCATCAAATATGCCAAATTTGGAGACCACAAGAGTGCTCGCTCAGTGTTCGATACTGTCCACGGTGATAAATCCAGTTCTTTTCTTTGGAATACAATGATTCGGGCATGTGCCAATGGTGGCTGCCACATTGAGACATTGGAGTTATATTCTTCTATGCGTGAAAGTGGTATTTCCCCTAATAACTACACTTTCCCTTTTGTTCTCAAAGCATGTGCTTCGAAATCGTTGATTATCGAAGGGAAAGTTGTTCATGGGGATGTTATACGAACTGGGTTTGATTTGGATTTGTATGTTGAGGCTGCTTTAGTAGACATGTATGCAAAATGTGGCCAGACTGATGAGAGTTTTAAGATATTTGATAAAATGCCAATGAGGGATCTGGTTTGCTGGACTACCATGATCACGGCTTATGAACAGGCTGAACAGCCCCATAAAGCAGTTCTGTTGTTCCAAAAACTGCAACTTGAAGGTGTGTTGGCAGATGCAGTGACTATTGTGAGTGTTGCCTCAGCTGTTGGTCAGTTGGGGCATACCATGAGAGCTAAAATAGTTCATGCTTTTGCCATTTGTAATGGGTTTTTGGAGGATGTCTCTGTTGGGAATGCAATTATTGCCATGTATGCAAAATGTGGGAATGTGAGCAAGGCTCGTCTGGTTTTTGATTTGATGGAGGTAAGAGATGGCATCTCATGGAACTCTATGCTTTCGGGTTACAGTCAAAATGGTCAAGCTAGTGAAGCCTTGTTACTTTTTGAGGAGATGCTGGATTCTGGTTGTAAGCCTAATCCGGTGACATTGTTGATCACGGTATCTGCCTGTGCTTATTTGGGATCTCAACATCTTGGAAGGAAACTTCACGATTTTATGATTGATAAAAAGATTAAAATTGATGCAACTCTTCGTAACGCACTAGTAGATATGTATGCTAAATGTGGAGATTTAGACACTGCTACCAAGATGTTTGATGATATTCATCCAAGGGAAAGGAATACCGCTTCATGGAATGTGCTGATCTCTGGATATGGCGTGCATGGATATGGGAGCGAAGCATTGAATCTCTTCTCACAAATGCAACTGGCAGGCATTAAGCCAGACCATATTACTTTTACCTCCCTCCTCTCTGCCTGTAGTCATGCAGGTCTTATTGTCGAGGGTAGGAAATGTTTTGCTGATATGAAAAAGCACTCTGTGACACCCCAGGCTAAACACTATGCTTGCATGGTTGACATGCTAGGCAGAGCTGGACTCCTGCACGACGCATTTGTTATGGTTCAACAGATGCCAATACCACAAAATGATAGTGTTTGGGGGGCCTTGCTTTTGGCTTGCAGAATCCATGGGGATATTGAATTAGGGGAAACTGCAGCAAGAAGCTTGTTCCAACTTGAACCAGAGCATGCCGGATACTATGTACTAATGTCAAATATATATGCAGCTTCTAACAGATGGCAGGAAGTTGGGAAGTTGAGGCAAGATATGAAGGATAGGGGATTGAGAAAGCCTTCAGCATTCAGTTTGATTGAGTTTGGTAAAGAGGTTCATGGCTTCTTTGCAGCTGATCGAGTGAACCCATACTGGCAGGAAGTTTATAGGAAGGTAGAGAGTTTGGCAGTTGAGATAAAGATGGTAGGGTATGTGCCGGACCTTTCATGTGTCCTGCACGATGTGGAAGAGGAAGACAAGGAGCACATTTTAAACTATCACAGTGAAAAGCTTGCTGTGGCCTTCGGAATCATGAAAACTAATCCAGAACTATCAATTCAGGTTACAAATAATCTGCGCATCTGCAATGATTGCCACTCAGTGTTCAAGTTTGTCTCTTATGTTTATCAGCGGAAGGTTGTCGTTAGAGATGCGAATAGATTCCATCACTTTCAAGATGGAACTTGCTCCTGCAATGATTATTGGTAGCTGCCAAAGTTCAACCCCGTATCTCGGCTTTCTATAGGATGTTCAGACAAGAATTTCTATGACATTCATGCATGCATTTTCCTGGTTTTTGCGCTCTTATTCATTGATCATGGATTGGCTGACAAAGTCCTAGTCTAGTTTGAAGACACTGGAGTAGATATCGATGGGGCTTGACTTTGCAGTTCATATGGATGGCTTTTCCATAATTGCTTACCATGCTTTAATAATTAACATTCTTTGGCTTTGTGGCAGCTCAAACTTGTACGATTGAGACAGCATTGATTTTGAAGGTAGCACATCCGTGGGTTCATGTATTGCTTCATTGAAAATAGCTCGGAATGCAAATGTTCATGCAAAATTAACCATCGAAGGAAGATTCTAAAGCTCCCGACCAACCATGGAAGCGATACTTAAACGTGCTTCTCGGGCCAATCTTGACGTTACCAAAAGTTTTGGCTGTGTCAGGCGAGGACTTGGCACTTTGGTTTTCTTACTTCCGTGCGCGACTCATTCAAAAGGAGACATGTAAATTTTTATGCATTTATTTTATGTTAAATATATATATATATAATATAAAAAAATCATATATCATAATTTATATAAATAATATTAAATTATATTTTTTTGTCTTTTTTTTTTTTTTCATTTTTTTCTGTCTAAAATTAGATATATCTGTTCAAAGCCGAATGCTTTTGGACTCAGCAAAAAATAAGACTTTTTTAGTTCTTTTTTTACCTCAACTTTTTTGGGTCAAGACACAACAAAAAAGTGGTGGCTTGGACGTGTCAATCCTGCTCATCTACTCCATCCCTTGCTTCTTCCTCTCTTTTCTTCCTTCACCCGACAGCCGAGCCAAAAAATATCCTTCAAATTCGATTGGACATCAACTCAAACACAACCTATATTTTCTCCTTTCTTCTTCTTCATACATTCTTAATGAAACTATCGTAACTAAAAAAAAAAAAAAACTAAAGACAAGATTTTGTCTGAGAAAACATGGAAGTTTTATGTTCTTCTTGTTCTTCTTATTTACCAAATCGTTTCCATTCACGTTACCTATTGTCCCATCCTTCATCAGTACAACGTTTCCCTTTCCATTACCACCCAAATAATAACAATTCAATTTCTTCTTCAAGTTCTTCGTGTTTTGGCCTCTCAATCTCTCGTTACGATAACTTTATTCACGTTAAACACTCCCGTTCTCGTAGAAGAAGAAAACCCATTCAAATTTCTGCAGTTTTCGAGCGTTTTACAGAGCGAGCAATCAAAGCCGTGATCCTTTCTCAAAGGGAAGCCAAATCTCTTGGCAAAGACATGGTTTTTACCCAGCATCTTTTGCTGGGTTTGATCGGTGAAGATCGTGACCCCAATGGTTTTTTGGGGTCAGGCTTGAAAATTGATAAGGCTCGTGAGGCTGTTCGTAGCATTTGGCAAAGTAGTAATCATGATTCAGGTGAGGATTCGGGTTCTGGGTCGGGTGAACAAGAAGGGTCTATTGTTTCTTCCACGGATGTGCCGTTTTCGATTAGTACGAAACGGGTTTTTGAGGCTGCTATGGAGTATTCGAGAACTATGGGTTATAATTTTATTGCACCAGAGCATATTGCTATTGGTTTGTTCACCGTTGATGACGGAAGTGCTGGTCGGGTTCTTAAAAGGTAGTAACTTTTTTTTTTTTAATGATCAAATTTGTTTCCTTTTTACTGGTGGAACATTTTTGTAGAACATGAACATGGTTTGTCTTGTTTTGAATTATCTGACATTTGAAGTTATTAGATAGTTAATTCAGAAGCTTGCTGAGGAAGCTCGATATATGCTGTATCATTTATGGTGATATTAAATGCTTTTACTTTGCATTGCATGTAGTCATGCAAATAGGGGCAAAAACAGGAAATGAACTAATGAACTATAGAGTTCTTACAATTTAAAGAAATTTAACATTTGATTTTTAGTGATTCACATTTGCATGAGCATATGGGTCTGTAGCACATACCATGCAAGTTTCATGAGTATCATTACATTTTTTGTATTGAAAATCTCAGATTGGGAGCAAATGTAAATCACTTGGCAGCTGCAGCAGTCACCAGGCTTCAAGGGGAGCTTGCAAAAGATGGTAGGGAACCTTCAGTGTCATCCAAAAAGATGCGTGAAAAATCTCTTTCTGGTAATGCTGCTGTTTTAAGATCCCCTGGCAAGGCAAGAGGTACAAATTTGATCTGTTCCTTCTCTTTCTTTATAATTCTTTTTAGAATAATAGAGGGTAACACTTTGTACTTCGTTTGTGATTGTAAGGGAATAGTGCTTTGGGTCAATTCTGTGTGGATCTTACAGCTCGTGCAAGTGAAGGACGCATTGATCCTGTTATTGGCAGAGAGACTGAAGTTCAAAGAATTGTTCAGATACTTTGTCGGAGGACCAAGAATAACCCTATTCTTCTTGGTGAAAGTGGGGTTGGTAAAACAGCCATTGCTGAAGGACTTGCTATTAGTATTGCACACGCAGAAATCCCAGCATTTCTGTTGGTCTGTCTCTTCACAACCATCGATGGTCTAGATAGCATAGCTGGTTCCTTTTTGCTCCATCTAAATGCCAATAGTCATACATCTCATAAGCTTGTATCTCTGAATTTAACTACTTTATTGCTTGTTTCTTTACACAGAACAAAAAAATAATGTCCTTGGACATAGGACTGCTGATGGCTGGTGCAAAGGAGAGGGGAGAATTAGAGGCACGTGTTACTGCTTTACTAAGCGAGACAATAAAATCAGGTGCCCACTATTTGGAGTTGCTTTTTCGGGAGCTGAAGTATGAATTTTTGTTGTTTCTCATACTTGATGTGCTTTTTCTGCAGGTGATATTATTCTTTTTATTGATGAAGTCCACACACTTATTGGATCTGGTACAGTCGGCCGAGGAAATAAGGGATCTGGTCTTGACATTGCCAATCTATTGAAGCCTGCACTTGGGAGGGGTGAATTACAGGTAAATGTTTCAAAACATAGGCATGCTATTTACTGCAGTCAAAGAAATGACACTGGAAATTAAAAATAACTGCATTAATATATCTGAATTACCTGTTGGAATTAAAGGGCAGCAGCCTTGTTTATTCTAAACGACCCCATTTTTTTTCTCCTGTAAAGCTTTTTTAAATGGGTTGAAGTTGGCATCTTTATTGCACTTTTGATATTCTTCGATCTACTTGCTGCAAAAGAGAGGAAAAGGAGATTTTACTGGTAGAAGATGATGGTTTTGAAACAGAGAGAGGAAACGTAGGAGTCAGATCTTTAATGAGCAAACTTTGTTTGAAAAGAGGGAGCAAAGAGAGAAAAAGTAGAAATCCAAGGTGGGGGAAGTCAAGCTCGTTGAATTTTTTTTTTTTTTTTATGGAACAGTCCTAGTCTGTAGAGGGACCAATTCAGGGGCAGCCTCAATATTTTAGTATAGATGCTGCGTTTCTTCTTCTTCTTATTGTCATACCGTGATATATAGACCTTTTAGGAATGAAGTTCTGCTCATTGACAAAGCTCTTAATGTGCATTTTTAATTGGACATTAATATTTCATATCTTGCAGTGTATTGCATCAACAACTATAGGGGAATATAGGACCCAATTTGAAAAAGATAAAGCATTAGCACGAAGATTCCAGCCAGTGTGGATTAATGAGCCAAGCCAGGTTGTTTTTAATACAATCTTTTCTATATGTAAATTATTGTCTATTTCCCTCTTTTCTTATTTGGATTTGATATGATCACTTATAGGAGGATGCAGTTGAGATACTGCTTGGTCTGCGTGAAAAATACGAGTCCCATCACCACTGCAGGTACACTTTGGAAGCAATAAATGCTGCTGTGTACCTATCAGCCAGATACATTCCTGACAGGTATCTTCCGGATAAAGCAATTGATCTCATTGATGAGGCTGGAAGTCGAGCTCGTATTGAGGCATTTAGGAGGAAAAGAGAGCAACAAACTGACATTCTCTCAAAGGCACCTGCTGATTATTGGGAAGAAATCAGAACCGTTCAGGCCATGCATGAATTTGTAATATAGTTTCTCTTGTGATATACTTTAGTTTTTTTATTTGCTGTTAACCTCTTTTTTGTGCTTCTGTCATGATTAGGTCATGGCCAGTAGGTTGAAACATGATGATGGTGCTTCCAATGTGGATGATTCTAGTGAATTCCTTTCAGAATCGCCTTTGCCTTCCACATCAGATAATAATGAGTATGTTTTTTTTCTTTGCTGGAGTCATGTTGAATGATACATCCATTAGGTTCTTGGTCCTTTAGTCTCTGTCTGGTCTCAAACTAAACTTCTTGTGGTGATTCTTGCAGAACTATAATGGTGGGACCTGAAGATATTGCAACAGTTGCTTCAGTTTGGTCAGGGATCCCAGTGCAGCAGATCACTGCAGATGAAAGAATGCTTTTAGTTGGCCTTGATGAGCAGCTTAAGAAAAGGGTTGTTGGCCAGGACGAGGCTGTTGCTGCCATCTCTCGAGCTGTTAAGAGATCTCGTGTTGGCCTCAAGGATCCAGATAGACCAATTGCAGCAATGATCTTTTGTGGTCCAACTGGGGTTGGAAAAACTGAATTAACAAAAGCTTTAGCAGCATGCTATTTTGGGTCGGTAAGGCTTCATGCTATTATTCATGCCTTTTTCTCTCTTCAAATCCGTTTGAAATCAGTTTTAAACTGAATTAACAAATAATCATGCATGATATATATTATACAATTTTAAACCACAATATGGCCATTATTTGTATGTTTTGTTGTATAAGTTTGATATATCCAAGATATGCTTTATTTATTAAAAAGAGGAAAGGGCAGATCATTTTACTTTCGGCACAAAAGAAAGCTCTGTTTATATGAAAAATGAATACTTGAGCAGCCAAATATTCAAGGTTTGTTTTTTGGTGTATGTCACTTGGCCTGTAACACCTGTTTAATCTTGCTATGTTTCTGTCCTTTAATGCCATTATTCCAGGAGGATGCGATGCTTAGATTGGACATGAGTGAATACATGGAGCGGCATGCAGTGAGTAAATTAATAGGATCACCCCCCGGTTATGTAGGTTATGGAGAGGGGGGTGTGCTTACGGAAGCTGTTAGAAGACGACCATTCACATTGTTATTGCTTGATGAAATTGAGAAAGCCCATCCAGATATATTCAACATCCTTTTACAATTGTTTGAAGATGGCCACCTCACAGATTCACAGGTTTGTTTGTTGTGAAGTGCACTTGTCTGATATGCTGGTATTGACAAAAAAAATAAATCGTGCTTTTCACTTGAGACATTTAAAGTCTCAACATTCAATAACTTTGATTGATATTAGTTGATTATCCATGTCTCTTATTCGAGATTCTGTGGATCAGGGTCGAAGAGTATCTTTCAAGAATGCATTGGTGGTGATGACTTCGAATGTGGGTTCTTCTGCCATTGCAAAGGGTAGACGTGGCTTCATTGGTCTCTTGCACGAGGACGATGAATCAACTTCATATGCTGGAATGAAGGCCCTGGTAATGGAAGAACTGAAGGCATATTTCCGTCCAGAATTACTCAACAGGATTGATGAAGTAGTTGTATTTCGGTCCCTCGAGAAAGCTCAGGTTTGCAACTTTCTGTTGATTCATTAAACAATAACCATCTTTCTTATCATCCCTTGGGAGGTTCACATAATGTCCGAAACAACCTCTTTCCGCTATAAGTTTCCAAGTATCTTTACATGCTATAAAGTCTGTTTATCTAGGCTTATGTTATACGGAAACAATGTCGGTCACATCTATCTGGTTTCTGTTCAGATGCTTGAGATCGTAGACCTGATGTTGCAAGAGGTGAAAGCAAGACTCATGTCTCTTGGAATTGGTTTGGAGGTGTCTGAGTCAATCAAGAACCTCATTTGTCAACAAGGCTATGACCAGACCTATGGTGCACGTCCCCTTCGGAGGGCAGTTACCTCAATAGTCGAGGATCCCTTGAGTGAAGCCCTCCTGGCAGGACATTACAGGCCGGGTGAAACAGCTGTTATCGATCTGGATGCTTCAGGAAACCCCATTGTTACAAGTCGATCAGATCAGAACATCAGCTTGTCTGATACAGCATCTTTCTTTTAGTACCTTGTTCCTAGTACTATATAATTTCAATGATATAACCTTATACAGGTAAATAGTATAGGGATATTTTTTTTGGTAGTTTAGAGTATATATTAATTTATTCATTTGTATATAAGCAAAGCTTTCAAGTTATCAAACAATACGATACAATGCAATAAAATTATATATTTTATTTTCTTCAATTTTCCTTATGAAATATTGTATTTTTGGCATTGTAAAAAAAAATTGCCTTCCATAGTTCATGTATAAGTCATCACATTGTGTTTTTTTTTCATTGGGATGCGGTATAAATTTTATGGTCTATCAATTATACACGATCGATTAGTAATGTAAAAAAATCAATGATAATATATAAATTTTATATACTTAATAAATAAATAAAAAATAAATTATTGTTATAAATACCCAAAAAAATCTATAAATATCCACAAAAAATCTTATAAATAACCAAAAATTTTCTCAAAGAAAGAAAAAAAAATCTTATAAATAACCCAAAATTTTCTCAAAAATGAAAAAAAAAATCAGAAATTTTATATAATTGGGAGTACCGTTCCTGTACCGGGAACTCAAAGAGTTTAGCCTCTGAGGCTTAATTCTCAGTAAAATCATTCTGCACTAATCCCGGAAGTAATGGCCAAACCTTCCATGCCTTTGATCAAACTCAATACCTCCGCCACCGTTCTTGCCTCCATCAAGCAAGAACCACTTACATCGCCGTCGTTCCCACCACACCCGGTGCCAATTCCACAGCCGTTAGCGGTTGTCAAAACTGAACCTGAACAGCCCGAACAACAGCAACCACCGCCACCGCCACCGACACAACCACAGCAACAGCAACCACAAAAAGAAGAACAACAACAACGACGAGAACCCCAATTCTTAAAATCCATCACCGACCTCTTATCCCTCTCCTCCGCCATCAACGCTTTTAAATGCAGATTCGACGAATTAACGAAGCACCTCGATTTCATCAACCAAGCCATCGATTCCAAATTCAATGAACCGCAACAAGAACAACAACGACCACAAATTGAAACCGATACCCCTTCCAAATCAACGGAAAATGATAGTAAAACGGAAAAAAAAGGACCCGAGACGGCTTCTCTTCCGAAAGCCTCGCGTTCCGAAATTCAATGCCTCTGCGAGATGATGTGCAGCAAAGGACTCCGTAAATACATTGTAACCCATTTATCAGACGTCTCGAATCTACGAGAACAAGTCCCTGCGGCTCTAGAGCTTGCCCCAAAACCCGACAAATTGGTTTTAGATTGCATTGGGAGGTTCTTTCTACAAGGAATAAAGGCTTATACGAAGGACTCGCCCATGATTCCGGCAAGGCAAGCTTCGGTTTTGGTGTTGGAGTTTTTCCTTTTGATGATGAGAGATTTTCGCGGTAAGGGTCAGTTTAAAATTGCGGCGGACCTTAAGGTAGAAGCGGAGAAAGGAGCTGCTGCATGGCGAAAGAGGTTGATTAGTGAGGGTGGTTTGGCTAAGGCCTGTGAAGTTGATGCTAGGGGTTTGTTGCTTTTTGTTGCTTGTTTTGGGATTCCAAAAGTGTTCCGGAGTGAGGATTTGGGGAATTTGTTGCGTTTGTGTAATCTCAGGGCTATTTCGGATGCGTTAAAGGGCTCTCCTGTGCTTCCTGATAAAATGCCTGGTAATTGCATTTTGGGTTCCTTAACTTGTATAAATTGCATATAAATTTGTGATTTTGTTTGATGACACCAATGTCACTGTGAGTATGGAGTATCATAGGTAATTGCCTTTTGGTTTCCTTAACTTGTATGAATTGCTTAAAAAGTTGTGATTTTGTTTGATGTTACCAATGTCATTATGAGTATGGAGTATCATTATTCTGATATAGTAGTTAAAAAAGGTGTTTTGATGCCTGCCATTCAATTTTCAAGTACGAAGGCCTAGACCTGTTCGAGGAATTTGAAATTTGTCATAGTTTTCATGTTTTCTCTTAATTGCTTATCCTAGTTCCAAATTTTAACCATCCAATTCATGATAATTAACTTTTTTTTTTTTATGGTTAACATTTTTGTTCAGTTTACGGGTAAGATTATAATCCTACAGACTAATAATGGAGTGGAGTTTAAAAACTCCACAAATGAATTTATGTGATATCATTTTAACTATAAACAAGGAAATTACTATTGATTGTTTACTTATCATGTATCCTAATGATTCAGCCACTAGCTGAAAAAGTGGGACGCCTTAAAGAGGGTGGTTTATTCTGTCTTTCTGGTAACAAGAACAGTGGGAAAATGAAGCATGGCTTTTCTTGATATGCTTTAGAATCTGTTTTGGGCTGTTAGCCAGCTTTGAGTTACTAAAGGATTTTGTTATATTCCTGCCTGGGGATAAGTAAATTACTCAAGCATTGAGATTGTCTTTGATCTTCACATAGCTAGAAGATCAATTGCTGAACCCAGTGTAGGAAGAGGAAATATAGGTAAATATTTTCTCCATAAATTATGTGCAATGGCTTCATGGCAAACTGTCATCTATTTTAATGTATAGGGAATTTTAAATGTTTGGGGGGAGTTAACTGCTATTCCAGGGTTCTCGCTTAATAGTTGATGCTAGAAGTTACATTCATAAATATTGAGATCAAAAGGAAGAGGATGGAAGAAATGGTGGATTTTACCAAGAAATGTGGTCTAGAGAAAGAGGCTTTCAAAGTGCATGTAGATTTGGTTCTGTAGACGTCTATGTACTCATGAATTCTCTGTAGTTATAGGGAAAGACTTTCTTATTTGAATCTCCTTGATTTTATAAGAGTTTCATGATGTTGAAGAGGAGGGCGGTTGTGTGCGTAATTGCTGTTTCTTGTAGGAAAAAAAAAAAAGTCTGAAAGACTATAATCAACCTTTTGAAAAAGTTGTTCACTGCCTCACTTTGGAAGTACCCATTCTGATTTAGTATTGTTATTATTACTTTTTTCATTGGGGTGGATGGGTGGTTACATTTAGATTTTTGATCGGTCATTGCTGTAATTCTTGAGTCTTATGTATGATGCTTTTTTCTGCTCCAGCTATCATAGAGGCTATGGTGAAGAATGGAATGCATGTTGAAGCTGTTGATGTTGCTTCTATCTTTGGGCTTGAGGATAAATTCTCCCCTAAGTCAATTTTGACCTTGTTCTTGCAAGAGTCTACAAAAGCATTCAAGATGGCGAAACAGGAAGCACAAAATTCCTCCGTGGCACTGGTATGTTCCTTTTTAATCTGCTGTCATACTATGATCTTATATACTCTTATTGTTCTTTAATATTGCATTTATCTTATCATGGCTTTTTGCAGATAAAGGCTAATGAAAAGCAATTAGATGCTCTGAAATCCATAGTCCACTATTTGGAAGATGGCAATAATGATGTAACAAAGCTTCTTGCTGCATGGCAAATTGAAGAGAAGATAGTCAAGTTGGAAGAAGAAATTGCTGAGCTAAATAAAAGAATTGAGGACAAGAAAATAATACCAAAGAGAAAACTTGATGAAATGGGATCCTCAAGTAGGGTTAAGAGTCAAGAAATGAAGCGTTCACGATTTGCCGCCAAAGGGTCACCCTTGCTGAAATCTTCTCATATCAATGGGTTGCATGAGCAACAGACTGCTACTTTTGCTGAAGGCGTGAGGTCATATGATTCTTTGGTTTCAAACTCTTATTACACTGCTATTTCTGGTAATGTCACCAATCATCCCTCGGCTGTACCACAAGGATCAACTATAGGTTCTTTACCTGAAAATGGAGTTGGCCAGAAGGTAGGAATAACTGGTGTTGGAAGCAGTGGTATGGTGGCAAGCATCGGTGTCATGTCAGCAAGTTCTTATTCTGGGGCTCATGGGGTGATTAATCCGCAAATGATTAGTAGCAGTGGTCTGTCTAATGGATGGCAACAAGGCTCTGTTGGGCAATCTGCATCCATGAGGTTTGGTGGTTTCTTTGGGTCTTCACCATCTGTAGAAGGCTTTGTTGGTGTGCCTGATGCTACTGATAGGTCACCAGCTGATCTATATCGGTTTGCTGATTCTATAGGGGGAAATGAGTTTTATAGCAGTTCTTACAGGACTGGCACTTTGCCAACTGATGCGCCTGTCAGTCATTCATCCTATATGTATTAATGAAATTAATAGTATCTAGCTGTGTCCTTCATTTTACTTCATAGATAGTTTCTGATAGGGAGAAGTTGAAAGCCTTCTATGTTTTTCTTTTGAACCAGGAGGGTACTCCATGGCATCTGCAAAACATTCAAGTGTTTCTTCAGTTTTTACCTGTTTATGTGATCCCTATGAAAGGCAATTTGCTTCAGTTTAAAAGCTATTCTCCGAAGTTAACTGCCCTTTTCCTAAGCCCACAAATGATCTATTTGGTGTCTTCATTTTCAAGGGGCATGTTCTTGAATATGAGGTTATATACAGAAATATCATGCCCTGCAGTTAAGGCCAGTTATTGCATGTCTACGTACTTTAAAAATTTGTAAAGAAATTAATCTCTAATTGTATAATTTGTATTTGATACATATGGATAAGCATTATAAACAAGCCAATCCTTTTCGGATTAGGCGTATGCTTCCGTCAAACCCATTCGACATAGTCCATGAACACCTCTGCAACTGCTAGTTCCGAGACTGGTAATCCAACCCAAAACATGAGCCCAGAACCCAAAACAGGGACCCTCCTCTATAGAGTTTTCAACGATGTGGGCTAGTAATCCAACCCATTTTTTTTTTCCAATTAGCCTATACAATAGGACTTCACCCGATTCTTTGAAGGATAACAACGGTTGGTTCTTTGGCGGGAGAGACCTAGAGAGATCAAAGCCTCCCCTTTAGTTTGTTGTAATTCCATTTTGCTTCTGAACAAAGAAAGCAAAGACTCCAGCGTGTTTTGAAACCTCAAAATGAATCAAAATGCTATGTGGAGACTCCTTGAATCGGATTGGTACTCTCCAAGACGACTCCATGACAGTCCCACTCAATACGATTTTCCAGTACGAATGATCTTTCCCTTTTAGTATTTTTTTTTTCTGTTCTTCTATCAAGAAACGCTCACTTTTGTATTGTTCTTTACTGTTTTTTCCTTGAATGTTTTCTAAGTATTAGTTAATCACTACGTTATTGAATTTTGTTTATTCATCTTCATCCTTTTGGTTGGATGCAAAGGGGGATCGCCTTTTACCCAACAGAAGCTTGATGGATCTTGATGAAGCCCACAGCATGTTGACCAACAGGACCAGAGATTTCAACCCTTTAAAATGCAATGTACATTTCACCATTTGTTCCTCTCTAGTTAGTAGTTTCTTGAATTCTGTATTCTATGGAAAATTTTCATGTTTTCTGGCCTATGAATAATATACCTATCTATATTCTTGTGTTTCTCCTGGTTTTGGCATCCGGGTCTTGTTATTTGAATATATTGATTTGAATATGGTGAAAATCTTGAGATGAGAACTGAAGGTTTCTAAGTTCTCTTCATTGCTTGGCAGCAAGCTTATCGACAGAAACTGTTTGAGAATCTGTCTTTAGATTCTGAAGGGAAACCATTTAGGATTATCGTTTTCAGAGGAAGCCCAAAGTCAAGTAGAAAGTCCATTCGTTTTGTTGATGAGATAAGACACGAAACAGCAGCGATATTTGATAACCACAGCAAACAGCCTCAATATAGGAGCATCCCCAAGGTACTCAATGCCAGTTTTGTCCTCCCTGTTTTGAGTTAAAGGCTGCTTAGATTCTCCATAAAATGACAGGTTTTATACTGTTCATTGTTGGACAATGTGAATTGTGATTGTGGGTGCAGGGAGAAAAGAGGGTTTTGGATGCACCAGGGCTTAGAAATGACTACTATGTGAATATCATGAGTTGGGGTAAAAACAACATTCTTGCTGTTGCTTTGGGTCCGGAATTGTACTTATGGAACTCAGAGGATCAAAGTGTACACAAGTTGCTACAAGTTCGTGGTGCGAACGATTTGCCTACGAGTGTGACCTGGTCCGAGGATGCCAGAACTCTAGCTGTTGGATATATGTGCTCCAAACTTGAGCTCTGGGATGCTGAGTATTCCAAACTTGTATGCCTCTTTGAGATCAGCTTATTTTTTCAAGGCTCTTAGAAGGGTTCTTGGATGCATTAATTAATTGTCTGTTAACATACAGATTAGAAACCTTCAAGGTCATAGTGGAAGGATAGCATCCACTGCATGGAATGGCCACATTTTAACATCAGGAAGCCGCGACAAATCCATTATCAATCATGATGGTATTCGTATCATGCTCTAATCATTGAGCAGTAATTGAGTTTGATATTTTTACATTTTTTAGGAAATCTCTCATGTATAAATCCCATTTGCAGTTAGAGCAGGAAACAATTTGGCTTCCTGCATAAAAAAGCACACTGATGAAGTGTGCGGTTTGAAATGGTCAATTGAAGGCAATAGATTGGCAAGTGGAGGCAATGAAAATCTGTTATACATATGGGAAGCTTCCAAAATGAATTCATCCAAATTTCTACATCGACTCAGTGATCATTGTGCTGCAGTCAAGGCCCTTGCTTGGTGCCCCTATCAGCACAATGTTCTTGCCTCTGGAGGAGGCTTGAGTGATGGATGTATTAAGATATGGAATACACAAAAAGGAATCTGCATTAACAGCATTGAAACCAAAGCACAGGTAAATCTCTAAGTATTTTATTTCACATATCGCATAAATTTCTCATCATTCCATTTTCCAATTATATACCTACCAATGATTTGGTTTCTTTGGTTTATCTATTGCTATTAGTAATTTGATGTAAATAAGCAGATTAGTGGGCTGGAGTGGAACAGACATCATAAGGAGATATTGAGTGGCCATGGCTACAGCACAACAGAGAATCAAAACAAACTATGCCTGTGGAGGTACCCTTCCATGACCAAGGTGGCGGAGTTGGGGAATCACAGATCCAGAATCATCAACCTATGCCAGGTTTAATTATTCAAACTTTAAGTTCAGAACCCAGTATAGCATTCACAAAATATATGAAAATCTGAAGTTTCCTGTATTTGTGTGTTGTAGAGCCCTGATGGAGTAACAGTAACATCAGCTGGGGCAGATGAGACTCTTCGCTTTTGGGATGTTTTCGGACCCCCTACGAGTGGAAATCTAATGGTTTCAGATCTTCAAGGTCTTTTCTCCTTGAGGACGTCTCTAATAAGATAATAGCATATGGAGCAATCGTTCACAACATGCTAGTATCCTTCAATGTAACTAGTTATTCGGTTATTGTATAGACAATCAGAGCATGCTTAGCATTTTTTGTCCTCTCAGACTCACTGGAACGATATGCTGTAACTTTTACAGCTCTTCCCAAGGAATATGAAAAGAACAAAAGGATCTCTCTTTGCCGGCAAACTAACCTCTAACTCACTTTTGAAGATACAATGAAGATATAATCACATGATGTTCTAATACCGTCATAGTATGTTAATCTGAATTCATTCAGCCTCTGAATCATCAGTGTTGCTATCTACATACATCTCTACATCTTCATCATCCTCCTCTTCTTCCTCTTTTTTCCTCCTCTCTTCCTCCATTTCTCTCTCTGCAACTTGAGCCTTTGCTTTTTCAAGTCTAGCACTAACTGCTTCCCAAGATACAAGTTTCTCCATGAAAATTGATATGTAATCTGGACGTCGATTCTGCCAGAAGAATAAATTTGCAAAGTTCTTAGACTCAATTGACACCATTCCATTAGAAACAGCAAATAACCTCTTCATCATACAATTCAAAGCAAATTACAAGTCACGAACCTTTACCTGAAAATCAAGGTAATAAGCATGCTGTTGACACAGAGCATATTCCACAAATGGAATTAGTATTGTTTAACAAGAATAATTCTTAAAACAAATAATTTTGAAATAATTCAAGTATCAAATCAGCGGAAAAAAAAAAAGTTAAAACATGGATTACCTCCCAGACATCAATAGTGAGGAGTGGCTGCGGAAAATCAACAGATGATAAAGTATTAGATGCTTAGAACTAACAAATATTATGGATGCACAGATTGCTTTATACTTCAGCAAAAATTACATTGTAAATCTACATTTGTAACATGAATTATGATGTGTGCAGCAAGGAATATACTCACAAAGTAGTCCCAAATAAGTGGATTCACAGCATTTGGACTTTTCACAACTACAAGCTTTTTGTCCTTCTCTGATGGCCAAGGGTTTACTGCATTGTCCACATTAAGCCTATTTGCTTTGTCTGGATAAAACAAATAAGACATTACTGTCCAAATTTTGCTAAGAACTTGAGAATATTAACAGGAAATAAGTAAAGATGACATGCTAAGTATTCACCGACATGCAAGCCAAGCCCAGCCAGAACCAAACTGCGTAGCTGCAGCAGACTTGAACTCTTCAATAAATCGTTCAAAAGAACCAAAATCTCTCTCAATCAGATCTAGAAGATCTCCAGATGGTTTTCCTCCACCACCTGGTTTCATTGATTCCCAGAAGAACTCATGGTTCCAAGCCTGCAAACAGATCAAAGGAGTCAACCATATTTGTCTCATAATTGAACATAAAAGGCAACATTTTTTTTCTCGGGGGAGGGGAGAGATCAATAGTTAACAATTAGACATGTATATTATAACAATAAATGCTATTAATTATTAAATTTACTAACATGTATGGTATCATACCTGTGCAGCATTGTTGAATGCAGGGAGTATATCGCCCTTGTTATATGAAACAATAATTATCTCTTCCAAGGATAATCCTTCTAGCTCTGTTCCTACAATTTGCTTGTTTAGGTTGTCCACATAAGCTCTATGGTGCTTTCCCCAATGATATGTAAATGTTTCCTGACTCATATGTGGTTCCAATGCATTCTGGATATATATGAACAAAGAACCAAATTTTAGCACAGAATTCCAACTTTTTAATTCTTTTCATTAGTTTTTCTTCGTTATCCTTGCACAAGAACAATAACAAATGGGTCTCTTTTGCTTTCCTAGGTCCAATTAATTCCGCTGAAATCACACTAAAAGATGGCCATGGCCTGTTCCAATTAAAAGGATACTTGCATAACACAAACTTCTTACCATAGGATATGGAGGAGGCTTGAGCTCGAACTTGGCAGTAACCCAATTAGAACCAGCCTTCCTCGAAAACCATCTCTGCAACAAACAAATCGCGTCTTTGACAAATAAAATTAAGAGAAAAAATTACTAGTAGTTCAAATTTGCATCGACTTTCAAAACTACAAAAACTTTTTAACAAAAAGAAAACATTTCATCGAACATAATGCCTACAATCCACTCTGCAAAATCCCATTTTCATAGAGCCAGATTTCTGAATAGATGAGAGAAAGTAAAGTGAAATGCGGAAGCAAAACCTGGGGTTTTGTGGATGGCAAGCTACGAGTGGATCCGCGAAGCCCTGGTTTTGCAAACACCAAAATGAACACTAAAATTAAGAGAAAGAAGTGAAATATTGATAGGAAAAGAGCGGCCAAAAATGGGAAAGTACGAGTAACCTTGGGGCGGAAGTAATGCAAGCGTTAGTGAAGTAGCAGTCATGGAAGCAGCTGCTGCCATTGTTGGAGTGCGTTTTGTCAGATTTTCCCTTGAAATCTCGGACAAGGCAAGCAATGAAGCGAGCAACGTTCTAACGTCATTTCGAGCTAATGCAAGATAAGAGAAAGTGCCACATCAGCGATGTAAGCCAATAAATTGTCGCCACGTCAAAAGGATATTTCATTCTCGTGGATAAATATTCTAAAACTAACGACACTATGTAGTGAGCTGGTACGATGGTGTCGACACTGTCGAGTGTCTGGTTTCGGACATGCTTGTACGTTCTATGCTTTGAGAAGTAGTACATATGGACTATGATGTACTAAATGTACTATCCAACGTTCCACTTAATTTTAGTGCTAATAATTATGATTATGTTTCAGCGTTATGCTGGATTATTATTTACTTAATTAATAAATTAAGTTATAAAGTAAGAAAATATTTATAATTTATAATTTTTATTTTTATTTTTTTCATCATTTTTATCAAGTAAAGTTTTAATATATAGTTGTTAGAGTAGAAAGTTAGAAAAAAGAATATGGAAAAATAAAAAAAATTGACGGAAAATAAATTTTTTAAGTGTTTGATAAGAGAAAAAAAAAAGTGGGATATTTACAAAGGTATTTATCATTTTTTTATTTACTCTTTTTAACTTATAAGAGTATAATGATAAAATAATATAAATTTCATTTTCTTTTATATCCAAAATTTTCAACCAATAAATAAAAACAAAATTTACATTTTTCTATTTTTATCAAAAAAATATTTTAAATCCTTTGACTTTTCTTTCCTTTTAATTTTTAATTTTTATTTTTTTTTCACTATTTTTTTTGTTATGCAACATATAAGCATGACAAAAAAAAAATGTTAAACAAATTTATCGTACCAAAGGCAGTCAAGACTTCAGCGTTGCCGATTTATGTTTGATCTCTAACATTATAGATTCCATGAATATGGTATCACTCTTTTCACAGCACTGAATTGCGGGCCTATCTCCTTTCGGACCAAATGTCAGTTCTCCCTTGTTTCATAGCAAAAGCCATAAAAATCGTAAAATTGATGTATTTATGTCATATAAAATATTAAAATTAATATATTTATATTATATTTTATATAAAAATTATATATAATAATTTATGTTAATATAAAAATATAAAATTTATTTTTTATTTTATTAAATTTATATATAATTATTATTAAAATTTTAAATTTAATCATTTTTATATCTTTTATTCGTACCGTATTTAGATTCAAATAATTCATACAATCCCCCCTTCAATATTAGACAGCTCAAACCAGGCCATGGGTTCAGGCAAAAGATAACGTTGAAGGGTTAAAGAATGATCCTTTACTGATTGGCCGTAAAATCAACAAATGATCCAATACGCAAGACTAAAGATCGGTAAAAAAGGTATATGACAAAAATGTTGAATCTTTCATCAACTGCATTGCAGTATCATGAGTGATTCTACTGATTGAGTTGCAACGATGACTTTAGATATGCTTCAGTGTTTCCTGAACAAGGAGAAACAGCGCTTCGATTATGCCCAAATTCCTTTGCAGGGAACAAGATCTGTTGTTTTTATTTCATCTATCTTGGCAGCCACAATGAAATCATTTATGCTCAAGCCTGCAGCAAATTGAATTAAGCACTCCACTAGATCTTAGGATAGCTGATTATCTTGCATATAGAATAAAAAATAAGATATTTTTCGATTATAGCAGTCAACTGCTATGTTTAATTTCATCTTCACTGTTATATTTGCATTTAAACATACAATATCTTCTCCTATTTACCTTTTATCGTAATTATTATTTTCAATTTCATCAGAATTAATTATATTTATCAATCGAAATGGATCTTAAATTGCTGGAAGAAGTGAAATGCATATATGGATATGAAATCTTCAATGAAATGGGAGAGTGGTTAAGAAAGAGGAAAATTTCATTGTACGTATGGTTGGACTTGGGACAGAACAGGATCAAAGACATATTCATTTCTCATGTTACAATTTAAACCCGAATAATCAATTCTCCTTTCATTTTTACTAATTAGGAGCGAGAAATAAAATAAATCATTAATTATAAGGGCAAAAGGAAAAGGAATATTAAAAAATTGTACACCTTTAAAAAATTTAAAATTCATTTGACAGCATAAGAAGATCATTTTTATTAGACTTTCTTTCATTATAGTTTTATGATTGAATTTTTAAAAATTCAGCCATAGAATGATATCACAATACAAACTCCCATTGGTTGCCAAATGAATCTTTGTCTCCAGCAATAGACTAGATTGTGGACTAATGGGCCATTAGTTTATCAGTTACATGGAGAAAAGCCTTTTTTCCCCATCAAATGGTTCACTGGCTGTTAACCATGGTTCCTGCAACAACTTGCAATTGATTAATGGCGATGCTCATAGAAGTGATTGGATCAAAGAAAAGATATTAGTACTTATGTACCTGTCCTGAACCACTGGTCAGACTCTCTCCTTTTGTGAGCGTTGCTAGAAAAGATAATACAGCACAACAACCTTCATCATCATCGTCTTGTGGTGGTAGGTTGAGAGAGACCATAGCCCGCATTGCATTTAGCAGGTTCCAATAACTTGTTCCATGTCCATGTAAAATGGCTTGGATGAAACAAGCTGTCAGTAAACTGGTTGAAGCAATATTCCTCGACTGTTGGTCGGTGATCATCAACTTTTTCAGCAGTCAGCTTCAAGAATATTATAGGTAGTGATAAAAATCCATGAGACGATGAATAGTATTTTACAGAAATCAAAAGGTTTACCGAGATTTGAATAGAGTTTTGGTCGTCATCACAGCCACCAAAAGCAAATGACCTCTCCACCACTTGTTCCTTTCCACATACCGGATCGAGGGCAATGATCCTCCCAGACGCATCCCCCTTGACTACATCCCATTATTAAAGCAGTGAATTTGGAATCAAATTTCATATTATCCAAGAGAATTATTTAAAGATTGACCAGTAATTAACCTCTCATAATTCATTCTACATAGGAAAGGTAAATCTAAGGCAGTACCACTATGGCAAGCATCTATGATTGCATGAAGCTTAACCCCATGAGGCAGTGGCCTGACGATTGTCCAATTGATTTCGTCATCGACTATCGGTCCTTCAGTTTCGAAGTCTAAGGGACAAAGTGTTTCGTCAAAGCCATCCTTCTCATCTCCGCTGTCGTTCCTCTGCTGTGAGCCATGAACAGAATAATAGAACACCAGGGAATCTTCCGATTCACAACCAAATACCAGCCAATACAATGCCATTCTCATGTTGTACTGGGTTGGCCGCCTGTTAGGATCACTTTCTTCTTCTGCAAATTGGAATTACAAAACATTGAACAAAATTCTTAAAACAAGAAAATGAAACAAATCGATAATATGATCATGATTACCAGTGAGAAGGATGATTGAAGATTCGGGAAACTTGAACTGACTAATCAGCAAGGCCTTCATTAACTTGGCATCATGAATGCAACCATCGAGCTTGTATCCAGAATTCATATATGACACACCAAATATCACGGCTCGTCTGCTACTATGGACCTGAGGTGGCAGTCCTGGTGGAGCATGGTTATAAGGCGACGGAGCCTGCAGTGGAGACAGAAGCTCTTTTACGAAGGTAATAGCCTTGCAGAAGGTACAGTGGATGGATGTCGCGCCCGGTGTCCGAAGCTGCAGTGTTTGTGCATGGCACTTTGAACACTTCACAATCTTTAACATGGCCAATCAAGAAAGCAAGAGAAAAAAAAACAGAGTTTCTGAATTCCAATGACAGGCATGCAATGGCAGATGAAGAATAGGGTAATAATTTGGATTAGTTGGATGCTTGAGTAATTAATATTAATAATTAGTATTTAATTATTGTGATTTAAGCTTTTGAAGAATATTTGCACGTGCTTGAAAAGAGACAATCATTTCATTAATTTAGATTAATTAATAAAACAACTAAAGGCTCAAATACAGCTGGGTAATTGGTAATTAATGTCTCATTAAACAAATCATAGGTTTGTGTTGTACTTTCCAATTTAAAACTTTTAATGTGAATTTGACAGTCATTTGAAATTGTGATATATTGAAAGGATTAAGCGCTCTTTTTAATTCAATTACACTAGTGTTACGGTGCGATAAAATAATTTTTTGATGCAGTTGTATTTCAATTGATTGTTTGGATTATACGGTTACGTTGTGGCACTAGTGAGTTGAAAAATTTTTATTGGTGGGAAAAGTAGTAGTGAGCCACCGCAGCTCACATTGGATACTTTTGTCCTCGTTAATATTTTTTAATTCAATTTTATTCATATATATAATTTTATTAATATTAAAATAATTATGAGTGAATTTAAAAATAATATTTTATTTCTACTCATTTTATTTTTTATCTATTTATATCCTTAAATAATTAATTTTTTAATATTTTAAATGTTAAATAAAATTAAAATGTGTATTAAAATAAAATTTTAATTTACTTTTTGATTAATGTCTCTAATGATTATTTTTATTTTCATCTCATTATTACCACTACGTTTATATCTAAATACATATTTCATTATTAATTTTAATCTTATCATTATAATAATTAATCTCACTGTCACTATTATTTTTAATCTAATTAAAATTAATTTTACTGTCCATCCAAATAAATTTTAAATGAGATAAATTTTATTCTAAAATTTAAAAAAAAAAATTTTTGATGCGGTGAAATATGACTAAAAAATATAAATATGTAATTTTATAGATAACCTGATAAAATTTTAAGTCACGAAAATTCATAATCACTGTTTGAAGTCTTTTAATATCATTTCGAACAAATGAAAAAAAAATTATTGAAAGTCAACAAAAAATCTCTATTAATTAGGCAAACTAATTAATGACTTTAACCGAAATGGCCGGTTTGCATTTAGCATCAACCTTCAAGCAGAAACCATAAATGAATGGCAAAGCGAGGAACCATCCAAATGTCATATTTACATTCTTTTCCGTGACCAATTGCCTTACAAAATTGGTGCTCC
Organism: Durio zibethinus; assembly: GCF_047325235.1. Lineage (NCBI taxonomy): Eukaryota > Viridiplantae > Streptophyta > Magnoliopsida > Malvales > Malvaceae > Durio > Durio zibethinus. The sequence goes on from NC_143170.1 coordinate 28,010,547, forward strand.
TTCAGGTCCAAAAACTCAACCAGAAACCTAAACAAAATTCAAAAATGACAGAGAAAAGAATCGGAAACATTGAAGTTCGTGCAGCAATCTGCACAATTATTCTCCTTGCACCAGTTGTTCTATTGCAGAATTCACCACAGATACCAGCTGATATATCCCAAATGAATGCTTGCTTTAACGCCAACATCAAGCCTGTCTTACCAAGGGCTGGCACCCTAGACCATGCCCTTCTTCATGCTGAGTATCACGGGCTGCGCATTTCTTAGACTGAAACCAGGAGTTCGTGTGGCACTAAGACTATTTATAGTCGAGGTCAACCTTTCGTAAGTCCATTTTTCATGGACAGCTCAATATCGATCATTTAAGCCAATTATTCATGAGCTTTTTTTGATTTTGACCTGTATGGTCGCACATTCCCAAACTCAATAAGAAAGAATCTAACTCTTTTCAACTCATCAGTTCATGATTCTCAGAGTAGTCCCAAACCTTTATTTTTGCCTTCAGATATCAAGGTCCCAAGTACCAACTCACCTTACTCATAAGGGCACACAGCCTGGATTCTCATGAAATAATATCATTTTGGTATGGTGAGAATCCAACACCATGCTCGTCCACATCATATGCAAGCTTTTGTGTCAAGATCCCGAAGGCACAACACAGATACTGGTTATTAGCTAGCTCGGAGCCACACTAGGCTCATCTCGTCCCACGAAACTCTTATCTTAAGGCCTCAGCCCTTAGCCTTGTTCTAGGCTACCTGCACATATGATGGCCACTTAACATCATGCCTATCTCACTTCAAATAACTCGGGTGTGCTATTCACTCGTAGCACACCTCTATTAATTAGTCACAAGAGTTTAGCAACGTACCTACCTGCTAGCCCATTTATCCCTCAGGCTCGATGGTGCCCCTCTTATACAAACACTATCTCATGATCTTTTCGACTTAAGGAGAGAAAACCGAAGAGCATAACAAATGTTATCACCTAACCCCATAGTTCAATGTAAAGGCATGATACGAGGCCTACATGCCCTGACCATCCTCGGGCTTACCATGACCCAAAAATACATCGTGCCACACTTAGGACCCGATGATGCCTGCCTAACTAAACACCACATATGCCTAAGAATAGCTTATTTTAGACTAGTCAGACCCTTGCCTACCCGCTAGCCAAAGAGGTGGTGGAAAGCTGACACCAATTATCCCCTATAAATAGTGTAAGAGTTTTTTCAACCCTTATACTATGAACTGTAAAAATGTTTGAAATGAAGATACTTTTTTTTCCAACCATCTTAAGGCCTTTCTTCACCTAATTTAAGGCTCGATAACCTTTCTCTTAGTCAACATAATTTTAGCATTTCACTCGTTGCTCCACCAACTCACTCGAAGATGCTCACATTCGGCTTTGACCGACAGCACCTGACTAGTTAACCGATTCCAAGGTGCTTGCCCACTGGCTCACACTTATCCATGAATCTTGGGGCCTAGGGCTCACACTACTCGCACATAATATCAACAACAAGTTCTTATGCTTAAAATGCTTGTGCACAATTTCGGTACCACTATCTTGACAACAAGGTTTTTTTCGTTGCTCAGCTCAAAGTCAATCATGGTAGGATCGAGGCACACCAACGCCTGACTATGACATTCTCTCTTACTTACTATGTCGATGCTCTCATCCACACCAAGGCCACACCTAACTCGTTTGTTGCATATAGTTAACATTTTCTCATATGTCTCTCACTTGTGCCCTTAAGGATTGGGTTGAGATCTCGTCACATGAGGCACCATGCATAGTACTTGTTCATTGCTAATGTAGATGGGTCCCATTCCAGCTTCATCGTAACTTTGTGCTATCTCCACATATGACTACTAGACTCAAACTATTTTGCTTGATAAGTGCCACTACACAACTTCACTTATGATAACATCATATTGTGACCTTGAAGCACCCTTATCGATCATGACCCTAAGTAGAATGAATGACCACCTGCTTTACTATACATCGGTGTGCCCCACTGGATGACCCATCACACAAACCGTACGCTTATGGCGCTGACTTTTCAATGCACCCCTCTGGACATGGTGCTTAGGTTAACTGCACTTATACGGTATCACCCACGATAACCCTAGCATGGTGGCATTCAAACACTTCAATCATCTCACAATTGGGTCTTTTCGACCCCTTCAAGGTCACCTTTCTAGGTGTGGCCCTCTGGCCAACCGCCCTCATGGTGGCACCTTAATACACACTACTCAATCTCTATCTCAAACTTAAACATAATGCTTAATAAACTCGGGCTCCATTTCATTGGCTCAATTCCACAAGGAAATACACTTATCCCTTACTTTTACTCAAATTCAGCTTAGCTCCTACACGCAACCATATCTCTACGATGGTTCTATAACTTGTTTACCTTGCCTCTGGCATATCTCAAATAGGGTAATTCAAAGCCCACTTGATGCTTTAGGATTCATCGATCCAAACAATCACATTGTCCATTGACTTGTTTGACTCGAGGGTTCACCAACCCACTCAATTCTCAAGGTCCATTGACTATTCAAACTCAAGGCCATCCTATAGGCCAACATTTACTCAAACTATCCCATATATGGCTCAATCACCGTCAGCTTATCCTTTGCCTTACTCGAATGCCAATACCATCAGCTTACTCAATTCGATCGGTCATTTGACCAACACAACTCATAAAGCCTTGTCAATTGGCCAATTCTTACTTGCTCTTTTCATTGGACTACACATTGTTGTGGCCTGCTGACCACACAAACTCAAGGCTTCAATCATTAGCCAACTCTAACTCTTCTGTTAGTACAGAATGGCACCATGCTTAGATCCAAATACTTAGCTCTTACCTTTATTAGGGCACCTACACCATACAATAAGTGCACTCATTAGTAATTGATCTCAATTAGTTCAACTCATTTCCTTTAAAACCACATGCTTTTCAGCCCATATGGCCTTGCTTAAACACTATTTCAAAGTGTAGTCCCTTTTTCGCATTTCAGTCTCAACATGGTTTTTTCATCCAAAGCGCATTACATGCCCACACAAACTAACACATTTCATTAAGTGAGGGTAGACTCCTATGTCCTTTCACTTGGCATCTAAGAGTCTATTCGAAGGCCTTCCATCTAGGCTAATTTTTCCCACAGCACGCATTATTGGCTCACTCCCTTGCTCTCATAGCCACAAAACCACATACATGTTTTGATAGCTCTCTTTGAACTTAGCATTGCCTTAATTTCATGTTATCATGCCCACACCTAGAGCCACATTAATCCTATTGCTAAGCCAAACATGGCTCTGATATCAAAATGTCATAGGCCACGCGTTCCTTAGACTGAAACCACATGTTCGTTTGGCACCAAGACTACTCATAGTCGAGGTAAGCCTTTCACAAGTCCATTTTCCCATGGATAGCTCGATCTTGACCCTTCAAGCCACTTACTCATGAGCCTTTCCTAGCTCTGACCCCGTAAGGTCGCACATTCCTAAACTCAATAAGGAGGAACCTAACTCCTCTCAACTTGTCAGCTCACGATTCTTAGGGTGGCCCCGAGCCTCTATCTTTGCCTACAGGCATCAAGGTCCTAAGCACTGACCCACCTTACTTATAAGGCTGCATAGCCTCAATTTTCATGATATAATCTCATTGTGGCATGGTGACAACCCAACACCATGCCCACCCACATGGTACATAAACTCTTGTGTCAAGATTCCAAAGACACAACACAGATGCTGGTCAACAAAAAGCTCAGAGCCACACTAGGCTCATCTCATCCCACAAAATTCCTATCTTAGAGCCTCAACCCTTAGCCTCATTCTAAGTTGCCTGTACGCATGATGGACACTTAACATCGTGCTTGTCTTGCCTCGGGGAACTCGGGTGTGCTACCCATCTACAGCACAACTCTATCGATTGGCCACAAAAGTCTAGCAGCCTGCTTACATGCTAGCTCGCTCATTCCTTAGGCTTAATAATGCCCCTCATACGTAAACACCATCTCATGATCCTTCTGACTCAATAAAGAGAAACCAAAGGGCACAACGAACGTACCGCCTAACCTCATAGTTTAACACAAAAACATGATACGAGGCTCGTCAGCCCCAACCATCCCTGGGTTTACCATGACCTAAAGAGACACCATGCCACACTCATGACTCGATGATGCCCTCCTACCTAAATATGTGATTGGAGAAAATAAATATGTAATTTTATAAATAGCCTTATAAAATTTTAACTCGCGAAGTCTTTTGATATCACTAGGAACCATGAAAAAAATTTATTGAAAGTCAACGAATAATCTCTATTAATTAACTAGGCAAACTCATTAATGACTTTAGCCGAAATGGTCGGTTTGCATTTGGCATCAACCAAACCACAAATGAATGGCAAAGCGAGGATCCCTCCAAATATCATATTTACATTCTTTTTCGTGACCAATTGCCTTATAAATAGCGGCTCCTTCAGGTTCCAAAACTCAACCAGAAACTCAAACAACATTAAAAAATGACAAGGAAAAGAATTGGAAACATTGAAGTTTGTGCAGCAATCTGCACAATTATTCTCCTTTCCCCAGTTGTCCTCTCGCAGAATTCACCACAGATACCAGCTGATAAATCCCAAGTGAATGCTTGGTTTAACGCCAACATCAAGCCTGTCTCAGCGAGGGCTGGCACCCTAGACGCTGCCCTTGTTGATGCTGAGGCTGGACGTCAAATCATAAAGGTGAAGCAAGATGGCAGCGGAGATTTCAATACCATAACCAAAGCCATTGGGAGCATTCCATCTGGTAACACCAAACGTGTGATTATATGTATTGGACCTGGTTCTTATCGCGAGAAAATCAAAATTGAGCGAACTAAGCCATTCATTACATTTTACGGGGATCCCAAAAACATGCCAAAATTGACATTTGACGGTACAGCAAGGCAGTATGGAACTGTAGACAGCGCCACACTTATTGTTGAGTCTGATTACTTTGTGGCTGCAAATATCGTTATAGAGGTAAGCGGTAGACATCCCTCGTTGATGAGTATATGGTTAATTTTCTATCTTGCAATGAAGTTTTCTTTTTTCTATTAATATTTTTTGGCATATAGAATTCTGCTCCGAGACCAGACGGGAAAAGGTTGGGAGCACAAGCGGTTTCCCTGAGAATCTCTGGCGATAAGGCGGCTTTCTATAACTGCAAGGTCATTGGTTTCCAGGATACTTTGTGTGATGACAAGGGCAACCATTTCTTTAAGGATTGCCGCATTCAAGGCACTGTTGATTTCATTTTTGGAAGCGGAAAATCTTTGTATCTGGTATCCAAATTATTCTTATACCTAGAAGATCAACACATTCGAAATTTACTTGCTAATATGAAATACGATACAATATTTTGATTGGAAAGTTTTGAATGAAAACTGGGATGCAGGACACGGAATTATACGTGGTGGGGGATACCGGACTTACGGTAATTACAGCACAAGCGAGGGAAAGTGCATCGGAGAACACTGGCTATTCCTTTGTGCATTGCAGGGTTACTGGAACAGGAAGTGGCACATATCTTGGCAGGGCCTGGAAGACCAGTCCTAAAGTTGTGTTTGCATATACTGACATGGGTAGCGTCGTCCATCCTGCTGGATGGTCTTTTAATTTTAAACCTGAGCGCGCCAAGTAATCTAAATTAATCCTGATAATTTTCAAACCCTATTTATTTTTGGTACAATAAGATAAGCTGAGAATTGTTATTTGGGCTTATTTTGCAGAACTGTTTTCTATGGAGAATTCAAGTCCACGGGAAAAGGGGCATCTCCCAGTGCGCGATCGCCATTCACCAAGCATCTAACTGCGGCAGAAGCCAAACCTTTCCTCGTTCTTGACTTCATTGATGGCACTAAATGGTTGCTTCCTCCTCCTAAGCTTTAGATCAATTGCCTGTTAATCAAGCAACATGTACGTACGTATGTACGTTCTTCATGCAGAGCCATATATATGGTGTAGTGTGTATGTGTGTGTGTATATATATATATATATATATATATATATATATATATATATATATATAAGGATGAAGTGCTGCTAAACAATTCGCTTTACAAAGAAGTCGATGCAGAGCTATAGAAAACTTATCCTACTTATCTTAAGAAATTTTATTGTCAAGCTTATTTAATTTTAACTTTTAAGACTCTTCGATTCATATATATATGTTTTCAAATTAAGAATAAATGTTTTCTAAAAAAAAATAAAGAATAAATGTTATACTACTAATCATGGATTCAATTGTGTAGCCTTTTCGTTATTACCTTTGACTATTAGTTTTTGTATTATCTACTATTGCATTTTTTTTTGTCTCAAATAGAGGTTCAAAAATTTTTTTTATATATATAAAAGTTAGAATTTAAATCTAAAAAAAGTTAAATATATTTTTAAAAATAATTATATGATTCAACTGATTTAAATATAAATATTGGATTTGAATCTCTTTTGTTTCAAATAAAAAAAAATCTCTATTAATTATTTTATGATTGAAAAGGGCAGAAAAATAAAACTTGCAATGATAAAAGGAGGAAAAAAAATCTATCCAAAGCAAATGTTAAAAGGTATTATTTAATTGAATTTAAAGAGATAAGCAAAAGATTACAAATGATATAATAACTAATTTATGATATACGATTATTGCACATTTATAAAAGTAATGTAATGTATTTAGTTGTCCGAAAGAAATATATTTTTTAACTTTAAATTATTTGAAAATGTTATTTATTTTCACATCTAAATATGCATTTTATTTTTATTTTTCCAATAAAAATTAAAATTAAGATCTAAAATTTTTTTTTATTTTGAATTGTTTGAAAATATATCTCCTCGTTAGGGATGTCAAATATATTTGAATTCGTCTGAATTCTAATATGATTTGATCTTATAAATCATATTTTTTTTAAATTGAGTTTTAAGTTGAGTTATATATTGTTTTGAAAGTTAGAGTTGAATCATAGTAAGATTTTTAAATAAACTTGTTCCCTTTACCTTGATCTGAAATATATATAAAATATATTTTTTTATTTTTTATATAATTTTATATTTATATATGTATTATATTAAAAAATTATTATTTACTATTTTAATTTAAGATATTAACTTAATAAAAATATAATATTTATATATGATTAAGATATAATTTATATTACAAAATGTATTTTATAAATATTAAATTAAATTAATTTTGAATTAGATTGATTGTGATTTTATATATATGAATTGAATCAGATAAGAATTAAATATATATTTTATAAAATCATATTAAAGTTGAGACGAATATAAATTTATCTCGATTTGATTCATTGTTATCATTAATTTTGCTTAAATCTTTTATCGTGTACTTAATAAATTTATCAAATAAATAAAAATAAAATAAAATTATAGGCGTTGGGGCCCTTTACCGTGTACCTAATAAATTTATGGATCTCGACCTGGACCTTCAATCGGGCTAACACTCGTGATAATATTTAAGAATGTAAATGATATATTAATATTTATAAATTATTTAAATTTGGTTCAAATAAAATTTGAATTACATTAGATTATTATCGAGTCGAGTTCAAATTCGAGTAGTTTAACTTATTGATCGAATTAAGTTCGAACATTTTTACACCTTATTTGAGTAACTCGTTATTTTAATTGAATTTTTATTTTTTAATATATTTTTATTATTTTTATTAATAAAATATCTCGAATTCGAATTTGAACATAAATAATCAAAATTTATTCGAATATAACAATCGAATTTATTTTATATATTAATCAAACCTAATCGAATAAGTTAAAACAATTCGATTTTTATTTCGAGTCAAATTCAAACTAAAAAATTAAAATTTAATCAAATTCAAATTAAATTTTAAATTTCAAAATTTAAATCAATATCAAACTTAAATGTAATTTTATATAAACTCAAGCTAAATCAAATATATTTTAATAATTAGCTTTTACGCGATACAGTAAAAACTCAAAGCTGCCCAAATTGTTTAGTTATAAATACAAATTTCACCGTCTTCCGCCAATCCCATCTATCAAAGGAAAAAAACATCGAAGGCACACGCCGACTTCGGCAACTCCGAATCTCACACTCACTGATCATTTCTTTTCTTCCCTCAAATCCAGAAACAAGAAAGTACCTAATTCCAAAATTCCCCCAATTTGAAAATTTTCGCAAAGAAGAGAAAGAATGGAGCAAGAGCACGACGTGTACGGAGGGGAGATCCCGGACGAGGAAGGAGAGATGGATGCTGACGTTGACGTGTCTGGTGGAGCTGAAGATTACGAAGGCAACGAGCAAGAGTTTGACCAAGATCCCAATTCCAACTCCAAGGTTGCCCCTTTTTTTCTTCTTTTTCTTAGCTTCAGCTGAGCCGTTGTCTGATAAAAAAAGAGCTTTTTTTTTTGTGGAAATAATCTTAGGATTTGGAGGACATGAAAAAGAGACTGAAGGAGATCGAGAAAGAGGCCGGGGCTTTGCGTGAAATGCAGGCTAAAGTCGAGAAGGAGATGGGCGCTATCCAAGGTTTTTTTTTTCTTTATTTTTTGTTTCTTTGGGTTTGTATTTGATCTGAGTTTTTGGTTGTATTTTTATAATAATTTTGAATTAGATAGGGTTTACTTAATGTCTTGCTAGTTTTCAAGAAGCAATTAAACTTCTTTATATTGATTTGAATATTTATTTTTTGAATTATGGATTATTGTGTGTGTGAATTTTATTTCAATTAAAATTATTCTTTTTTTTGTCCTTTTTTTCCTGCATATATGTGAAGATTCCTCAAGTGCTTCTGCAAACCAAGCAGAAAAGGAGGAAGTGGATTCCCGCTCGATTTATGTTGGCAATGTGAGGTTTATCAACCCTTTCCTATGCCTGTGTTTTTCCTTGTACACTCTTTATTTATTTATTCGGCTAAATCGTCACATTTCCCTTATCTGCTCTGAATTTAATATGTTGATGATAAAATTCACTTATAAATAAAGCTAAAAGTATGATTCCGCTTTTAGCTTGGTGAATTTATGTTTGTGCATATGTTGTGGCTTGAATGTGCCTTGTTACAAGCATGTGCATGGACAATCAAGTCTTAGTTTATACAGATGTCAATTTCAATGTGATTCAAGCAAATTTGATGTGCAAGATGTTATTCAGAGGAAATATTAATGTAGTTTGTCGTAAGCTGTTTTACATTGTTTGGCTTCTTTAGGTAATTTCTAAGCTGTTAGTTGTACTTAATAAATGATATCAATTTAGTGTAACTAAATGATTTCTCTGGTGCATGTTATGTTTCTTTGTAACAACAGGTAGACTACACATGTACACCCGAGGAAGTTGAGCAGCATTTCCAATCCTGTGGAACAGTGAACAGAGTGACAATTTTGACTGACAAGTTTGGTCAACCTAAAGGATTTGCCTATGTTGAATTTGTTGAAATTGATGCTGTTCAAAATGCTCTACTGTTAAATGAATCAGAATTGCATGGTCGTCAGTTAAAGGTTTATAATTTGATTCATGTGCGGATTATTACTTCATGAATATAAGCTATGTGATAATAAAAACATGTTTGTTTTATTCACAGGTCTCTGCAAAACGAACAAATATTCCTGGAATGAAACAGTATCGAGGAATGCGATCCAACCCATATTTCCATTCCCAATGGCCTTTCACGCCCGGTCCTGCTTTCTATCCTTCATATGGCTATGGGTAAGCACGGAAATATGTTTGCTTTGTTTGGTTGTTGGATATGGGAAAAAAGGATAACTTGTTATGTTTTGGTTTCTCTGCATTTTAGTTGAGTCAGTGTTGGTTTTGCTGTAATGTCTATCTGTTTCTTTGAAATTAGATTCATTGAAGTGAAGAAGATCTCACAATCCTTAGAAATTATACCTATTATGATCTCTACTATCTTGCTTTTGCTATGCTGATGTCGTTTAAGCTTTTTGCAATCATGGCTCTAAACCACAATCCTCAGTCCTGACACATTAGTTTGATTTGCATGGTCTCTGTTACTTCAGAATCTTTGATCTTATTTTTATCATCTGTTGATGTCGAACATACTTCTTCTTTTACCCCCATGCTTCAGAGAATTGAATATGATATTATCTGCATGGTAATCATGCTTCAGAGAATTGAATATGATATTATCTGCATAGTAATCTTATTATTGAATGTATTAACTTGGTTGACCTCATTTGCAGGAGGGTTCCAAGGTTCAGGCGGCCTATGAGATACAGGCCATATTAAGATGGATCTCACGTTGTCAGAAGCTGCAATTTTGAGAAGACCATTACTTGACAAGTTAATAGTTTATAATGGTCATATTGTTGTTCTATAACATGGAGGGAGAAAGTTGAGTTGCAATTTGCTTGCCAAAGGGCTGGCGGGATATTTCTCAAGTTGTGAGCTTGCTGGAGTGTGATGGATCCTTTCGTTTGACCTTGCCTATGCTTTGACGGTGATAAATGAAGCAGAGATGGAAATGTTGTAATGAAATATTATTTAAAATTCCCGGTCGTAGATTGATAATTTTACTCAGTGTGGAAAAGTTTTAAAATGTTGGGTTTTCATGTTTGCTAAAGTGACGACTTTCTCATAGATCATAATGCATAGAAGGTTAGTTCAAAATAGATTACTGAAACATGTGGATATTTATGGGATAAGCTTTCTGGGATTTGAAGTGATGACCAAACTGTTTAGCCAGCTGCTTGAGTTTGCCACATGGGTAAGTTTCAAAGCATTAAAGCAAAACTTGTATCATCGTAGTTAGGGGTGTAATCGAGTCGAATTGAGTCAATATAGTGAGAAATTTGAGCTTTAGTTCAATTCTCAACTCATGGTTCGATTCGAACTCGATCGAATTTTATTTTCTTAATTCGAATTCGATTCGTGATCGAAATCGAATTATTCGAATTCGTTCGATTAAGTTATATTAATATATAAAATAAGTTTAATTTTTATACTCGATAAGAGTTTGGTTATTTATACTTGAATTCAAATTCGAATTCGAAATATTTTATTAGTTAAAATAATAAAAAATATTTAAATATAAAAGCTCGATTAAATTCACGAGTTATTCAAATCAGGTATAAAAATATTCGAATTCAGTCCGATCGATAAATCGAGTTATTCGAGTTTAAGTTCGATTCGATTATAATTGAATCGAATTCGAGTTTTATTCGAATTAAATTTAAATAATTTATGAGTATTATTATATCATTTATACTCATATAGCAGTATAAAAGTGCGGTGCATATATGTCTTTTGTCAATCAACTCAGCAACTGATTCTTTTTAAAAGGAAAAAAAAAAAAAAAAAAAAGGTAACAAGGCTCCTGATCTTGAGTCGTAGTTGACTAGCGGATGATTTACCCAGCTGCAGCCACTTAAATAATTCTTGGAGGACCCAATGTTTATCCCTTAGCCTCCTTCCTCTAACCCATCTTCAATGTCCTTCGAAGCATTGGTTTGGCACTTGACTTCGTAGCCCCTTTTTTCTGACCCAGTTTTATTGACTCTGGAATTTGGAGGATTGTTGTTTTGTTGTATATTGAGGGTTAGGGTTTTAGAGCCATTGAAGATTCCCCTTGATTTAACCAAGGTGGTGATCAACTGATCAATTGCAACTACAATCCGAACCACCCCATTTATCCATTTTTTGTTTATTGGGTGAAGGGTTCAATGGCTTCCATTAAAGACAATGACTATGCTTCCAATGCTCTTTCCTAGTAAGCTTCATTCCCCTTTGCTTTCAATACAAAATTCTGAGAGGAACATAAAAAAACACTAGCTTTTTATAAATAATAATTAAATTTTCAGGACAAAAAACGAGTACAAGGATCCGGATTGGAAGTTGTGCAATGCTTCGCCAACACTACTTACTGCCACTGTAAGTGCTCAATTCCTCAGGACCTAGGGTTTTACTGCCGTTTATGCTGTTAAATTTCTGATGCAGATTTCGCACAAAATCGCTATTTCGAAGATGATGCATTTATTGGATACTTGAAATGCATCTTCAATCCTGGCAATGGCCAGAGTACGTAAAATTTATCATGTCAGGTCAGCAACTTGAAAGCGTGCCATCTAATACTTTAGGCTTGAATTCCTTAAAACTAACATCTTTTTAATTTCTAGTAGAAATGATGAATAATAGCTTCCGTAGTTAGTTTATAGCCCCCTTCTTTGGACACTTGAACTGAATTAGAAGGATGATTGCAGCTATCCTCATTGCCCATTCCGCAATGCAATGGCACATCCTAGCAACAAGGTTTTGCTCTAACGTGTGGGACAAGGCTGGTTCTAGGCTTTAGTGTGCCAGGCCCAACTTGTCCATCTGTACTTCCACTGTACCCATTTTAAGAACATTGATACTTTTTTTTTTGTTCAGCAAAATACTCAAATCATTTTTGTCATGCTTCAATTGTGAGAAAGTTTTGTTGAGCCTCCTCAAAGATCACGATTTTTCTTATAGTTGCCTCTGATTCCCTTGGAATAATTCTTAAATTATCTCCTGGCTGTGAGGGGTTTATGAATAATTTTCGCTCTATTTAATGGATTTGTGTCACTTTCCTTCTTATCCATTGGACATAAGTGATATCCGCTAATATACTCTGCATTTGTTCTTTTGGATGCTTGGAGCAGAGAGTGGTGGTTCTTGTCTTGTGGTGAACGGTAACACAAGTAATAAAGGAGTTGAATCCACCTAAATGAAAATACTATGACCACTTTTGCTTCACTTCTTGAGTACACTTCACCTATCTATCTGGTTCATTATGTATTTTGATTTCAGTGGTTTCTGTGACATGGTCAAGGAAACCTCGAATCCTGTTCTATTCTCCTGTTTTTACTGTACCAGCATTTTGGCTATTGGAGGTATTACTGCAGCAAACATGTACTAACAGAGAATCATTTTGCAGGCTCATTGCCTGAGGGCCATTAGCAGCCGGACAATTTCACATGGGGAAGGGTTGAATCATCTTATTGTTGGAGAAAACTAAACCATGAAGACGGATTTGTAATGGGGGGCGCTAGATTGAAATTTTTAGTGTCGTTTGGTACTCTTAAAACACTACTACTTTCTTATTTTCTTCTCGTTTTGAAGTAATTTTCTACCTTTTCGGGAAAGGAAAAATCCAAGTCCACGCTGAAGATGATCTGGTATTGGCGTATCGTAATTGCAACCGTGCATAATCACCGCTGACAACGTGAATGTTTCTAAAAGTCTCTCAATATTATTGTCATAATCCTCGACAGAAGTTATAAATTTCATATTAATTGTATATTAAAACTAGTCTTAAAATATAAATATTAATATTATTTTTAATTTATAATATCTTTTTTATGAAATAAAAATGAGGTTCAACAATATCAAAATAGATAATATTTTAAAAATTAATATAATCTTGATATTTGATATAGCACTTAGATCAGTGTTATGACTTTTATTAGAATGGAGGAGGATATTATAAATGATATATCATTCAAAATAATGAGTTTTCATTAGAGTAAAAGAGAATATTATGAATGATATATCCTCTAAAATAATAGGTTTTTATTAAAGTAGAAAAAGATATCATCAATTTATAAAGAAGTTGGGGGGAGGATTATCATAAATTTATTATTATATTTTATATTAGAGTTAATTTTAATATATAAATTTTAATATATTTTAATTTATAAAAATATTTTATAAAATTAAATATAAATTTAATAAATTAAAATAAATAATACCTCGAATAAATATATAAAACAATCGTTTTACAAGATTCTTAGTGTGCGTGCATTCAGAGGATCCCAGAGAGAGCCAGATTGTTATATCCATCCCTCCATCATGACGACGTATCAGGAATTCAATGGTTCGTGCAGAAGGAATTTTCACGTGGAAATCTATCTCCTTATTTTCCGCACTTCTATAAGCACCTAGGCTTTGCTTCTTTTGACTGTTAATTTCTTACTATTATCTGCTTTGACGATTATCTCAATCACCCAAAACGTGATCCACCACTGGCCAACCTTTGTCGAGTAATAATATAACTAAATAATAGTTGAGAAAAAAATTTTAATTTCAACTTTATTCACCAAATACATACATAAGGCGTAATTTGAACCAATGGAATCAATGGGTCCCTGCAATTCCCCAGTGTTGTAAGGTAACTTCGGCATCAATCCAATATCAATGAGTGGCTCTGATCCATTCCATGAGCACTAAAAAAAAAGGTCGGGTTTTGGTCTTTCTTTCTCCAGGTAAGAAGTTTTAATCAAAATCTCTCACCAAAATTGAAGTTGCAAAATTTTGGAGCGACTCTTTGATTTTCCTCCGCTCAATTCACGCGTTATTATAGTTGTTTCTATTCTCTTTTTCTCTCTTGCATCTTCAATATATATATATATATATATATATACCCTTTCTGTCCTTTTGAAAGAGAGCCTTCTTTTCCATTTCCTTTGTTCATCAGTTAACTGATCACCTTGTTCTCTTACAGTTCTCTGTTTAAAGTCTCCTAGCTGTTGTTTTTCTTGATCTTTTGCTCATTTACTTTTCTGGGTATTTCTTGTTTTTTGAGGTTTTAAAAGGTAGTCATGAATGCTCTTGCTGCAACTAACCGTAATTTCCGCCTGGCGTCTCGTTTACTTGGATTGGACTCTAAGCTCGAAAAGAGTCTTCTGATCCCTTTCAGAGAGATCAAGGTATTGCAATTTGCAACAAAATTCTCTTTTTTTTTTTTTTTGGGTAGTTTGATAGAAAGCTTTCCTGTTGTCTTTTGATCTTTAAATGTTATGTTTTGATTGGTGTTTCTTTTTGATCAGGTGGAGTGCACAATTCCCAAGGACGATGGAACCTTGGTGTCGTACGTTGGATTCAGAGTACAGCATGATAATGCTCGTGGTCCCATGAAAGGAGGAATCAGATATCATCCTGAGGTGATTGCTTTTCTTCTTTTTTTCTGTTGGATTTTTGTCTTCTATTGTTTTTTGTTTTATGATTTCCGTCGTTTCTTTAGTCCTCAGAGATCGTCATTCGCTTTACTTTAGTTGGTAGCTTTAGGCATGCTCCTTTTAGAACGAAATGATAAACCTTTTTTAGTGATTTTTAATTTGGTTGCTTGGGAATTCTTACTTTGTTAAATCTACTTCAGAGCTTTTTTCAATGTCTTGCGGAGTTACAGTAATGTAATCTTATTTACCTGCTAGAGCTTTTTGTTAAGAATATTGACTCAAATTTCATAAGAGATTTGTTAAAGATTTTTTAGATATTGTTTGATGGACAAGAAGATTAGCAAAAGAAGAATTCTAAGAAGAAATAGATTTTTAATAGATAAGTTTGACTTGTAAGAGAAGAATTTTAAGAGGAGAGAGATTCTTAATAGACAAGTTTATATTGTTATAAATAAGTGAAGTCTCTACAGGATTTGGTATGAGAAAAAAATGTAAGAGAGTTGTAAGGTTTTGTGGGATAGACACCCCATAAGAGTATTGGGGCTCTACATCTTATGGGTGTGTATGTTTGTTTGTGAGTGGACTAGAGAAAATTGAGAGGATCCACATAGGTATGATGTATGGGAGTATATGGGTATGTGTTTGGTTATATTGAAAGGGTGCACAAGGGTTTGAGTTTGTGTTTGTTTAGGTTAAGAATATTTCATAAGATTAGAGGAGATTGAAAGTGTCTTATGAGTATTGATTGTTGAGTGAGGTTGATGATTTGATGTAAGTTTGTAATTCTCTACAACTAATGGATCTTGTTTCTTATCCGTGGATGTAGGTCAATTGGACCGAACAACGTTAAATTGTTGTCTCTTATGTGTTTAATTTATTGTTTAATTTCGCTTCCACTGTTGTGATTGTATTAAAAGCTTTTAGCCTAACACTTTTTTGATAGATTCTCTTGGATATACATATTAATTTGTGTATTTATGTTATATAAAATATTGATAATTCATATATTTGAATCGTGTTTTATATAAAAATTATGTTTTATAATTCATGTTAATACAAAAAATAAAAAATATATTTTTTAATTTTATTAAATTTATATATAATTTTTATTAAAATTTTAAATCTATCATTATTATGTTTATTTTTATATCATTTTTATATGATGTCATTATAGATTACTTTAAATTACCACGTCTACTCCAGTACACTCAAAAAGGTAACCTTTTCTGTCAAATAGATTCTGATTTGAATGCCGTAATGATAATAATGGAAAAGCTATATCTTGGCCTCTTAGGAATTTAGAGAAGAATATCAATTAAGCAATATACTTTACCAAATAGGCCCTGCTCTGCTCTTCCGGATCCCTATTGTTAAGTGAAATTTAGCAAAGAATTCTGGATATCGGGCTTCTGGCTTGTTACTCTGTTTCATGTTGTGAGTTCTAACGTACCTGTTATATTTGTTTCCCCTGTTCTAAATGGCAACGTGCAGTTTCAGTTGCGCATGTCTGTCTGTGCTGATCTTACATCATGAAAGTGCATAACATCTTTGGACTTGACAATCAATGTTTGTTAATTTTGTTTGAAGGTTGACCCTGATGAAGTAAATGCCCTGGCTCAACTAATGACCTGGAAGACTGCTGTAGCAGACATTCCATACGGTGGTGCAAAGGGTGGCATCGGATGCACCCCTAGGGATTTAAGCAAGAGTGAATTGGAACGTCTGACTCGTGTCTTCACTCAAAAGATCCATGATCTCATTGGTGTACATACAGATGTTCCTGCCCCAGACATGGGAACTAATGCACAGGTTATATAGTCCTCACTGAGTTATGTTTAGCTTTTCATGAATTTTTTGTTGGATTCTAAATTACAAAATTGTTTCAATTTCATTTAGTTTACTTTCTTCGATTTATTTGTATATTAAGAATATATTTGTGCAGACCATGGCATGGATTTTGGACGAATACTCTAAGTTTCATGGATATTCGCCAGCCGTTGTTACAGGAAAGCCAATAGTAAGTGATAAAGACTGACATTTAAAGCTTGTAGTGTAATATTTGAGAAAAATATCAATAACTGTGTAGAATAACAAAATGTAAACATACTTATATTGGTAATTTTAGGATCTTGGTGGATCTCTAGGCAGGGAGGCTGCAACTGGGCGTGGTGTTGTATATGCAACTGAAGCTTTACTTGCTGAATATGGGAAATCAATTAAGGGTTTGACCTTTGTTATTCAGGTATAGTCAACATGAATCCATACAAGGTTAAAATGCCTTTTCCTCTGAGATGCTTCAAAAACTTCCTCTTTTAATGTTTATATTATTAATTTTTTTCCTAGGGTTTTGGTAATGTGGGGTCTTGGGCATCAAGGCTCATACATGAGAGGGGTGGTAAGGTTATTGCAGTGAGTGACATCACTGGTGCTGTTAAGAATCCAAATGGAATTGATATACCAGAGCTGCTAAAGCATAAAGAGGCTAGTGGCAGTTTGAAAAGCTTTGGTGGTGGAGATTCCATGGATCCAAACGAACTGCTTGTACATGAATGTGATGTTCTCGTCCCATGTGCTTTAGGTGGAGTCCTGAACAGGTTAGGATCCATTGCCAGGCATCTTGGTCTTCACATTTCTTTATAAACTGTTGCATGTATGTTGCCATTGCTGGCTCTTAATTTCATCTAAACTGTTGCAATGCAAAGTTTTCCCTATTCCATTTAAAAACTTATTGGAGCAGTAATGTCTCAATCGTTATCATATGGCTTCTTAATCACAGTCCTTTTAGAGGTTGAAACACTAAGCAACCAAACATGCTCGAAGTTGCATTTGTACTAATTTTTCGTGTCACCCAAAGCTAGGATATTCTAGTTTGGGGTTAGATTAGTTCTTATGTGTCCCATGACCAATTTATTTCATCTCAGCAGGACAAGTTATATATTCTATATTGGATATGGGGTCAGAATATGTTGCCCTTGCTGTTAAAATGCCTTACCTAACATTGGTTTATCCCTCCGTTTAGAAGGTTCCATTATTAAAGTAATATATTTGAGCAGTTGAACCAACTCCTGTCTCTTTTGCAATCTGCTCGGGAATTAGCTTTGCTTTTACTGTATCTTTGTTGGGTTCATCTTATATTCCCATCATATGGATTGTCTCACATATCGACTTATCATGTTCTCCTTTAAAGGGAAAATGCTGCAGATGTGAAGGCAAAGTTCATAGTAGAGGGAGCAAACCATCCCACTGATCCAGAAGCAGATGAGGTAAATTGACCTCTTGTTTTCTACTCCTAAAGATGGAGCTAAATACTGATCTGAGATTTTGATGCTGCAGATTCTATCAAAGAAAGGAGTAACAATACTACCTGACATATATGCAAATGCAGGAGGGGTGACCGTCAGCTACTTTGAGTGGGTTCAGGTAAACGATTTTTTTTGCAAACTAAAACATTTTGCCATGCAGCTTATCCTTTTAACTACCATAAACCTGTGAAGAGAAAAAGTTTGAACTACTAAAGAATTGTGACAACCTAGTGATGCTTCAGTCAACTCTTGGTGTATAGCATGTTATTAAATTTTTTGTCTGATTTGTCAGAACATTCAAGGTTTCATGTGGGATGAAGATAAAGTGAACAATGAGCTGAGTAGGTACATGACTCGAGCTTTTCATAACATCAAGAACATGTGCCAGTCACACAATTGCAATCTCCGGATGGGTGCCTTTACACTTGGGGTAAACCGTGTTGCCCGTGCAACGACCCTGAGAGGATGGGAAGCATAACTGACACTCCCTTGCAGTTTTTTATTTCTGTTTCTTTCCCTATTTTGGTTTCTAGTCTCCATTGAAAGCTCAAGCAATAGCTTTGAAGCATTCTTAGCTCCTCCCCCATAGTTTTAACTTTTAGTCGTTCTAATATTTGTCCTTCATGAAAGTTTTACATAAATTTTCAGCCTTAATGTTCATACTTCAAAATTCAATTCCACTGTAATTTTTATCTTTTGGTGCAAACTATTAAATCCTCTAATAAAATATTAGTATAAATTTTTTAGAATGTAGAACTACAGAATCAGCCGGGTGAGCACAGTGAATACTGGATAATTCTTTGCTTTATAAAAGGGAAAATAAACAAGGAACAAAAAAATAAAGAAGTACAAAACTTGCCCATAACTCTCTGACAGAAGGTCGGGGAAGGAGAAGATAATCTTGTTTATTAAGAAGTATGGGCAAATTGCCTACTTCCCATCCCCACAAGAGCTTTAGAGAAGAGCAAAGAACCAGAGAAAGATACTCCCTTTGACCAACAATGGCTTCCGTTGCCATTTCTGCCTCCTTGCAAAGAGCTGGCAGCTCACATCATGTCACTGGGAAGTAACAGCCACAAGCCAAACCTGCTTATTCTCTGGTGATGAATGCTGTCACCCTTGCTGTGGAAGGCCAAAAAGGCTTTAAGATAGATGAAAAAGAGAATTCCGCTTCACAATTTGGTAAGTCCAAGGATTCTGAAGATAAAATGAAAGACGTCTTGGAGACAGAATCTTCTGCTCCAAAGTTCGGGGATGAACGCTGGAAGAATGGAACATGGGATTTGAATATGTTTGTTAAAAATGGTAGGATGGATTAGGATGGGATGACTGTTGCAGGAAAGCTCTCAAGGAATTCCTAGTCCCTTAAACAATTCATAGCTGAAATTCATCCTTCTAGCATTAGAATATGTAATGATATCTACATATCCGACCAAAATGGCAAATTAATGAGATCCCATAACAGCAGTTTTTGCCGGTTTTGTAGAAGCAAGGAGGGGAAAGTTCCTGGGGATGCACGCTGAAGCTACTATAAACCAAGAACCAGTCCAATTCAGAAGCTCGGTAATACCCCGGTGGGTATGGTTCATGAGAACATATCTTCTAGAGGCTGAGCTGCTCAATGGTTAATCAATAACTCCTCTCACTCACTGCAAACACAACTTCAAATTTCTTTTACTTCCAAAAAAATTTCTCTCTCAGCTACATTGCAATATATCATTTTTTGCGGGTCGAGCTACGGTGATAGGATTCTTCATGGCGGATGTTGTGGATGCTTTAACTGGGCTGGATCTATTCGGCCAAACATGCAATTTCATTTGCAAGGCAGGATTGTCTGTGACAGTTATTGGTGTCATACTGTTCAGGAAACCCAAGATCTTGATAACCTCAGAAAGCTTGCTGATGAGGCCACCTACCATGACAAACAACGGTAAGCATCCTGGAAAGATCAAAATGAAAGTTCCACTTCTTCAGAGAAAATTGGAAATACTTAAAAAATTTATACTTAAGTTCATGTTCATTTGTTCATCACAACTATATGACTTAACATTTGCCTGTTTGTAATGAAAGAAAAAAGTAATAAGTTGTTAGAGATTGGAGTGAATGTGACGAAGAAAAAGGGAGTATTAGAACTTAAGAACAAGAATAGAGATAGGAGAATATCGAGATATTGCATTTCATGATTCTCGGGTCGTTTCCAAGCTTGTCTTGTATATTTACATCACATTCCTATGACGGTAATTACAAGCATGCAATGAGAGAATTTTTTGCTAGAGCTAATTGGAGTCTGCCAGCTCAATGATTCTAACGACCTTGCCACCTTTCTCGTCCTTTTTCATTCTTCCATAAGCTCCTTTTTTATTCTCTCCTGCTTTCTTTTCTTCCCTAAATGCACTATCATTTTTATTTTTTAATTTTTTAAATGAAATTATTTAATTATTTTTCTCATAAATTTTTGGATATTTGATAAATTTTATAATTTTTCAAAAACTTATTTTTGAAATATTATATAGCTTACCAAAAATGAATTTTCAAAAAATTATAAAATTTTTTGATAATCCATTTCCGTAAAAATAAAAAAGTGAAAGTTTACAAAAATATTCAAATTTTTAAAAACTAGTGTAATAAAAAATTATTATTAAAAAATATAAGTCTTAAAATTAATAGTATCACAAAAAGAAAATTTTTGTTTTTATTTTTTTAAAATCATATCATTTTTGTCTTATAATTATTTTACGTAAATTTAATAATTTAAAATAAGAAATATTGATATAATAAAAATATAAAATAAAATAAGATACAAGATGTTATGATTTAAAATTTTAATAATAATTATATATAAATTTAACAAAAAAATAAATTTTATCTTTTTATGTAGATGTAAATTATAATCTTAATTTTTACGTAAAATATAATAATAATATAAAAATTTTAATATTTTATATGATATAAATATGTTTGTAAAATCTAATTTTATGACGTGAACATGTTACGTGATTAGGTCATCATATCTGGCATGCCCATCCTATTTTATCAAGCTGGTCCGGCTGACAGAAAACAATCGTGCAAGATTTTATAGTTGACTGATGAAATAAATAGGTAACCTTTAGCTCTATCATTGTTTCTTCACTGCTCTCTCTAACTTTCACGTGTCAATAGAAACAACAGCGACACAGAATCCAAAATGCAGACTCTGTCCAAAAGCTCGAATTCCTCGGCGCGGTTGTTGTCGGATAGCTCGGAGGCTGAGCGACGTCTCCGTGAGGCGGAGGAGCGATTGAGGGAGGCCATAGAGGAGCTCCAGAGGCGTCAGAGGAAGGCGGCGAGTGGCGACCACCCTCCGTGCGACCACGCTGACGTCTCATGTGTGGCTAACGCCATTGGCAATCTTTGCCAAAGCTTTCTCCTTTCTTATGGTGTGAGAGTGGGTATCGGGATTCTTCTTCGCGCTTTCAAGCTCGTCAGAGGACAGTCCTACTCTTCGCTTCTTGATCTCAAGGTTAGGGCTTTTTATGTCAGTTTCGTAAAAGATCTTGCTTTGACTTGTTTTCAACGTGTGATTATATAAACTGTATTAATTTGAAGGTTTGAACTTTGTTACTTGCTATCATTTTCTTGAGTAGATAAAAATGAACTCTTTTAGTTGAGGCTATTTATTATAAAACGAGATTAGATGGTTGTTTGGGTAATTTTCTGGGATTTTGGGTTTTATTATTTGTCTTTTCAAGGAATTACCATATAAGAATATGCAGAAATTTGATATTAAGCAATGCTTGAATGTCTGGATTTTGTTTTTCAGCAATTTGTCTCAGAGAAAGATTTGATTGTAAGAGAGGAAGCATGCCGCATTGGTTTACTTTTTGGTGGCTTTACAGGATCGTACCATGCGCTTAGATGCTTACTAAGAAAGCTGAGAAGGAAAGATACACCTGTGAATGCGTAAGTTTGCTACATAAAGCCTTACTTTGGCTTTTTTGTTTTGTTTTTTGTTTTTAAATGGCCAACTTCCATTAGATGTATATCTCATTGTTGTTTATGGTATATGATTGGTTGAATGGTTGAAAACTTCGGATGCATTCTAGAGCCTACTCCTATCTTTGACATTGTTTAAGGTCATGATGGAACAGAATTTTAGCTGGTTCAATTGCGGGGTTGTCTGTTTTAGCTTTAGATGATTCAAACCGAAGGCGAACACTTGCACTGTATGCTTTGGCTAGAGTAGTCCAGGTACATGCATGCAATTTTAAAAAGTAAATTTGCAAAGCTGTTTGAAATTGTAGAAACCAGTTTTCTTATTTATAATCTAATGTTTTGCTTTATTTTTCAGTGTGCTTATAATTCTGCAAAGTCAAAAAATAAGTTTCAATTATGGGGAAGCCAGTGGAGGCATGGTGACTCTCTGCTCTTTGCTTTAGCATGTGCCCAGGTAATACAAAGCTCATATTGATTTTTGTGCTAGATTTTTACTTCAGACTTTTGGACTTGTTTTTTTTTTTTTTTTTTTTTTTCTCTGTACATCAATTGATGATAGTGAAACATTCATAATGCCAGACGGTAAAAGGTGAAAAAAGAGAAGCTGCTAAATTTTAGATATAAACAAAATACTACAAGATATGACTCTCTTATATGTGATGTTCAGGAAAGGTAATCTGTTCCTGTCACATTGTGAATTTTACCTCCATTTTTTTTTGTTTGTGATTACTTTTTCCATTTTAGAAGTTATTATTTAGTAAAGGTTGCTTGTCTAACGAATTAGTGTTTGCTTCCGAGGTTAAAAAATGATTGGAAATTTTCTTATTGTTTCATATCTGCTTTTCTCTTAATAGGGTTAGGTTTTTGTAATTTATATCATCCACGTTTGTTTTGACTTCATCCCATTTTACCGACTGATGCTCATACCAGGTTATGTATGCCTTTGTGATGAGCCCCGAAAGCTTGTCAAAATCATATGAAGATTTTATTCAGAAGACAGGTCCTGTTGCAGCTCCTGTATATAAGGCTGTAAGGGAGAACTGTAGAGGTGGTCCAGTGGATGTTGCATCTATATCAGCCTACTTATATAGTCAAGGGAAGTCCAATAATTTGAAGTTGGAAGAGTTCACATCTATTATTCCTTGTTCTGTTTTTCATCCAGAAACAAATTCTTGTCTAGCCCACAATGCTAAAACAGCATCGGCTACATTCAGGAAAACATTTCCGCTGTACTTCTCTTTAACTTTTGTGCCATTTGTTGTTCTGCACCTACAAAAGGTACATCTTGCTTAACATACTGGTTTTCCTCTCTGCATCTGTGTGTGAGGAGGGACCTTGGAGTTGTTTTCGCTTTTGAATTTTCCCATAATATGCTTCTTCTTATAGAAAGCAGCGAACAGGAAAATAATGATCTTAATGCATTTTGAGCTCTACAAAATTGAAACTTTTTTTTAAATGAAATGATCAATCCGGTTTATTAAATAATGCTACGTTAGTAATGTTGGGTGAGTGGAATGGGAGTGATGGGTTTTATTAACAGGTTACTCTTCCTATAGTTGAGTAAAACCACTTATGCCTGGTAAGGCAACAGATCCAATCGACAGTTTTGTCCTTTCGTAACTAAGTCAAAATTTCTTTTAGTTGATTTTACAGGTTTCTTTTGGTCCACATTGAGCAGCAATTATATATATATATATATATAGATATATATATATATATATATATATTTTTTTTTCTGGCTATCTGTAGATGGCGTGGCAATGAAATTTTATTTTGGAAATGGTCCTTATTTTTTTTTGTTTATTGCGTTATCTTGATACGCTTCTAGTTTATGGATACCCCGGCTCGTACCTGTTGGCTTGCTGTTAAAGATGCTGTTCAATCAACAAGTTTCTTGTCTGCATTTGTTGGAATTTTTCAGGTAGCTGGTTTCTCATTTCACATACCCTTTTTTCTTTTGTTAAAATCTGTATGAATATGTTCTTGAAAACTTTTCTTGTGCGATGCAAGGGGGTTATATGTATGCACAGAAAGATTGCATCTAAAGATCACAGGCTGGTATATTGGGTTGCCGGTGCTTTATCAGCTCTTTCTATATTACTAGAGAAAAAACCTATACGCAGTGAACTTGCTTTATGTGTTCTTCCGCGAGCCGGAGAATCATTGTGGTATATTTTAGTAAACCGGCGCCTGCTTGCTAATGTTGAAAATGCTGAGGTATGTTAAAATGTCAAAAATCTGGCTCTTAATTTTCTTTGTCATGAGAGCTTCTTTGTTGGTCTTAGTGAAAATCATGCCAATAGTTAGATAGATAACCAACTTTTTCCTTGATATTTCTGGGGCCTGTCACCTTGTTTTGGGTCCTTACGTTAAAAAGTCATGAATTTTGCTGGCATGAATTTGGTGACTATGTTACAATGTACTATTGTTAGTTAGGAAGCACTTCACAGCAATGAATTTTTAAGGAGATGTATTACGACGACGTTTATGTGTGCTGAGTGCTCATGTGAATCATGATTTGTCCAAGTCTTGCACATATAAATTGAGACAGAAGATGGTTTCGTTTATCTACCACATTATTTCGCTATTAACTGAGTTGGTTGTTTTCATGTAAATTTCGCTTCTGAATTGATGCTTCGGAACTGTCATAGGTGGCCTTATTTTGTGCATGCATGGGAGGAATCATGTACTACGTAGAACATGAGCCAGATACCGTGGCCCCATTCTTTATGGGCCTAATCCGTCGCTTCCTGGCTAGCAGAATAAGCAATCCTGGCCCTTCATCTAATCGGACAGCTTCCTACACCTACTCGCGGACTCTTGATGCCATGAAGAAGCCAAAACTACAGGACAACCGAGGGCTTGAAACTTCAACTCCTAAACAATACAGTCTTGAATCTATACAGGGGCTCTAAGCACATTTTTGTTGAGTACATATGACTCCTGAATTTCAGTCAACTATCCATTCTTTGCAATTGATATACACTTTGTTGCTAAAAATATATTTGTATTAGAAATGATTCAATGCTCTGAAGGCAAGTTACTGAAATAGAGGGATTTGTTTTTGGTCCCTGTTAATACTCCTCAGGGGAACAGTTGCTCTTATTGTTCTTATTGAAGAGACATTGAACAGGAAGAAATGATATGATGATAAATGTAAAGATTTGTGCAACTGATGTGCTTTTGCCCTCTGTAAATAATATTAGTTGCAGTCTATTCCAAAGTTCATCTTGCTTAACAACCAAGTTATCCTTTTTATCATTTTTGTGAAAACCGATTCCTAACCAAACTTGATTAAGTGTCATTCATTTAGTATTTTGATTGTTTCCTAAATAAAAGGGATTTGGTTCATTGTTAAAATTTTTACTTGGTAGTTTTCATTTATTGTTAAAGGATTTTAGGTAATTTGTTATTATCTCTAAGATATCATGAAATTTGTCAGATTTGATATTTTAACTATATATATACTTTTGTACTTTTAAAATTTTTTTAAAAATTCATAAATAAAATTCTCACGAATTTCTTCATTGTATGAGAGCATTCATATGGAATCATCAAAACATATATATATATATAATTTTTTTTCCTTTTTATTTTTCTATCTACGTCATGGCCAATAGCACAGGTGTAATTGAGTCTCTTATTTTCTCTATCACCGATCATAAACTTAATAAACAAAACTTCATCCAATGGTCTCAATCAGTGATATTGTTTGTTTGTGAAAAAGGTAAGGATGATTATTTCATGAGAATGGTTGGTTCACCCAATGATGAGGACTTGAAGTACTGAACCTGAAAGTTAGAGAGTAGCATGGCAATGTTGTGGTTGATCAATTCTATAATCAGCGAGATTGGTGAGAATTTTATGTACTACAAAACTATTAAGAAGATTTGAGATGCTACAAAAGAAACCTACTTCAACGTAGACAATACATATGTAATATTTGATATCAAAAGCACTCTATATGATTTGTGGCAAGGAGTCTCTTCTATCACAGAATATTGAAATTCTTTAATTCGTTATTGGCAACAATTATATATCTTTGAAGAAATAGCATGGAATTGTCCTAACGATAGCCAATAATACAAGAAAATAGTGGAGAAGGATTGAGTTTATAAATTTCTACTTGGTCTAAACAAGAGCCTTGATGATGTTTATGGGAGAATTTTTAGCATCAAGCCATTACCCAGTATCCGAAAAGTTTTCTCTTAGGTTCGCCAAGAAGAAAGTAGAAGAAAGTGATGATAGGGATATCATGCAATCCACAAGAGACAATAAATTTAACCCTTGCTACACGAGGACCAAAATCCTACCAAAGTGGTGAAAATCAATAGGAAAAAGGTAACAGACCATGGTGTGACCACTGTCAGAAGGCAAGACACACATAGAGAAATTGTTGACAAATCCACAGGATACCTACTGACTATAAGCCAAGTTCTACTCGAGACAACTCCAACACCTTCAAAATCAAGCCTATTTAGTAAAGAGTAGTTGAAACTCTTTCAAAAAATTATTCAGCAATCTCTTCAAAACACTAGGTCAATTGTAAGCAGAGCGTCTGTTACATAAAAAGGTAACTTTCTTAATGTTTTACTTGTGCAAAGTGAAAAATCAAGATATTGGATTGTTGATTCAGGCGCATCAAACTACATGACTGGTGATGCATCGGTGTTTCATGAATATAGCCCATATTCTAAAAATCTCATAGTTTGAATAGCAGATGGGTCATTCTCTCGGGTAGCTGAGATAGGTTCAGTCATTATTTCAAAAGACATAACACTTGACTTTGTTATTCATGTCTCTAATTTAGATTGCAACAAACTATCTATTAGTAAAATAATGAGAAATCTTAATTATGTTACTAAATTTCGTTCTAACATGTGTAAATTTCAGGGCTTGTATTCGTAAAAGAATATTGGCAATGCTAGGATGTGTGTTGGATTTTATCTATTTACAGGTGAAGAATCTAAGAGACAGTCATAGAAAAATACTTATTTGATTTCATCTTTTAGTAAAAGTAAAGAAAATACAATCATGTTATAGCACTATTGTTTAAGACATCCAAATTTGTTGTACCTTAAAAAAATGTTCATTGTTTTATTCAATAACAATTTTAAGTCTTATCAATATGAAATTTATCAGTTTTTCAAACATACTCGCAACTCATATCCAAGTCAACCATATAAATCAACTCATCTTTTTTTTATGATCTATAGTAATGTTAGGAAATCATCGAACGTTAACAATATTACAGGCTTTAGATGGCTTGTTACCTTCATTGATGATTACACCAGAGTTATATAACTGTTCTTCATGGAAGACAAGTCAAATGTTAGTTCAATGTTTCAAAATTTCAACAAAATGGTGCAAACTCAATTTTAAGCAATAATTCAGGTGCTCAGAACAGATAATAGATAAAAATACTATCATTCAGTTATTAGATCTTACTTGTTAGATCAAAGAATTATTAATCATAGCTCATATACTGAAACTCCTTAACAAAATAGAGTTGTTGAATGAAAGAATAGACACATGATAAAAGCTACAAGATCTATTATGCTAGCCTCTTATGTCCTCGAAACATTTCTGGGGAGAGGCAATCCTAACAACAGCCTTTCTTATTAATAAGATGCCTTCTCGAGTACTAAAATTCCAAACTCCTTGTCAAACACTTTTCAAAACCTACCCTTATGTCTAAATTATTTCTTTCATACCAATTAAAGTGTTCGGATATACTATCTTTATTCTTATACACCAATAACAACGCAATAAACTAGACCCAAGATCACTCAAGTGAATATTTCTTGGCTACTCACCTAACTAAAAAGGCTACAAATGTTATCCACCAACTACTAAAAAGTTTTACACTTCTATGGATGTCACATTTTTTTAGAATCAGTCATTCTATGCCAAAGCCAATATTCAAGGGGAAAGTTATAGGGAATATCAACTTTAGGAGATTGAGCCATCATATGATCCTTTCTTTATTTGTTTACCAATTCAAATTTTCATTTCAAATAATTCTTCTTCTTTTTTTTCAGAGTCAACTAGTATAAGAGACAAAATCTAAGGAAATGATTATATACTCAAGGAGACCGAAATCTTAAAAGAAGATAAGGACCTGTACATCTCCAACACAGAACCAAAATTCTGAACCAAATCCAAGGACTTTTGAAATTCATACAGGTAACACAATTACTGAACCTATCTCTGATGATTTTTCTAATGATCTTGATCAGCCCATTGCTATAACAAAATGTGTGAAATCATGTACTCAACATCCTATTAGTAACTTTGTTTCCTATTAAGGGTTGTTTCCTACTTACTGAGTATTGGTTACATCATTAACTAATGTTCATATATTGAATACCATCTAAGAAGCGCCCGAACAATCAAAGTGGAAGGCTGCGATAATAAAAGAAGTGCATGCACTAGAAAAGAATGTCACATGAAAAATTACTAATCTTCCTAAAAGAAAAAGCCTAATGGGATGTAAGTGAATTTTTACTATCAAACACAATACAGATGGAAATATGAACATATTCAAAGCTCGTTTTGTGACTAAAGGGTTCACTCAGTCTTACGAGATTGATTACAAGGAGATGTTTGCTTTTGCAGCAAAATTAAATTTTATTCGTGTGTTACTATCACTTGCTGCAAACTTAGATTAGCCTCTTCACCAACTCAATATCAAAAATGCATTTATGAATTATGATCTAGTGGAAGAGGTCTATATGAAGATTCCTCTAGGGTTTGACAACTAAGACAACATTGGCAAGGTGTGTAAGCTTTAGAAATCTTTATACAGCCTTAAACAATCTCCTTGCGCTTGATTTGATCGTTTGACTAAGGCTGTTAAAAAGAATGGATTCTTATAATACCAATTTGACCACACTATATTTGTCAAACATTCACTAAATAGCAAGATTGCTATTATGATTGTTTATGTTGACAATATTGTCCTCACAGGAGATTATGAAGAAGAAATAGTTGGATTGAAGACTTTTCTAGCTAAAGAGTTTGAAATAAAAGACTTAGGACAGCTTAGATATTTTTTTCGCATGGAAGTAGCTCGATCAAGAAATGATATTTATATTTCATAACAAAAATATGTACTTAATCTTCTCAAAGAGATAAGGATGCTAAAGTGTAAACCAATGGATATTCCGATGAGCCCAAATGTCAAGATGGGAATCGAAGATGGAAGTTCTCTTGAATACCAAAACAGATACAAGAGAATTATGGAAAAATTAATTTATTTGGCACACACTAAACCTAACATTGGCTTCTTTGTAAGTATGGTGAGCAAATTATGAACAATTCTACAAAGACACATATGGAGGTAATATATCGGATCCTTCAATATTTGAAAAAAAATTCGGGCAAAAGGTTGCACTTCAAAAAAACATCAAATAGAGATGAGGAGATTTTCTTAGATACAGATTAGGTTGGTTCTGTGACAAATTGAAGGTCAACTATAAGGTATTATACATATGTGTAGGGTAACTTGGTCACCTAAAGGAGCAAGAAAAAAATAGTGGTAGCTCGAAGTAATGCTGAAGCTGAATTTAAGGCTATGTCTCACATGATTTGTGAAGGAATTTGGCATGAGAGAATGCTACAGGAACTGAAGAAATCAGCCAGATATTCAATGAAGCTATTTTGTGATGATAAAACAACTATTAACATTGTCAAGAACCTTATTCATCATAATTGAATGAAACATGTAGAGATTGATCATCATTTCATCAAAGAGAAAATTGAAGAAGGCACAATCAAACCGGTCTACACTCTAATAGAAAATTAGACAGCCGACATTCTCATTAAGGCTCTTCATTATGACAATTTTGAGAATTTGAAATCCAAGTTGGGTATGATTGATATGATGATATCTACCACCCAACTTAAGAGGAGTGTAAAAAATCGATTTCTAACCAAATTTTGATTAGGTATAATTCATTTAGTATTTTAAGTTGTTTCTTAAATAAAAATGATTTGGTTCATTGCTCAAATCCCTACTGATAATTTATATTTATTGTTAAAATTTTTTTAAGTGATTTATTCTTTTTAGAATATTAAGAGATTTGTCAGATTTGATATTTTAATTTTATATATATATATATATTCTCTTATACTCTAAAAAAAATTTTAAAAATTCATAAATAAAATTCTTATGAATTTCTTCAATTTTATTCCACATACCTATTTTTCAAGAAAGTTGATTGTACTGCTTTGTTCCTTAAATCATAGTGAAGTCTGAACACTGTTTTTCAATCAATTACGATATTTAACTATGGTTTGATGACATAAACATTGCAATTCATTGTCAAATCTTAACTCAGGAAAACCAATCAATGATTTGCACATGTTTGGATCGGCCTAAACAGGCTGCTATGATATTAGTTACTGGAAATTAATTGAAAAATGCATCCTGTTTGAAGTCCCAGTGATAGGCATCATTATTAACTTCTAGTTTAGCACTGGTGAACAGGTCTGCAGCAACAAAAATTCTGTGATTGATATCTCTGAGGTCCCTACATTACAATTTGGCTACATCTGTCCATTATTTTACTTTTTCTTCTAAGACAGATCTTAGGCAGCATAATATATGACGTTCCAGGAATTTTATTTTGGTTGGGAGAGGCGGCTGAAAGCGAATGATTAGTTCCAGGAAAAGGTACTTCTGCTTTTTATATGCATGTATAGCTCCTTTATTATCAAAGATCAGTTATAGCATAATTCTACCAGATCAGAATGGACAGAAGATTGTTTGATGCTGCTCGGACTAGAAACATTGACAGCTTGCACCAGTTGCTGAGAGAAAATGCCCTCCTCCTTGATCAAATTGCACTTTTTTCTTCTGAAATTCCCTTGCACATAACTTACACTGCTGGGAAATTTGACTTTGTCAAGGAGATTATCAATTTGAAACCTGATTTGGCCAAAGAGGTTAACCAAAATGGTTCTAGCTTCATGCACATGGCAGTTGTCAGCGGGCACCTAGAGATTGTTAGCGAGCTAATGAAAGTTGATCCCTCTCTTTGCCGATTCCAGCAGGGAACTCATGACATGAAAACTCCTTTTCAATTTGCATCCATCAAAGGGAGGGCAAATGAAATAAATGAAATGCTTTCAGGTTGTGCTGAGTGTATTGAAGATGTGACACTTCAAAAAGAGACTGCCTTGCAACTTGCTGTTAAGTGCTGCCAGTTTGAAGCAGTTAGTGTCCTAGTTCATTGGATAGGGTTCTCAACCTCTCTTTACATGATCAAAATCCTCACCAGCAAATTTCCCTTGGAGTTCGAGCTTGGTATGTGTATACTGGCCATGTTTTTTCTCGTACAACACTGCATTAACATACATTTCTGCAGACGATGTGACGGTGGTGGTCATTATTATCACTGCAATCTTATCTTCAATTACACCACTTTTGAGCAAGTGGATACAAAGATTGATAGGGTGGATTATAAAGTTTACGGTGGAAAATATCCATAACATCATTTGAACTTTGAAGTATGGAATGCCAGTAATTTCATGAAAGGCTGTAAATACTTACATCCTTTGCTTCTTACTAGCCAAAGAACGGTAATATGGAAGAAAGTGAAGTGCATCCTCACACTATTGCCACATAGCTTTTATCTGGTATCATATAAGCCTTGTATCCTATTGTATTTGAAACTACCCTGTTAGATACAATAAATTAAAATCCACAAGCTCTTTAGCATTCTATAAAGTAGTTATTATGTACCCCGTAAGAAAATGTATATCCATGAGGACCTAACACACGTTCTCTATCTCGACAAGTAACATAAACAAACCAAGATGGCTATCCCAAAAAGAGGTTGAAGAGATTTTATCATTGATCAGGAGATTTACATATTTTATACGTTTTAATACCAATTTTACACTCAATGCCACCAAATTTAATTGTACAAATACGATTCTGTAGAGAACCTCCAATGCTGGATGATTTTGTTTCTTCCTCGACCACTCTCTTAAGTGAACCACTAAGGTCTCCTAGTGCCCAAGCCAAGGATATATGAGGCCGTGGATCCTATGGATTGACAAACAATATGATACACGTTCATTGCTGTGAATTTTATGAAGTATTGATTAGACTTGGCAATGAATCATAACAGCCAAACCTTATAGAACTCGGGAAGATTATGAAGCTTGTAAACCTCATTAACAGCGAGAATTTGCTTAGTTATCTGAAAATTAACCGCAACCAAGTAAATACCATATTTTTGGAATAACAGAACAGTGGACTATAGGGGGGAAAAGAAACAGAACTGCAAGATGAGCATGCCAATTTGGTCTACAGAAGGAAGACAACCATCCTACTAAAGCAGATACAACTTAAATACTTAATTGTCTGCAAGGGAGAATAGAACAAAGCCCCAACTAGTATGACAATCACTACAACCAAATATGATGCAGAATTTTTCACTCCAATGGAAGCAACGATCTCTGAATTTTTATGCCATTTTAAAACAAGCACTTCTCACTTTAATATTTTATTATATTATAGAAATTTAAAATAAATTATACTGCACATTTAAATACAAAACAATAGTTGCAAGCATGCTCCCTAGTGTAGTCTCATCAGTCCTCTAGTTCAACAAGCATGATACATGATACACTAACCGTGCATATAACATCTTGAAGGTAAACAAATACACCAAAACAGTTATATTAACCTGTTATCTCCTCAAATATAGAAACATTTATTTATAGTAGCAAGTAATTATTTTTCATATAAATGATAATATTAGAATGTCTAGCCTAATATCAAACTTAAACTTGCACTTCTCTAGAGAAAATGTGGTATGCGTTTATATCGAAAATGGAAATAGGCAATAAAGCTATGACATTTATCCTCTTTCTTTATCTTTTCTTTTGCTCCTGCGATGTCCACATATCTAAACAATGAATGATCACACAGCAAAAACATGCTCAATATGTGAAGGAATTATCATTACAGCGAAAAAAAGAAAGGAAATCCAGCACACATACCTCAGCTAATCCTCCTGTAACAACTTCTAGCGAAAGAAAGGTGCGTGTTTGATCATCATTGACAAAAACCTCCCATTTGTTAAAATCAATCCAATACCTACTTGCAATAAGAGAACAGTTCAAAACCATATCCTGGAAACCATTAGGCAAAAAACCCATACACAGGTTTTAAGAATTGATCTAGAACAAACAAGAGAACAACATCTAACCGCTTTTGAAACTGAAGCTTCTGGCGCAGCATTGTTACTATAGAGTCAATCTGGTGAACTCTAATGGGAACTGTCCTTCCTAAACTTATGTGGAATTCCCTTCCCAATGCAACTTGTTCTAGGTTATGTTCCTCTTTACAGAGAGTACTCAATGGAACATCAATATCCACAACATGAAGACTGGGAACAAAGGATGAAACCCTCTTCAAGAACTGACCCATCTCTTTCTTTGAAGTGGAGGGTATATAAACTGAATAACAAAGTAAAAAAAGCACTCTTTCATTATTATTGATGAAGAAAAAGTAACAATTCATTTTAAGAAGCAAAAGACACCTGGGATATAGACGTGCAAAGCATAGTTGCCTTCGACGTGAGGGAAACTTCTGATTCTACTGGGCTGACCGGTTTGCGGGTAATCCAGCAACCCTTTAAAAAGAAAAGTAAAATTGTTAGTGGGCAAAAATGAAATAGAAAAATATTAATAGTATATGATGTAAAGGTGGTTGCTGTTTTGAATTACCAAGGGAATTAGGAGGGTCGAGGAGAGAGAGAGGAGGTGGAGGCAGAGGGGAAGAGAGTGTTTCCTCTGTTTGGGATTTCGATTTGGTGGGACGAGTGGATGGAGTGGTGGCTTCGGAGTCGGAGTCCGAGGATCCGTCTCCGTATGTGGCTCTTAGCGCTTGCATTTCCAACGAGATGAGATCGCTAATTTGCTGCACGGTGGCAAAGCGTGATTAGCTGCCCGAAACGGCGGAAACGCGGCTCTTGGTTTTCTGAGGGTACATTTGGAGGAGAGATTAGTTTCGAAAAAATTAAAAACAGTAGTAAAACATAAATTAGTTAAATATTGTAATAATAAAATTAACATTAATGATAAAATATATATTTACATATAAAATTAATGATAACGATAAAATAAATTATTATTAAAAATAATAAAATAAAAATTATATTAACAAAAAAATTTAATTATTTAATATTTATAAAATTGATAAATTATTAAATTTTATTAAATTATTTTTAAATAAATTAATAGTTTTGCTAATAAAAATTAAAAACAAAAATAGTGTTAAAAATTAATAAAATAATTATTATATTAAACTAATAAAAATATTTTATAATTTTTAAATAAAAATCAAAATAAAAAAAAGAAAAAGTTAAATTATAAAAATATTTTGTTTCTGTAATATAATATAAATGTAAAGGGCAAAAAAAAAAAAAAAAAAAGAAAGTTTCACTCCACTGGATCAATTTCTTCCAGTGAAAAAAAGAAAAAAAATACTCCAATGCGGTGAGAACACTCAATCGCATCACTATTATGTTTTCTAAACGAATTTTCAATGAGTTCAGAGGATGCAATCGGTACTCATTGTGGTTGCGATTGCATCCAAATGGAGATTGAGGGTCTATTTAGATAAATAATAAAATTATTTTTAATGAGATTAAAAATAATAATTGAGATAAAATTAATTACTTTAATAGTAAAATTAAATATTATAATTATGAGATTAAAATTAATGATGAAATATGAATTTGAATATAAATATAACAGTAATGATGAGATTAAATATAATGAAATAATAAAATGATTATTAAAGATATAAACTAAAATTTATATGTAATAAAAAATTTTAAATTATTTAGTATTTATAAAAATAATAAATTATAATAAATTATTAAATTATTTTTATATAAATAATAAATAATGGAAGACTTGATAAACATAAATAATTTAAAGATAATTAAGTAAAAATAAAAATAAATTAACAAATTTAAAAAGTTAACAATATAAATTTATTTATCATTTAAATAATTAAAAAAATAATAACATGAAAAACAAAGAAAAACATGAAGATAAAACGGGACAAAATTGTAAAAAGGAGTGGTGCAGTTGCTCACTGCACCTTTTTGCTCCGGTCAAAATTTGATGCTCCAGTGCAGTTAAAAACTGCATCGCATGCTATCCAAACAACATTGGATGGTGCGATTGCCAAAAAAAAGCGTGCAATCACACTGCACTGATGCTTCAATGAGATCCAAACGAATCCTGAGTCTCTTTTGCAAGACTACCGTTGATTTGAGGCGTCAACTACACAACTCGAAACGTGTCGTTTTTGTATATTCTTTTGTAGGTGTTGCATTTTTCTTTTATTATTATTATTTTTTAAAAAATCAAAGTTTAAAGATTCACTCTTACATATACCTAATAAAAATTTAATTTTTTATTCAAATAAAAAAATGGATATTAGTGAGTATGATAACGAGATAAGTATAATTTTAAATTTTTATTAGATATAAAAAATAATAATATAATATTTATCTCGTATATGTATCATATTATATATAAATAATATAAATTATTATTTTAAATTAATTAAAACTAATACATTTTTATTGAAAAATATATATAATTACCTAATATACAAAATAAAAAAACTAAAAAACATAAATTTTAGTTTTTTAAAAAAACTATAGATATTGGAATTATTTATGTCAATAAAAATAAATTTAAAATACCTATTGAATATAAAATAAGTATAATATAAAAAATCAAAGATGAAAATGAAAAATGCTCTATCTCTCAATATTTTTTTTTATATTTG
Organism: Durio zibethinus; assembly: GCF_047325235.1. Taxonomy (NCBI): domain Eukaryota; kingdom Viridiplantae; phylum Streptophyta; class Magnoliopsida; order Malvales; family Malvaceae; genus Durio; species Durio zibethinus. Next base: position 28,046,619 of record NC_143170.1, read on the forward strand.
ACAATTCATATTATCATGTTGTATTTCACATATAACATGATTTCAAACATGATATGAATAATCTTAATACGAATAGAACACGAATAATTTAAACATGAATATAGTACATATATTATTCATGTTATACGTTACACGATATGATTAATACATTTAAAATTAATTTATATCAAAATAATATGATATGACATGACATGATTAGTATAATTATATACGAATAACATAATTAAACACTATTAATTTATTTTTTTTAAATAAAAAAATTATTTAATTAATATTTAAACAAAAAATTATTTTAAAATTAAATATTTATAATATATTTAAATATCAAAATGATACGATAAATGTAATTATCAATTTATTTCTTAAATAAATTAAAATAATTTTTAATTTTTTAATGTTATGAATAATTTCGTATATTAAGTATGTCATTATTATTTGTTACGAATATAACATGAATAATATTATATCTTAATTATGTTGATATGATTAAAATATAAAACATAATTATATTAAATATATATTTTTTTATGTTATTTTTATACCATATTTAAAATTATTCGATTTAATTCTAGCTAGCGACATGCTATTCAAGTTTGCATGTATGCATATTTTGAATTAGAAGATCAACCCAACAGCCCAAGGCCCACAATTTGAATTTTTCTCTAGAGGGAAAAGAAACCAAAGTCACGAACCCCTACACTTTCGGCCGAAAAGAAAAAGAAGGCTACCTCGCGAATCAGAATCGCTAGTATCAGTATGTACTGAAATCTCAACGACACAAATGTCCGAAGAAAATGTTAATTTCGCGCCTGTCCCGCACGCCACCAATCAGACTCCGCAGCTACTAACACCTCGGATTTCTCAGAATTTCAGAGCCGCCAAGCCTTTCCTCTATCGTAAACGGGCTCGCGATGATGGCTATCTTTACCGTCATTCCCCTTCAGGGTAAGCGATTTTCTGTTAGGGTTTCTTGCTTTTTAATCACAAGAAAACTGTGGAAAGAAAAAAAAATCATGTCATATTTTCGATTTTTCCTGTTGTTTCTTGATTGTAAAGCTGAGTTAAGACAATTTTCAGTCTTAACTAAAAAATCCTGATACTTAATTTGATTTTGGAGAGAGTTTCCAAGAATCTGATAGCTTAGACTTTTTCATCTTGTATGCTAGCTATTAGACCTGGTAATTGATTTCTTGTCCTATAAAATATTAATAATTCGTATATTTATCTTAAGTTTTACACAAAAATACGTCAACACAAAACATGAAAAATATTATTTTGGATTTATCAATCCCATATATGGTTTTTATTAAAATTTTAAACTGTATCATTTTTGTGTCCCTTTTTAAATATGGTTTTGGTGTGATGTTTTAAATTGTCAGGTCTAGTAGCTATCGTCCTAACAACTTGTCCAATTTAAAAGCGATTCTTTCCTCATTAGAAATAGCTAAGATTTGATGTAGCATATCAATTTCCTCCCCTTTTCCTTTTCTTGCTTTAACACCCTGCCCAAGAATCCTTCATGTTTGAGAGTCTAGTTTGTTTTGTAGATGTGTTAATAGAAAATGATTAGGAATGAAACTTGTGTTCTTTCTAATTGTTTTTGTTCCAGACATAGTGATGGAATTGAAAGCAAATTGTCAGCTTCAGATACTGGCATCAAAAGAGTTCCTCTTATGGAGATGCCTACCAACATACCATCCCCCTTTTCTACCACTGGATACAAGTCAATAAAAAGTCAACATGGTGAGTTTTCGAATGTCAGATCGGTGGCTGGTTCTATGGACACTGGATGCTTGTCTGATCCTTTTATAACCCCTATAAAACAACCACATGCCTCTAATTTAAGTGATTCGTTCTTGACACCTAGCCTTCTAGATGAGGATTTTGATGAATCTATTTTAGAAGAAATTGATGCAATTTGTGAGAAGCAGTCTGCAGGAAAAACAGAAAGGGAGGATCTAAATGTCAAAGTTGACATGGGAGGTCAGCAAAATGATAATGATATTTGTAATGATCATATTGCTCTTTCGGCTCTTACTACAAATGAGAATGTAAGAGCAGAAAGTGCAGTTGATATCAGGAATTATTTTGGGTTAAAAGAGGAGGATCTAAGTAGTTTGGGGGCTACACAGAGTGGGAATATGCCCGATGAATATTCAAAATACTTGCAATCTTTGAATGATAGACAGCGTGAAGCAGCTTCTAGTGATATATCAATCCCTTTAATGATTGTTGCGGGTCCAGGAAGTGGAAAGGTCTATTCCTCTCTCAAATTCTCGTAACATGCAGACAAACTCTTTTCTTGAACTTTTCTTTCAGGTAGTTCGTTTATGTTTATCCTGTTATAGTAACAGCTGAACTTTCTTTTTCTATTTTAGACTTCCACAATGGTTGGGCGTGTTCTGATGTTGCTTAATGAGGTATTGCTCGTTTCCCCATCATATTTTCTTTTTCTGTTTAATTTGCTCTTTTTCCCCTTTTAACTGTCCTTTTTGTCAGTTGTAGCTGGAGACAACCCCTGGCTTGCCCTTCTTTTCTTCCTTGTAATAATGTAAAATCTGACATGTAGAGGATGAAAAGGATGCATTGATTTTCTTCTTATGTCTACCACGTTATCTACTGTCTGTGTTTTGTGACCAGTTTATTTTTTTTGTCCAATCCTCTAAATATTGTCAGGGTGTTAGTCCATCAAACATCTTGGCAATGACTTTCACTACAGCTGCTGCTTCTGAAATGAGAGATCGTATTGGTGCAGTGGCTGGAAAGGCTAGGGCTAAAGAACTTACAATCAGCACATTCCATTCATTCTCTTTGCAGCTATGTCGTTCACATGCAGAGAAGTATGCCCAACCTCATGTTATTTAATGCCTTTTGAGCCTTTCAAACTCATTGAATGTATTTGCTTTTGGATTCTCTTTTGTTGCAAAATATATGAATCCTTAAATCTTTATATTTTCTATATTCATGCCTTTTGAAATACCTGGCTGAATTTCCAGTTGGCATTTTTAATGTTTTCTAGTAGCTGAAAGCGGGAAAACTTATAACCATTGAGCGTTTGAATTGTGTTTAACTTTGATAGACTTTAATTATTAAAAAGAATCTGTAAGGGCCTGGAACACACACAAGTATGTGTGTTTTCTGAGAGATAGCTCTTTTCACACTGATTTGATTCTCTTTCAGAGGACTACTGGGATTAGAGGCAATGATGTAGAATGAAGGACAAAAATTGTGGTTGAGGCAGAAATGAACTAAATGTTACTTCATCAAATTTCTTTTGACCTTTTTTTTTTTTGGTCTTAGTTACAGAGTCCTTGTGAATGATATTTGTTGCATCTACGTTGTAGGTTAGAGCGCACATCAGAGTTTCTAATATATGGACATGGGCAACAAAGAAGAGCAATCGTTGAGGCAGTGAGGTTACTAGATAATTCAAAAAGTGGAAAAAAGTATGATTCTTGCAAGTCCACTGGAATTGAAAATTCTAATGGTATGAGACATCCAGGATATTTTAAGGATAGATCAAAGAAATGGCAGAAGTTTGTGACTCAGGTTAGTTGTTTGTAAAATATCTTCATTTTCATTTTTCAAAATTTATCCAATTTTTCTGGTGCAAAGAGTTTGCATTACATCAACATATGTTCTACTTTGTTCTTCTGTCATCTAATTTTTTGATGCACTTGGTCAAGGCTTGAGGAGAAAGGGAAGTTGAGCCTTGGAACTTGAGCTTTCATTGGAGGGATACAAACCACTAGGCCAAGCCTATTTTGACATCATTTATCTATAGTTTGATATGGTCAACTTGCTGTTTTCGACTCGTATAGAATCTGTCCCTATTTGGTAGAGTAGAGTTAGTTTAATTTCTCTTGAAGGGAGGATTGTTTCCCTTTTGTTTATCACAAGAATATTCTTTTATGTGACAATGATTCATCATCTTAGAATTGTCAAAATCATGAACTTTACCCGTATATATATTTTTTGTGTTCTTATAACTCTTCTGCTTTTGTTATGTGGAAATAGCAAAATGCTTCTTTTTTTTCTTTTTTGAATTTAAACCTTATTAGTCATTCTTTCAGGCAAAAGCTTCCGGAAAGACTCCTGAAGAGTACCGTAAAATGGGTGATGAAATAGGAGTAAGCTGATAAAATGTTGTTCCGTAAATTCTTTTTCACTTTTGCTTCTGTTCTTCTGATTCTTGCCTCTGCATCTGAATCAGGCTGAAATTCTCGGAAATTATAATGACATATTAAGATCGTGCAATGCTTTAGATTATCATGACCTAATCAGTTGCTCAGTGAAGCTCCTCACTCAATATCCTGAAGGTTCATGCACTATACTACTCGTAGTCATTTGTGCAACTATCTATATTATTCATTTGCTGACAACTATTTGCTTGATCAAATTTTAAGTGTTCAAGCAGTGCCAGGATTCATGGAAAGCCATCATAGTAGATGAATTTCAGGATACCAGTGCAATGCAATACGGTCTTCTGCAGATTCTTGCATCCCATCATCACATAACAATTGTTGGTGATGATGACCAGGTTTACCTCTTTATCTTCTATTCCTCCATTTATAGGAATTTGACTTCTTTTTGTCCTCTTTCCCGATTGGTGCTCTAAGCTTATATTTTCCAAGTTTCTTTCCCAACTATTCTAAACCAAAGGATTCTATGTTGCTGCAGTCTATTTTCAGCTTCAATGGAGCTGACATTTCTGGTTTTGATTCATTTTGCAAAGATTTTCCAAACTACAAAGAGGTCTGATCTGCTTTTCACCACCTATGTTTCCTAATTTTCATTACAAAATGGAGTATGTTAATTTACATCATTATAATGGTTCTGATTCCTGAATTTTTCATACATTAATCATTCAGATAAGACTTATCAGAAACTATCGATCCACACGATGTATCGTTGAGGCTGCATCATGTCTTATACAAAATAACACAAAACGATGTCTGTCAAAGAATTTTCTTTCAGCAAATTCCTATGGCTCCAAGGTAAGTTAATTGTGCCATTTTCTCCATATCTTTACTTTTTCCAATTTATTTCTAGCCAATAACCTTTCCTTTTCTTTGTGGTTTGATCATTAAAATATAGATCACAATCAAGGAATGCTACAATGAGGATGCACAATGTGCCTTTGTTGTTGACAAGATCTTGGAAACTGCAGCTAACAGTGCAGTTGGTACTTCCTCCTATGGAAGTATTGCAATTCTTTACCGGAGGCAGGTCAAGCTTACTTTCTGAAGTTTTAATATGCATGAAATACAAATTATAGTCTATAGATATCTACTGAAATATCTTAGATCCAATTTGTTCTATAGGTCTCAGGAAAAGTTTTTCAAACTACATTCCGCAACAGGAAAATACCATTTAATCTTCATGGTGTGGCTTTTTACAGGAAAAAGGTTGCCAGAATGCTCTTCTCTAACATCTATAATAGTTGATTTGTTCCCAAGATGCATGTTGACAAAACACTTGTCTTATGACAGGTAGTTAGAGCTATTATTGCCATGCTTAAAACAGCATTGCCTGCTTGTGATGATAGTTCCTATCGTAAAGTGTTCAAGGCTTTGCTTCCTTTTGAAAAAGAGGAAAAGAAGAGGGTACATTTCAATTTATTTTTAATCATATATTGTAACTGAATATGCATATATGTATGTTTGCTTTGCCAAAATCTCTTTTCTTCAGGCTTACATTACTCAGTGTGGTCTTCCAATATTTGAAAATGTTCCTTTTCATGCTCCCTTTTGCAGGTAATTGACCACATAGAAAAAATTAGCACATGTAGAAAATGCAGCTTCTTATCAGCTGCCTGTGACATCTTTAGCGCAAAGATTTCTGGTACCTTCAAGAGGTTTTCTTAACTATCTTCCCTCAACAATTTTTCCTTATTATATTTCATAAGACTGAACACCGGAAATCCCTCCCTTTAAACATTAAACTTCTTGGTGATAATTGCTTGCAGCACTCTGTTAAGCTGCATATAATTGGTTCTATAATAAAAGAACTGCAGCAATTAGCAGCAATTGAAGAAGATGAAGGGCTGATTTAATAGCAGTTAATGAGATCCACATGGTTATACTGTTTTAAGTAAATTGTTTCTTCCTGGTTTCTGTATATACCAGTTTGGATGCTGGTGCAAGGTTTGGCATTTGAAAAGGAAGTGGGAAAAGCATACGTAAGCAAATATCTGGACCCGGATGAAGTTAATTAGTCAAAAGAAGTATCCACATACTACTTAGTTTGTCTTAACCAAAAGGGCTGTAGCCCGATATTGACATTGGACTCCTTGAAAGTTTCTCCATTTTCACTTGTGGGATTAGGTTCTGACATAACCAATGGTGAAAAGTAAGTATTATTGGAGCTATTGACCTTTTGAAATAAAAGTGAGCAACGGGGCTAGCTAGCCTGCTTTAAACCTGCATGACGCTGAAGATAAGTAGCTAAATAAAAGATAGGGATAGCGTTATGAAAGTTTACTGCTTAAAACCCCATTGTTTAAAAAAATGACAATGTCACTTCTTTCAGTGAATTGAAAATATAGAAAGTCTCTTATGTCTTCTTTTTTTTTTTTTTTTGCCCAATGGACTGCCTGTGTAATCTCTCCGCAACATACTGAAATGTGATTTCTATAATTGATCACAGAATTCAACTTACACAAGGTCGTAAAGTGCTACTGACATTGGAAATGATATCAAAACTTGTCCACCGGGTAAGTTTATCAGTTATATTATCTTAATCGGTTACTTGAATATTTTATTGAAATTTTTATTCCCATTTGAAGGAATTTTCATTTTTAAGCAAGTGGTGATCACGGAGGCATAATCAACTGCATCTTGTGGTCATTTAACATTGACCTGTTGAAAGCACCTTTCATTTCCAGCGTGTTTGATGCTTGTCCCAGATAGACTCAAGTACTTCTGTGAAGAAGTTCAATACTAGCTATTTTGTTCAAAATCCATTATTAAACTCATTTTCTTCAAAGATAAAGTCATAGACCAGTCAAGATTTACTTTCCAAAGAAGTTAATCTATTGTTATTTTGCAGGAACAATCAATTTCAGCTGTCATAACTTCAGTATCAAACATTATACCTCAGGTTCACCCGTCTTTAAACCATTGCAAGTAATTTGGGATAAGATTATTACACTATTTGTCTGAAAGATAGTTTTCTTAAGTGTGCAAGGCGCACTCTAGGTGCTAGACCTCTTATATTGCCTCAGGCACAATGTGCAAAAAAAGTGCTCACCTGAGTGAAGTAACGTGCAATATGTATCCACACACACACACACACACACACACACACACATATATATATATAAAATAATAAGCTTAAGATATAAAATTTTCAATCAAATATCGAGTAGAGTTTGATATTGTCCCTTTTTTTACTATTAAAGGTACAGTTATGAAAAAAATTAAAAATAAAAGGAAATGAAAAGAGATCTTCAACTGGGTAAGCTCTTTTTGTGCCTACCCCCTATCAAAAAAGCATGCCTAGGTGCACCACGGAATATAGCAGTCTGAGGCATGCCTGCGCCCTCACCTGAAGGGGTCTGAGGCATTTTTGTCTGGGGTGGTGCCTTGACGACACTTATTATTGTATAGGCTAAATTAAATTACAATGTCATCAACTGAAGACTGAAGAATGCTTCCCTGCCCACCATTTATTTTAGCACAAACGCATCCAAGCTTGGCCTTGTTCACTATTATATCTCTTTCAGATTGGGTTAAGTTTCTTAAAAAATGTCTCCATATGACCTCTTGCTATATTATCATCTTGCTTTTTTAACTTTTAGTCACATTCCTTTTTAATCATCATTTTTCTTTCTGGCTCTTTGTGCTGTTCATGTTTCTATTTAATTCATGAGAGAGTTTTACCTCTGAAGATTGTCATATAAGCGAAACTGATATGGCTTTACTCTTTAATGTTACTGACATTTCAATCATTTGTGATTTGGCCTTAACTTTCAGAAATACCTTCTTGAACAACGTGCTGTCATAGACGTTGATGGAGGAAAACTACTCAATGAGGACAATGATGTTAGATCTGTAAGTTTGGAGTTTCCATGCTGATGCTACAACTTATATTAAAACTTCCATTTGTTATGATATTAATCTGTATTTGTTGGTTGGTCAGGACGTAGCTTTTAGTATTATTTTTTTTTCACTTTCAGGCTGTTTTTACTCTTATATTTTGTTGCTATGGTCACTTATTTGCTAGTAATGTTAATTGTCTATATATGGACTGTGGTGCTTTGGTTGGATAACATCTGAAGAGTGAAGATAGTGCTATTTTACTTTGGTTGTTTTTGTTGTATCAACTGGTCCAGTGTTCTGTGTTTAGAATCTTATTCACCTTCAGATCATTTATTACCAAGCTGCAGACTTGTTCAGCTTATTACTCACGTCTATAATTTCCACCCACTTTCTTCTTTTGAATGCTATAATTACATTCATTTATCAATTCAGAGAATACATATTTCATTGATCCCCCTTGCAGGTTCTCCAGTACCTACTTGATGATGTTTCTGATTTCCTGTCTACACACTTTACTGATAGAGAAGAGAAGAGAGAGATTGGAAAAGAAAAGGGCTGTGTCAGTTTACTAAATTCTTTCATTGACTACATAACAGAGCGTGAGAGAGAAAATTTTCGTTCTCGAAGACATGACAATGAAAATTCCGTTACCTTGACTACCATTCATCAAGTTATCACCTCAGCAAACATTTTTCTATTTTATTTTGATGAGTCTTAGATTAATGTCCTTTCCTGAGCCTTCTCTTTAACTTTCTATATTTTGTCTGCAGTCAAAAGGCTTAGAATGGGATATGGTCTTCATTGTGAAGGTATATTGCTATGTTAATTTGTTAATGCCACTTGACCCTAAAAGAACTGCTACAACTATACAACTATTCTATTCACAATGACATGAAGCCATGAAAATTTATGATATCGCTTTCACTTTATCATTATCTGTTTCTAATAGATGATGCTGTACACAGGCAAATGAAACAGAGATTCCTTTGTCAAATGAATTCAACGGCACTGCTACTGAAAATGGGACATTAGTTGAGGTATGCTTTTGGGATAATGTCCTGTACTGCCCTTATAATATTAAAAAATGTTCATTATGATATTTGTATTAAAAAATGTTTAATTTGATACACATACTCTCAATCCCTGTGTCAATCAGCCCAAAGCATTAGCCTAGCTGATGGAAGATGCTGATGTGGCTATTAACCAATAAAAATTGAACACGTATATATATTATACATGTGGATGACACTCATGTAATGATCACTTGTCATATTTTTTAAAAAATAAATAATAAAAAAACTATCTTTTAAAAATTCTAACAAATTCAAAATTAAAAAATACGAAAATTCCAAAATTATGTTTTTTAAATTAAAATTAAATCTTTTTGTAAATCTTTACTAATTTTCAATAAAATATATTTAGGAGGAACGACGCCTTTTATATGTCGCAATGACCCGTGCTCGTCAAAAGCTTTTCATTCTCTATGTTACAATGGATTCGAATTGGCAGGTTTGAATTACATGAAACCTGAGAAATATGGTGTTTAATATTGTCATTTTGAGGTAACAGTGTGGCTTTTTCAGATGCTTCAACCTTCACGGTTTCTTAAAGAAATTCCAGATCATCTTCGAGAAAGTCAGGTAAGGACAGCTAACAGAAATGGTACACAGGTCTTTAACCCAATAATCTGTTGGCTCAGCCTTCTGACATTGGTTCTCCTTTATGCCATGTAGTTCATTTATATCACAGTAGCACATAATATGTATCAGGTACTGGAGTGATTATTTAACGTCCAAGTTTAAAATTGTCTGTCCTCTTCATGGAATTTCCAATATGAAAATGAATTTAATTTTTTTATTTCAATTCTTAGAATAAACAAACTGTGCATGTCTAATTTGTGTACCACTAGGATCATTATCCAGATTGTGTACCATTTGAGCTTGTTAACACAAGGTTCCATTTTTCTTTTCAATTGCATATACTTTTTGGTATAACCTCTTAAAGCATTGAGTGATAAATAGCTAAATAAGGATTAAGTAGGCATTGGACCTTGCACTTTAAGAAGTGAAGAATTATTTGTTACTGAAAGCTTCCCATTATTAACAAAGCATAATGCTGTTTTCCCATAATAATTATGAAATCATTTGACTTTGACCTGAATTTTTCTCTTTAATATTATTAGTTTCCATTCCAGAGTGTTTTTTGAGTTGATGATGTGCACTTTGAATCCACATTTATAATGGATATGTCATGTAGGCTGACGCAAGCATGAATGATTTAAAAACCACACATCAAGTCATTCCAAATGAAACTGCACAGTTTACCACTGATCTGCCAAGCGAAAAGCAATCACGCGAAGCAGACATGGTGCAAAACAATTTCCTTGATGCTCAAAGTAGTGCAGCCTCAAAAGAGCCTATAGAATCAGTTGAGGCATGCAACGGAAGTAGTTTTTTAAGAAGGTATTCCTTCAAACTTTAATGGTAGAGTAATTTTATTTCTCAATTTAGCAATCCTATATCAGGTTGTACATTTTCTTTGTCATTCTCTTGTAGGTTCAGTGTGGAGGAGAGATCAATTGTTTCCCACTTATTCCATCAATGGGCCAAGAAGCAAGCCTTTCAAGAGCCTAGGAGGTTGCTTGACAAGGTAATCTTTGTTCTGAGAGGAAGGATGGAGAGGCTCCTTTGTTTTCTACAACGTTCCTTTTAACATTTTCAATCCATCAGTCATCACTCATACATAAATTGTCCCTTGTCTCTTTTTTCCCCTTATTTGTTTGACAAGGTAATCTTTGTTCTGAGAGGAAGGATGGAGAGGCTCCTTTGTTTTCTACAACGTTCCTTTTAACATTTTCAATCCATCAGTCATCACTCATACATAAATTGCCCCTTGTCTCTTTTTTCCCCTTATTTGTTTGGCTGGGAGAGGGGGGATGGGAGGCTCAGATGTTAGTAATCTAAGAAACGGCTATGCCTTTTAACCTAATCTGTCTTTTAGTTTTCTACTAATAGCAAACTGACCCATTTCTGTTTTACTTTACACCTGCCACGTCTGAACTGCATACAACGTGCATAACTGTTATACGGTTTTTTAACCACCTCTTTTCTTTGACATTTACTTGCAGGTTCGCTTTGTAATCGATGAGCGTCTGAGAGTCAAAAATTATAAGCACAAGGTCAGCCCGGTTCTCCATTAGCGATAGCCTGTTAATGCTCCTTTAGCATAATGTTTATATTAATCTAACATGTACTTCAAATGTTATAGCGAACAAAGTCTCTTCTGATTGTGAGCCAAAAAAAAAAAAAAGAAACATTTCAGACATGTTTTAAAATCCTATACAAGGTGTTAAATAAATCATTAACTGACAGTCCAACCTTGGCACTATGGTATTTTGTCTCCTTATGGGGAACTTTAATGGTGGATCCTGCCTTATTTACCTCATGTAAGAGGGCAAAGATATGTCCTTGGCCAGATATGGCCCCTGCCAAAGAGGCTCCAGGAGGATCAGCTTGTATTTGACACAACCTTTTAGCAATTAGGCTTTCATGTATGTGGAAGATAAATATTCTTCTAACAGTAACATATGATGTACCAGGAAGTTCTGCATGCATTAAGGCCATGTTTGAGCTGTGAGGAAGCATTTCACTACGCAGAATATGTAAGTACATGTTGCTGTTCTCAAATATCAACAGTTGGACTTAGTATTTAAAAGAGCAAAAGATGTCATTGGCATCTATAATGGTTGAATTTTCTTGCGACCTTTCTTATTCTTCACAAGTTAATTGAAGTTTTCGTAACGACTATTCCTTTTGATACATTACATAAGTAATTAACATTGCAAGTACTGAGATTTGTTCATGATGGTCCATCCTTTTATAGGTAGTGAAGTGGGAGCAAATTCCTGCTGATAGACGTGCTCACTTGATGCGGGAGAAACAGGTTTGGCCTTTTTTCAGATTCTAGGTTTTTATTGTAGTTTTCTTGCTTCTGCTCAAGATAGAGAACATATTTGCAAAATTTGATGCCTTTGTTCTTTCTTTTCTGCTGAAAAGCTACTTTTTTTTTCTTCCAGGAGCATTTCCAGAAACTAAGGATGGAGAATTCGATGGGTTCATCAGCGGCAACATCGAAACAGGTTTGTCAAAAATCTTGCATTTTATTCAAAGGGGTTCCTGATTCAACAGCCTTCTCCAATTAACCATAATAGCATTTGATGATGATTTCTAAGACTTCATTATCCGTTCAAGATTTTTATAATCAATTATCACGTGAAACCTTGCAACTTCATATACCCACATGAAGAGGCATATGAAAATTGAGTTAAATCCTTGGACTATGAAATGTATAATCACACATCTGAACAGTCATTTCTATTTCTTTTCTAATGTAGATTGCCTATCTGCAAAGTTTGGGCTGCACTGTCATTCCTACTTCAAGACTGCATGCTTCTCGTCTGATTGAACAGTACAAATCGCTGTGACTTCACAACAAAAACACCCAGATCCAGTTACATGGATGGTATATTTTTCCAATAACCAGGTGAGTTGTTTATGTTAACCATAAATTTCGTTATGAATAGAAAATTATGTATTGACCTTATTAATTTAGATCTGAAGTAGTTCGTAACTCCCATAGCTTGGACCATAATTGACCAAAGTTGGATTCATCCCACGCTAATGAATACCCAGTTTAAATCACATATCACAAACCTCAACAATGATATGATTGGAAGCAGCTAATCATCCTATGATAGAAATGTCAACGGTTAGGGCATGAGTAGGGTAAAACATTGCCTATATCCATCCTTGAATTTTTATATTTGTTCGGTGTCTATGTCCAATAAATATTTTAAATTTATTTTTATTTTTATTTTTATTGATATTTAATGGATATGAATAATCCTCGTACCCTAAACTTTAAAAAAAAAATTAAAAATTTTTTTAACTTTTTTTTTTTAATTTTTATCTTGTATGTCTAGATAATTTTTTTATAAATATATATTAATATATATATTTTATAATAAAAATATATTAATTTTAATTAATCTAAAATAATAATTTATATTATTTAATAAAAAATTTATATATTTACTAAATATATATAAAGTACGAGTATAGGATAAGTATTATATTATTTGTTTTTATTTTTATATCTAATAAAAATTTAAAATTATATCAATTTCTATTTTTATACTCAAAATATAATATTCATGTTCATTTTTATTAATTTAAAAAATTAAGTTTTTCGTTGGCTATGAATAAAATTGACATACCTAATCAGATTGTAAAACGAGGATAGCTTGTAAAATTAGGATGGATGTTTCTCATTTCAAAAGCAGTAACAAATATAATTCCTTCGCAGCAAGCTCATCATGTGCTTGGGATGTTTGCATTTACAAAGATTGTTTTTGTCACAAACAGATGTGAACAAGAAGAATGAGAGAGTAACAATGCACCTCTAATCAAGTGGGTAAACCCTCTTTCGATTAATGTAGTTGAAGAAATCAGCTGGCAGAATCGAACCTATGACTTCATCGCCATCACTGAGCGAAGCAATCTCTTTATTTTCACTTCAATTTTAGAACTAAGGAAAATTTTGGGCAATTCATTATTGAGTGATGCTAAAATCATAGCTTGTGAATCTGCTTAACTATGAGTTGGATTTGAAAGAATGCTAATTTTTTTAATTAAGAATCGCGTGATGAAATTGGAAAAAAATCTTACGTCACCTTCCTACAGAGCTTTTTAATTAAAGGCTATGGATGATAATAACATTTCCTTTCTGATAATGACTGATTTTACATAAATGGAGGACTACTCTTCGATGGAATATGATACCAGATTAGCACTCGAATTAACATGTCATATTGTGGTTTGATTTCCCTTTGGCTATCGACAAGTTTGATGTTCGATTAGATTTTTATCTCGGGCAAGACCAAGACCAATACAACACTGAACATCTAGTTTTATATCCGTTTAGCTCCTGAATTCATCAGTTATTTGTTCATATCGCAAGAATCTAATGAAAACAAAAAGGGACATAAAAAGTTCTCTTTCTTATTTTGTTGGTACTTCTTGTCTACCTTCATTTGTACGATGGCCTCAGGACCCCGATTCTTTTTAACATTTATTATTTTCCGTCTTCTTTTTTTGATTCATAAAAAAGTGTTAATTAAACACATTTCAACAATCCGTTGTAGTCTAGTTGGTTAGGATATTCGGCTCTCACCCGAAAGACCCGGGTTCAAGTCCCGGCAACGGAATATTTTTTCGCTTTCTTTCCTCCAGGTTTTTCTTGCAACTTATGATAACGAGATTCTGTTTAATTTCTTAAACCTGATGCTCCTGTCAGCGCTACACGACTAGGTACTGCCACATATGCTTTGGCTTTACGTTAAAGTGGCTGTAATTTGGTTTTGCTGCTCCTGTAAATTGAAAAAACATTCAAAACTTGTTTTCCACTTTGTAGATAAGGCTCAAACTCATTGAAATCTGCTTTCCATGTCGGAGTACGGAAGGGTGATCTCCTGTCCTTTCATGGAATTGCCATCCACTAAACTTGCATGCTGCTCATGAACATGAAGAATGATTGCTGTCTTCGCCTAAATGATGAGTACATGCTTTGCCCAATTGCCTATTTAACTGGGTTTTATCTACCATGTTCTATCCTTTTCCCTCTTAATAGACTCTTTTACTGACTTAAATGCAAAAGAGAGCTATGAATCAAACAAAGGAATCGAATCACATACATCTACCATCTGATTGTTTCAGTGATGGGAAGAGAATACAGTGTCAACCTGAAACCAAAAACCTTTTTTTTTTTTTTTGGGGTAGGAGAAAGAAAGTGATTGAATATATTATGATAATAGGGCCGCAAAAGCATTCAAATTTTTGTGTTGAACTAATTGGAGATGGGTCCAATTTGAGAGGCAACTTGGTTGGGAAATGGGGTTACCTCATGTGAGGTGGTCCGAGCATGAGTCGATCATTGTGCCCACACGGATTGAGCCAGTTAAAGCTCACAAGTTGAACTTTGTAGATCTGGGCCCAATAATAACACTTGAGAGTTTTCTTCACTGAATGGCCCAGAAAAAGGAAAATACTCTGTTTGTGGAACCAGCTCTGTCTGTGTCCTAGATTCTAAACAGGTCCACATTAAGTTAGGTTCCTGGCTAATCAATTCCACTACGAAGGGCTTGCCATGTCCACTGCAAGCTGAAAACCTGAAATCAAGCGTTGTTTGCCCCTCCAACTTGTTTTCGTTTTAGGATACAAGTATGACATATTTATTTTAGAATGTTTCATTTACTAAGGCAAAAGTTAGTTTATGATTGTAATATTTCCTCACCCTCTCCCTCTCTCCCACCAAAAAAAGGAATGGAAGATCATGAAAGAAAGAGATCTCACATCACATTCAAGATCATGTCATTTTCGTGAAAGGGATTAAAATTAGATCTCATAAATCCAAAAATGTGGAAGTCAAAAAGTTGTTATCCCCCATTACAGAACAACACAAGCAAAAAGGAATTTTTCCCGAAGCAACTAGCCACTATACTACATATACCCATTAGCCGTTATCATGGATAGAAACAGAGAGCTCGGATGGTAATTACTATTTGGCTTGCACTGTTTACGTCTCCAAGCGTCCTATGTGGCTTGGCCTGTTAAAGTTACTACCACCAGCTCCCCCTTCTATCAGCCAGCCACTCTTCATTTCTTAGGTAATATCCCTCATTTCTTTTTGGTGCGACTGAAGTGGAGCAGAGACTGCAGTTGTTTGAAGTTTGTATATCTCCTTTGCTTAAGTTCCCTATTTATTCGAACTTGGAAGATGTCTCCAAAAGAAACGCAGAAAATAAAGAAAAGACTAAGCCCTTTTTATACTTTCAATTTCAAATTAGATATGGAATTGCTCCATTCAGACTTTATTGGCAATTACAGCAGGTTGATTGTTTTATGACTCAAGCTTAGCAATGAAAATATTGACATACTCATGAAAATTTTTATATGACTCTTTGACAGGATATCAGTTTTTTTTTTTTTTTTAATTAAAATTGTCAAGATTTAAAACTGATCACTTCACAGACAATTCATGCCCTGATATCCATTATTTCAATATCCAAAAACAAAGTTTGTGGCTTAAACTTTGTTTCTAGTTTCCTCTATTTGGTAGGCATGAAGACATGAAACATAGCATGAGTCAAACAAATTAATTTAGTTGAAAGGGCGGTGTTGTGATTCAGGCATGTTAGTACTTTTTTTTTTTCTCTTTTTTGTTTCTTTTTGTTGTCTGTGTGTGTAAATTCGAACACTTGGAGACATGTGCACCCATATGATACTGTCACAAGTGGCCTTATATCACAATCAATCAATCACCCCCATTATAAATACCGACTTACATGCACCAAATCTTGATGCAAATCATTAATCAAAAACTTACAACTCCAAATTTGCTTAGAAAAAAACCTTAAAACTTCATATATATCCATAATGGAGAAGAAGATGCGACTTAACATTCTCCATTTGACCTTCTTCCTTCTCTTCTTATTTGCTGCATTTGGTATAGCTGGTGCTCGTGGTGATAGGAAACACCTGACCTCTCTCGAAATGTCTATGGAGCCTAATGCCCCAAGCGGGGGCTCCAATGGTGTTACTGGTTCAGGCCATGGGCCTAACTGGGACTATAGTTGGGGATTGGGTTCAAGCCCTGGAAGTGGATGGGGTTATGGTTCAGGCTCGGCCCGGTGACCTAATGGGTTTGGGTGGGGTTATGGATTTGGTTTTGGGTCTGGAACTGGGTCAGGTTCCGGGTATGGTTATGGGACTGGAGGTGGTGGTGCTCATGGTGGTGGCTACGGGGCTGGAAATGGACAAGGCAATTCTGGTGGCAGCGGCTCTGGAAGATGGACTGGTGGTTCAAGCAGGATGGTAACGGTTGGCCCTCGAGTAACAGAAGCAATTATGGTTAAAGGAAGTTACAGGCTTGTTTGCCAGGAGAGTTCGTAGCATAAAATACATGGTGTGCAAGTAAGATATAATAATAATACAGTTTGAGTTCGCTGCGTACATTATTACAATGTTAGTTTTATAAGTTAAAACTATCATAAAGGGGCTGCTTTTGGAAACAATTCACAAGACATTCACTGCTGCAGTTGTAGAATACATGGCAAAATTAAGAGAATTTCAGGCAATATTCAGTAGCTTTAGGAATCCTGAGCAAAAGAAAAGTGAAGCATCTGGGCTGGCAAGTGAAATGAGTCAATAGTTTGTTTTATTCTGCACATATACATTCTTCAGTGTCTATTCCCTGATAACATAGAACATAGATCAGTGGGTTCACTCCATACCATTATCCATGGAAGCAGATAATAAAACATAGCTATATATCCTCCCTTATGTTTACCTTTCGGGTATATGAAATTTCAGATGTTGACTCCAACACAAGTAACGACTCAAAATCATAAGCATTTTGAGTTTAATGCAATTATATATATATATATATATTTCATGCATGGTCAAACTACACCTCGAGGGAAAGTATCAATGCCCCACTGGCTGCCACCCTCAAATTGCACATTTAATTGTTTAGTTGTATAAAAATATATATATATATATATGTAGACAGAAATTTGCACAAGTTACTAAATTTTAAAATTTAGATATAAAATATTCAAGTTCAAATTTTATATTTTTATGTTAATAGACAATTTATAAGTATAAAAAATTTTAGAAGATTCGTAAATTTTATTTATGGATTGATGATTTGTTTTGATCTTAAAAAAATTAATTTTTTTTATTCTAAACTTTTTCAAATCCCAAAAGAAAAAAGTAATAAGATGATAAAATTATATAAAAAATAAAATGAAAAATATGAAGCTGTCAGTCTAATTAAGTGTTAAATTTAACCAAGAAAAAAAAAACCAAGAATATCAAAAATAAGCATAGAAAGTGAAAAAAAAATTTATTGAAATTATTTAGAGGAGAAATTCTATTATAAAAAAAATGTTGGGATCAGGATTTGACTTGCGAATTTTGTGGATGCCATTATAAAATGCAAACTTTTCGGTGGTGTCGTTAAAACATTTATTCTGTCTTGTCTTGTCTTCAGTTCCGAACTGAAAAAACAAAAACAAAGGTCCTCTTGCCTTTCTCTCTTTCACTCAACAACAAGAACAAAAACATTGTTATAGATTTTATTTGCCTTTTCTGTCAGAATCCGGTCCCATTCCTCCACCAACGGACCGGCCCGATTTGGTCGAACCCACAGTCATGAATCCTGAATAGTAAGCTTCCTTATCACTGATCACCCGCCCTTTTTTTTGTTTTCGATAATATCTTTTTACTCCAATTATTTTTTGCTGTTTGCTTAAGATCCATGATGCTTTTGTTCTTTGCCATGATGGGTTCCTTTATAAAGCTTCTTTTTCTATGGATCTGTTTTGTAGCTTTTTAATTATGGGTTTTATTAGTAAATTTCTTTTTAAATTCTATTTCTGATTTTCTTTTGGGTACTATTTTGCTTAGATCTGTATCAATTATGCTATTAAAGGAAGTGGGTATCTATTACTTATGGTAAATTCTACAGCTTTTTGATCAAAAGTTATTATTTCATCAGAATTTAATCTATTTTAATTTAAAAAAAAAAAAAACTGAAATGTGGGTGTTGATTGTTGAATTCTGATCAAGAATTTGGAGCAAATATATGTTTGCTTTTTGTATGTTTTTGTCCTCATTAAATAATAACTTTAATAGATTTCATTTGTGTTATGATTCTATGCGTCATGGTAACTGTGCTTCTGCCTTTTTTTCATTGAATGTAGATATTGGGTAAGGCTTAGATTGTGCCTAATGTGGTCTTTGAATGTTGGAGGGAATGTTATTGTGACTATGTTCAGAATTTTCATGTTAGCATATATTGATTGATTTTGTTGGAAAAATAAAGAGTTTTTTTAGGTTTGTTATGGGTATTATTTTGAGATGTTGTTTAGTTGAAATGTTAGGTTTTTAAATTTTTTGTGCAGTGACTATTTGTTCAAGCTTTTGCTGATTGGAGACTCCGGTGTTGGCAAATCATGTCTTCTCCTGAGATTTGCTGTAAGCTTCCACTGTAACAATTATTTAATTTCCCAGTTTTTCTTCTAATTTATGTTTCTTATCCTTTATCTGAAAATTGCCAATGGTAGTCCTTTATCAAATTGCTTGTATTGATTAAGCATAAAATCTCTATGATCTTTGTAATCTGACTACATATTTATCACTCCAATGCAGGATGATTCGTATCTGGACAGTCATATAAGCACAATTGGCGTGGACTTTGTGAGCATTTCTGACTTGCAGGTTAAAGCAAGTGTCTAATTATTTGAATTTCGTGACTCATATATTTGTTTTTTGTTCTACAGAAAATACGCACAGTGGAGCAAGATGGAAAGACTATAAAACTTCAAA
The DNA here is from genome assembly GCF_047325235.1 of Durio zibethinus. Lineage (NCBI taxonomy): Eukaryota > Viridiplantae > Streptophyta > Magnoliopsida > Malvales > Malvaceae > Durio > Durio zibethinus. The sequence goes on from NC_143170.1 coordinate 28,066,108, forward strand.
TTGTGAGAATCTTTCCCTTATTTATTTGTTTTATTTCAGTTCATTGAATTAAACTAGCAGATGATATTTATTTATTTGATAGCAATACAAGTCGTGTTGATCAAACATCTTCCCTTCTTGGCTGTTGAGTCTCATGGTCCGGGTCTAGTTTGATTCCTTGTTTTCTTGAAATTATTATTATTTTATATTGTTGTAATATGCACTTTTTATTTTTCTGGGTTGAACATTTTTCCCTGGTAGTCATTTCCTATACATGTTTCTTGCTGACCCATAAGCCCTTATGGAGAATTTTTTATTGTGATTATGGCTTTATTTTTTAAATAACAAAGATTGATTTTGCTTAGTCTTGGGTGTGTGTTCATTTTGTTCTTTACCATATTGTCTTCCATTCAATTTTTTTGTTGGTATCTTCTATTTTCCTGTGCTAATCTAGCTACTGAAGCATATCTATATCTGCTTTCTTTTCCCTCTGAAACATTCAGTGGGATACTGCAGGGCAAGAACGGTTCAGGACAATCACTAGCAGCTACTACCGTGGGGCACATGGCATTATAGTAAGTTTCTCTCCATGTGTGTACATACATTATTTCTTCACCATTGTCCTCTTTTTGGTACGCTTTTTGCATGTTATGGACAAGTTTGTTTGTTCCACACCTGGCAGATGGTTTATGATGTAACTGACCAAGAGAGCTTCAACAATGTTAAACAATGGTTGAATGAAATTGATCGTTATGCGAGTGAGAATGTGAACAAGCTTCTGGTTGGAAACAAGTGTGACCTTACTACTAAAAAGGTTGTTTCTTACGAAACAGCCAAGGTAAAAGTGATTCAACTATCTGCTGTTTATTTTCATGAACTATTGAAAACTTAAAAAGTAACATTGTTTATGATCTGGAAATAGGCATTTGCAGATGAAATTGGTATTCCATTTATGGAGACTAGTGCAAAAAATGCTACTAATGTTGAACAGGCTTTCATGGCAATGGCAGCTGATATTAAGAACTGGTACTTCTTTTGCCTGTAAAATTCTGATCCATTATAAAATTTTTATATTAAATGTCCTGACTAGCCGTCAGGAATATGACATTAAGTAGTATTTCTGTATTGGACTCGTTAAAAGAAACAGATTCAATTAGGGTTACTCTCATCTCATCTGCAGAAACATCTAATCCTTCCAACTGTCATTCCCATTTATTTTTTGTCCTTTTACTGTAGGATGGCAAGTCAGCCAGCATCCAATAATGCAAGACCACCGATGGTGCAGATACGAGGACAACCTGTTAACCAGAAGAGTGGTTGCTGCTCTTCTTAACTGATTTTAGCTATTGCCTGCAAATTAAGTTAATTGTGCATGTTAGAATAGCTTTCTTAATTGTGCGCTCAAGAAAGGAAAACTACGCTACCATGTAGAATTATATATTTATTTGCCTTTTCAGTTGTTTGTAAGCTGTTATGAGATTTACTTCTTTTACAGATTATTATTAATGGCCTGTACAAATTGTGTTGCTTGATAATAGTAATGTCAATTTTATTATTTGTTGATTTTTCCATGGAAGCCGTACCATGGCTTTCTTTAATAGCAGTCATAAATTCATGTATGTATTTGAACCATTGTTTGGATGGATGCTTTCCCAGGGTTAATGGCATGAAAGAAAAATTAAGTAAAACTCAAAATCATGGTGACCTTGAATCACCAATTGATCAAATGTCTGCTTTGACAAGAGGTAGTTTTTTTTTTTTTTTTTTTGGCAGAGCTGGAAAATTTGTTTCAAACTGGCTTGGAACTGTAGCTCTATAGATTATTGATGAAATAAATATTGTGTGAATTTAGTTCTGATTCTGCTCAGGTTGGTGCCAAAATGAAAAAATCAACATCACAAGACAAATTTTCTTTTGTTTTTTCAAATCACTCTAATGGATTTTTGAGATGGCAGACTTGTATTTTTGGATGATTGAGGGGGGCCGATCTTAAGCTCCAAAAGATCTTTTTCTGATGATGAAACACCAGGGCCTGCTCGAAACGCGCCGTGCTGAACCAACCTTGGTGTAGGTATACAAGAGGGATGGGCAGCTGGTGTGCAGACAGCTATATTTCCAAGGGCTTTAGCCATGTAACGCGGTCCTGAATAATTCATTGCATGCAGAAATGGCAGAGACGGCGTCATTTTAGCTTCTATTTCGCCTTGTCCATTGGGAGCTAGTCCTGCCTGTTAAAACATCAATTGATGAAGTTTCTAATATGTGGTTTGGCATTTTCAGAGGAAAATGAATTGCAAATAGTCCCTTACCGTGGTTTGAACCCGGTGATAATAAGTTGGAAAACTATGAGATGTGGTCAGCGACATGACTGGACGATCATCCAAGCAAAGATGTGGAAATCGGTTCACAACCTGAGATGAATTTCTTATAGTTTCTTCTGTGGGGGAACTCGGAGGACTTGTTTTCTGTTAATAAAAACCATGAATTTTGTAGTCATGTACATGAACAAACTAACTATAAATTGTTGTTCTTCTTCTTCATAATCAAAAGTGAGAGAGGGATTAAGAGATTTTACGGATTTGGATTCTTGAAAAGCCATGTCAAATAAGCTTGGCCTGCGTTTCTTCCTATCATTCCGAGCCTGCCTCAGAAAATATTTTTGAGCATGGCTTGCAACTTGTGTTGGGGTCCTAGTTGTAACAAAATTCTTTGAAATTCCTCTCCAATCACCTTTCCCCAGCTTTCTCAAGCCAGCCAAGAAGATTCTATGCTCCTCTTCGGTCCATGGCTTCCCTGAGCAAAAAAACAGAATTCCCAGACATCAGAAACATGGAATAACCCGATAACGTTTTCCCTGATTGGCCGTGTTTCATGAAACCATACTTGTTTATTCAATGGTTAATCAATGGCAGCCGCTTCTTGATAGTGATGATCAAGTATACCACATATCATTCACATATATATATATATATATCTGAGTAAAAAAGAAAGAAATTACATACAAAACAAACAGACTGAATGGTGAGGATTGACAATAAGAACAACAAAAACATAGAAATTGAGTACCTTTTTTTCTTTCATGGGCAGCTTTGTTTTTCTTAGAATGAATCTGCCCATCAGAAAAATACCCATCATCGACAAACCCATCGTTGTTTTCAGCATGACACTGCAGATTTCCCATGCTAAAGCTTTTCTTCATGAAATTTTCTTGCTTTTGATCCATGGCACCTATGTTCACGCCAAAAAGCTTAACACACCCTCCCTTCCCATTACAAGTTCTCGAATTATGGCCATTATGTCCACAATGAGAACACTTTCTCCCTGTTTCTTTCACCATAATCTCTTTCTTCTGCCTTAAAATTTATCTCCTGGTTGGCACAAAAAACTTGTATTTGCTTTATAACATATATATAACATTGAAAAGTGAAAAACACCCTTGTTTTTCTCTATAAACCAAGCTCTCCTACAAGAATTTATAGCCGATATTTTTTATTTGCCAAAATCCTGAACATGGCAAGATTTGATATCTGTATCAAACAGTCAAAGATATCCAAATTTTTTTTAAAACATTCTTTAAACGATTGAGATTTAACAAGCTTTATTAAGACTGGGGCAAACTTGATTTTCAAGCTTTTGGATTAAAATTAGATTATTTATCAAATAACCTTTGCTAAAAGCTCGGTACGCGTCCCTTAAAGCTATAATTAACACTTATTACGGTGTAGTTTTTATGGTAGTAAAAAATTGGCAAAGAAATCCAAGTTTGGCTGTTAATGATTAAGTGTGAACTAAATGACAGATAATTTTCCATCTAAAAAAAGGTTTGATAATCAAAGCTTAATCAACCTTCTGGATTTATTTTTGTCCAAGAAATCTTTTCTTATCTTACACCAAGTTAAAGTTTAAGGTACAAGAGAGTTTACTCGTCTTTTAACCATTTAAGTTCGAACTCGTAAAAAATTTATTCAAAATTAATTTTTTATAAATTCATTAAATTTAATTAAATAAAAATATTTGAATAATAATAATAATAATAATAATAATAATAATAATAATAATTTAACGGTGCCAAAAATAGATTAAATCTAGCTATCCACCAAAAGAAAAATCTTACTAAAATTCCGTTGTTTACTATATTAATTAACTTTGATAATCAACTGTGTTTTGGTGAGGCATAGATTCATTAAGATTTCTTGCCAAAAAATGTTTTATTACATTGTGTTTAAATTAAAATAATATCCCATATTAAAAAAAAAATTATTTCATTCTTTTATATTTTATATATTTTTATTACTTATCAATTTATGTTCGATTGGGAATATTTCAGAAATAAAGTTTTGTACGTATTATATGTAAAAGAGTGCGTTTTTAAATATATTTGATTGTTTTATATATATAAAAAAATTATAATTTTTCATATTGATAATATGGTCAAGATATATAGATTTTGTTTGATCTTAATTTATTTTTTAATAATTTTAAAGATGCATTTTTAATTATGATTTAATATATTTTAATATTTTCACAAAAATTTGAGTGTTTATAATTAAATAATAGGTATATATATGGATTTAAATATTATTTTTTTCTAAAATTATACCATTTGCTAAAAAATTACTGCTCTTAATTGGGGATTATTTTCATACTTGGTAAGTTGGAGTTGAAATTTGTCAAAAATTAAAAAAAAAAAAAAAAGCGAAATTATTCTTTGAAAAAAAAACACTAAAAAAGGAAAAAAAAGCTTCGAGAATGGTGCGTGGGTAAGAGCCACTGTCGAAACGCACAAAAACTCACACTTTCGCACACTTTCCTCCATTTCTCCTCAAAGGGTTCAATTCCATTCCAATTTCGAAGCTCCCAATTAGGGTTCTTACTTTGTCAAAGGTCAGTTCATCTTGATCTCCCAATTCTATTGCAATTGAGTTTTTTTTTTGGTTAATAGATACTTCAAATTTAAAACTAATTAGAGTTTTTACAAGGTTGGTTTCTGCTTTGCAGGTTCCAGTTGGTTAATTTTAAAGATAAATTGTGGTGGAATAGAGTTGAGAGAAAGCTATGATACTAAACTTAAGCATTAGCTAATAAGAATGCCGGGCATTCCTTTAGTGGCTCGTGAAACCTCCTCGTATGTTCTCTCTGATTAAACCCATATTTAATGTTTCTCTGTTCATCATTGCCAATATGTTATACTAATATTAGTGTTTGGTTTTTGAGTTTTGCTTAATTTCTGGTTATGTCATGGTAGATTTATCATTTGCTATATGATATTCTTTTCAAGGGCATTGTGAGAGTGTCTTGTTCCGGGTCTTATGTTTGGTGATGGTTGATTTGTTGTGGAATTTTTAGTTTGTTGTTGCATTGTAATGAAGTGTGATTTGGACTATGGCTATTTGGATAAGTTCATGAGTAGGGGTTCTCGTTTGTGTTTTGTTTTTCCAGCTCTTCAAGAAGCACAGATCAGATGTGCCGAGAAGATTCCCGCGTGCATTTATCTGCAGAAGAGGAAATTGCTGCTGAGGAGAGTCTATCTATTTATTGCAAGCCTGTAGAACTCTATAACATTCTTCAAAGACGAGCTGTAAGAAATGTAATATTTCTGCTTCTTGTTGCATTGGCCATTTTATGTTTTTATTCAGATTGGCTGTCTTGTTTCTCTTCCAGATATGGTGTCATTTGACATTGTAGACAGTTAATTCTGCTTGCTGCTTTGAATCATCTTTGTTTTCTTTTCATTGGAAGATATTTTCCTTTTATCTCTAACATGTATGTTTGTTGATTTTATTCTACCTATTACTTGTGGCCATGTTTCAATGTTTTTTTAAATTTATTTGCAGCCATCATTTCTTCAAAGATGTTTGCGTTACAAAATTCAGGCAAAACACAAAAGGAGGTAATTTTTTAATCTGGTAATTGGAAGTACTATATATTCTTAAAGGTTATGGTTGCAAGTGCTTACTACAGCAGTTTCTGTTATAGTGGATCAATGGGAGAACTTAAAGGGCATATTGACCTTCATTTGTGCTCTTTGGTGGAAGAAGTATAGGGATTTTGAGGATAAATATTGATGGCTTTTAGGATAGGCAAATCTGTTATGTGTATTCTTATGTTTGACAGTACATATGCTTGCTGGAATTAGCATCAGTTAGGGAGCAATGAGAAGTTTCTTTTGTTACAATAGGTTTAATTCTTATCATTTTGTGTGATTATGAATGAATTTATTGAGTAAAATTTTGATGATGATCATTTGTTAGTTAGTGTTGCTTGTTGAGGTGTGCTGTCTTGTTTGCTGTGGTCAAAATTTTCTATATACAGGTAAATTTGAGTTATTAACTACATTTTCTTTGGTTGATACGTAGAATACAAATGACAGTGTCCATATCCGGGATTGTGAATGAAGATGTACAAACTCAAAATCATTTTCCACTATACATCTTGTTGGCAAGGCTAGTTTCTGATGTTACAGTTGCTGAGGTACGGTGTTTCATGTGTATATATTCAAGCTAAATTCATTAGTCAGTTTATCTTCTTTTGGGTGTTGTTGTACTCTTTTTGTACTTCATTTATGATATATTTACTGTTTGAATCCCACAATGAAGTATTCTGCAGTTTATCGTTTTCGTCGGGCATGTATCTTGTCGAGCTTCACTGGCATCGAAGGCAGTAATCAATCTCAAGCAAATTTCATTCTCCCTGAGATTAATAAGCTAGCTATGGAGGCCAAATCTGGCTCGCTTGCCATTTTACTTGTCAGCTTTCGTATGTATTTCATAGATCCTTTATGTGCAGTTGCATTCATTAGAACCTTTATAATAGCTTAATTTTAGTATGAATTGTAGAAAATTTCTTGAATTTCACTTTATTTTGCATTTTCTTTAATTCAAATTCAATTTATCCTTACAGCAAATGTTGGAGGGTGCTGCCTATGGGGTAGGATACCATTGGAATCACTATATTTGTCATGGGAGAAATCCCCAAACTTGAGTTTGGGACAAAGAGCGGGGATGATATTACCTGTTGAAATGCATTCTTGCTTATTGAAGGTGTGGCATCAGAGCTTACTGGTCCTTTTTTTTTTTTATTCTGGAGTTCTGTACTACCAATTGCTTAGCTACTATTTCTGTGGACATCATTGCCAATGTTGTCTAAGACTAAGTGAAGGGCTTTTCTTGGTTTTTTTTCTGTATTTATGGTTGAGTCATTAATGTGTCACTCCTAAGGCAGTGCTCAAATTTGGCTTCTGGGACAATTTTATTTGATGCACTTCTCAAACATAAAATAACATTATTAAAGAATGATTTGGAATCGAACCTTTGGCCTTCGATTCTTTCCTTGGTGTTTTCATTGGGCGTATAGCTGTAACATTATTCAACAATGCCATCTCTCATTCTGAGCTTCAGAATACATCCTAAGCTTTGTTTGAGTTGAATATATAAGTTGAACTCCTCCCATGTACATGTGTGAGAGCTTGAAAGAAAATTTTGACTGCAGTTGAGAAGTTGGTAGAAACAGAGAAATATTTGTACAACAATACCCATGGAATATAGTGGTTGACAGTGTGGTAAGCAAGTAGCATAGGGCTCTATGTTTGTGGGTTGTTGATTGTGTTGCTAAAGCACTCCTTAGTTCAATCAGGTTCCCCTGCGCTTATCTGTTTTATGAGCAGAACTTAACTGGCCAGAGCGCTTTGTCATGAGCAGTTTTGCTGCTTCTATTGTTGCTGACTGCTAATGAAATGTCACTTTAGCCATGTATACAACTTGCTTTAGATGCCTTGTTCTAACCAGTGTAGAAAATGGCAATGAGTGTTCAAGCGGTGATGATTGAAACTTTTATAAATGTCTGAATCACGGTTACTTTTTTTTTATCTGCTGCAGTTGAATTGTTTGAATGAGGACAAATGCATCTTAATCCAAAGTTCCAGCAATTCTTTGTCAATGGTATGTCCTTGAATTCTCATTTTCTTGTTTCATTTAGAATAGTCATTTCTGATTTGTCTTCTAGAAATGATTTACTTATGGTATTTAATTTGACTATTTTTGCTCCAAAAGAACAAACCATTGCAGCTGCAGGTCATCATTTCTGCCGAGGAGGTTGGGGCGAAGGAAAAATCTCCCTATAATTCATACACATGCAGTGGTGTTTCTTCTTCATCTCTGTCTCATATTATTCGGTAATCCTTATAGTAATTATCATTCTTATTACCAAATGTAGTTTTGCTGTTCTAATCAAACCTATTCACCTCTCTATATTCTAAAAATTTGATCATCTTACACAATTTTGCCTGTTGTCGATATGTGTATGAAAATAACCTTGACCTTTCTTTAACTAGCTCATCCATCTCTTCATTGTTCAGTCTATTTTCTCTCTAAATTGAACTTAAAATTTATAATACTGGAGGTTGATTTATTTTATTGAACCTTTGGTACTCCAAGGAAAGTTATTTTACTAGAATGTGGTGACCACCTGCCCTCCAAACATATTGATTTACTACCCATCTAAAAATATTCATATTTAAGTTCTTATAGACTATAATTTTGTCTTTCAAACCTAAACCTTTCTCAGCAAGAGAAATAATTAATTAGTTGGAAGAAGAAGGGATTGTGCATGTGCTTGATGTGATTTCCTCTTGAACCATGGTTTGCATCTCTTTCTAAGACTGAAAATTTGCTGCTTTTGGTTCTAGGTTGAGAGCAGGGAATGTCATCTTTAATTACAGATATTACAATAATAAGTTGCAGAGGACTGAAGGTATTATTTCTTCTTCCAATTTTTTTTTTTTGGGGGGGGGGGGGGAGGGTGTGAATCATAGATGTGTTGTGCTGTACTTGCCTTGTAAGTAGTCGAAGTGTGGGAGAGTATTTGACTAGGAAATTGCAGTCTGAAATTATAGATGCTATTTTTGGTTGGTAAAGCTGTTGGCACTAATTAGAATTGGAGTCAAATATTTTCTTGTTGTTAGATCCTTTTCTTTAGCTGCTTATAACTCAAGCAAAGGATTATTTTTCTTTAAATTTTTTGGTTCTTCCCTCCTGGTGTAGTAGACACCTTTGTTGTCTAGTTAATCATTAGCATTTTGTTTTGAAATTTTTATATAATTTATGTGTTGTACTCATCTTATTGATATAATGTAATAAATTTCATTTGCTTGCAGTAACTGAAGACTTCTCTTGTCCTTTCTGCTTGGTAAAATGTGCAAGTTTTAAGGTTGTTCCTTTTGTTTCTATTTTTCCTTATTCTATATCATTTTGATTCAAATGAATTTGAATTGATAGTACTTAGACATTTATGGTTGAAGCTTAAATTTTTTATATAGGGTTTGAGGCATCACTTGCCAGCATCCCATGATCTCTTCAACTTTGAATTTTGGGTCGGTAAACTTCAGGAATCTGTGGTGGCATTCTGATAATTGATGCTTGCATACCAAAATTTCTAATACATAAATACTTTGTAGGTAACTGAAGAGTATCAAGCTGTTAATGTGTCAGTCAAAACTGATAGTTGGAGATCTGAGGTCAGAACATTTTCTTGCCAAGCCTTGCAGTACTCTGTTTGTTAACTTGTTTCTGTTTTATTTTCCCTTCTCATAACTGAATTAAAACTAGCTCCTAAATTAACTGATTTGGACAAATGTTTATGGGTCAGGCCACCAGACCCTTTTGAAATTAATATCAATTCTTTCAAATTTATAAGGAAAAAGATTCTGAAATAGTTCAAAGTTTGAGTTTTATTTTACTTAAAGATTAAGGTGAAATTTGCCAATTTACTATGACTCAATATTGAATTCGCCACTGTACTTCAAATTAGTTACATGGTGAATGAAGACGCTAGCTTCTATCTTCAGATAGAAGAGAGGATAGGAACCTTGCAAGTATAACTAGTTTTTGTATAACTTGTCATTTTTGTCACTCTTGTAATTTAAAAATGTATGTATTCTATTCAGATTGTTGCAGATGGTATTGATCCTAAACAACAGACTTTTTTCTTTTGGTAAGTTGTTTGACTTGCCATTTTATGTGCTAGTGAGTTTCTTTGCCTTCATGTTATTTCCATAATCTGAAGTTGGTAGCTCATATGCATGCACAGCTCTAAGCAATTAAGGCGTAGACGACCAAAGAGCCTGGTTCAAAATGCAAGACATGTACATCCAGTTTTCTTGGAGTCAAATCTGCCAGCAGGAGGCTCTGAGCTTCTTGACAAGGCACATGGTATAACATTGTTATTAATGATTGCATACTTATTAGTTTTCTATAAAAAGGTTATTTTGTTTAACCATATTTAATATATTGTTTACGAAATGGAAGGTTCTCTAGGTGTTCCCGTACATGGAAAACTGAAACAAGGTTATGGAATGAAAAATGAAACAGAAAAATGCCAGCTTTGACTAAAAATAATCTCTTCCTAGTAATCCTTCTAAATGGGTTGACATTAGGTGTTTGAATTTGAGGTACTAATTTTTGGCATCTCCAATTATGTTTCTTCAAACATTCCAGGCTAAAAGCAAGATCTTAAGCAGCATGATCTGGGGCCAAAAATCTAATGCATGTAAGATGGAACTCTATGGTGCTTGACTCAAGTCCTTAGAAATGCAAGAGATGCCTAAAAATTACCAATAGATCATATGGCCAAACAATTTTTATGAGTATACCATTGTTGAAAGACCTGTACTATGTGCATAAGTCTCGAACTTTCTAGATTGAGCTGATCAGCTGTAGGGATCATGTTTGTCACTTTAGCTCATTCAAATAATGATGAAAGGGCTGTTGTCTCAGGTGGAAACATTTTACGAAATGCTAGAATTGGTGCTTTGGAGTGTGCTCCACATCTTCCGTCCAGTTCCAACGTTGCAGGGGTTTCAGGTGCTGCAGGACAATCATATTCTGATTCAGAACGTGTACAATCAACGTCTGGAAACAATCTTATGCCCCCTGCCTTGTTGCAATTTGCAAAGACAAGAAAAATATCAATGGAACGTTCTGATCCAAGGAAGTATGTCTGGGTTTTTTTTCTCTATTCAATTAATTTATACCAGCACTGTGCAGTTGTAAAATGCTTTACTTATTTTCATAAGAACATGGCTGATGGAGCTTGTTGTGGGTGTTTAAAGGCATTGCCTAGTCATTTTTTTGTACCTTTCTGCATTAGGTATTTTCTGATGCAAATGGTAAAAGCTATTGTTGTATGATTATTTTGCTAGAGAATTTTGGTCTCAGAACTGTAGGGGGTGGGAGGTACTTTCTCCACTTCCCTATGTGTCAAGTGGCCACTGCCATTCCTGATTCAGGCATAGCTGTTCTAAATCCAATAACCACCATCTCCCTCCCATTTTAGCCATATAAGTGACAAGAATAGCTGTAACCAGCCAGTTAAAAGATGAAACTTTGTTCTTATAAAGCTGATGCGCTCTTTTGGGCATGTCTCTTGTTTAGATAATTTGCTTCTTTCGCCACCATGCATTCTTTTCCCCTAAGATAAAGGGTTTATTGCTGAACCATGAATATGGGTTTGATATTTTCCTTCTATGTCTTTTCAGCCGTACGCTCCTACAAAAGCGACAGTTTTTTCACTCACATAGAGCACAGGTAACTGACTACTTTGTAATTTGTATTTGTTATCTGGTTCTGGAAAAGTGTGTGGTATCCATAATTTGTACAGTGCGAAAAATGAGAGAGAAAGGAGAAAGAAAAATATTGCCTTCCGTTGCTTTACATTTATCTCACACATACATTACCGCTGTTAAAGAGTAAGGATCTAATTTTTGATTTGTGCCCTAGATAGCTGTCTGTGGAGGGCATATGAAATGGATGGGGACTGTGGTTCCGGTTTTCCCTTTGGCTTTGCTTGGTAGGAAGGATGGAAAACTTGTTAATCTAATCCTTAAAATTCATAACCACTTTTCTACTTTGTAGCTTAACAATTAGATTAACAAGATTTCCATCTTTTCTACCAAGCAAAGCTTTTGAAATATGTTGTGTGGTACACTTAATTTGCCTTTGCATAGCATTAGTTTTTGTCAAGAAAACTGAGTAATTGTCAACTATGAAATTCTTGACTGATCTCACTTTCATTTTATGCTTCAAAATCTCTGAAACTGGATATCGCTGCTTGAAGCCAATGGTGATAGATCAAGTATTGTCTGACAGAGACAGCGAGGATGAGGTTGATGATGATGTTGCAGATTTTGAAGATCGAAGGGTATGTTATTTATTTGTTTATTGTTTCATAATCTTGTAATTATAATGCTTGTTTGGAAGGACATATTGTGTAAGATTTTGGTCAGTGGCTAAATAAAAATTGAAGGATGATGTAGGTATTGACAAGCACCATTTTAAAGGCAGTCTTTAGACTAATGTACAGAAAGCTCAGAAGCATAGTAACCATTTTGATATTAGTAGATTTGTTTCAAAGGAAAAATATTAAGGATGATTTGCGAAAAGATGTGTAGATTTTAATCTCATGAAAATGCTTTTGGGGATGTAAATTGAATTGGTGTGACTCAATTACCTGCAATGTGGACAAGGTAGGAATTGAAATCAGTGAACATATGAACAATTACTAACATTTACAAACCATTACAAAAATGACATCATGGTACTCTGAATGTCTGCAATGCCTAGGTCGCTCTTGAATGAATTGCATCCTGGTAAAGCTGTTTTTTCATTTACAAGATTGCATTAATATACATTAGCACCTTGCAGATGCTTGATGATTTTGTTGATGTAACCAAAGATGAGAAGCAAATAATGCATTTATGGAACTCGTTTGTGAGGAAGCAAAGGTAACCTCATCTTTCTACTTTTCTTTGGTTTTTTGCTTTTCTCTATTTCTTTTCCCTTTTTCACTTGAAACAGGTTGTCAAAATGACATATAATCCATTCCATTATAACTTATAAGTTCTCTAGAGAAAGGGGTTGCGTCATGGATGCAAGGACCTAGGATTTGCCATTCTAATATAAGCAATGTTTCTGGCATTCTTCTCTGCCCATGTCCTTGCTTGGACGTTCCTCTAAAGTGGTTTTTTTCCCTCCTCTTCTCTCTCTCTCTCTCTAACTATGATGCAAAAAGTATGTTTTAACACTATTGAACCCGACTGATTTGATACCCAGGATGTTGGTTTTGTTTTTTTTTTCCTGTTTTTGGTGTTTCATTGGCAGTTTCTTCATTTCACACGTGATTTGAGTAATTCAATAGTTCTTTAATTGTTTCTCTTATTTGGTTGATTAGATTCGAATTAGTGTTGTGGTTATCCATTTGCTGTTTCTGTTTTTAATCTTTTGTTTTCATCTTGGCAGGATGTTGGCAGATGGTCATATTCCATGGGCCTGTGAAGCATTTTCAAAGTTACATGGGCCTGACCTTGTCAAAACCCCAGCTCTCATCTGGTAGATCTTCTCTTTTTTGTTTTCATTCAAAATTATTGCTGTGTGCTTCAGGCATTCTGCTTCTACTTTTTTATACCCTCTTCTGGTAGTTTCATTCATTTTTTTTTTTGTATGCATTTGCTGGGCTGACTATATTATACTAGTGTTCTGAGTATTTCTGATTGGTTGATGTATAAAATCATCTTCATAATGCTGCCTCTTCTGCATGAGATTTGTAGTTTTGCTGCCCCCATTTTATGTGTATCTTGGATGTATGATTTAATGTAGTCAAAATTAACCATCTGTTGCATTGGCAGGTGTTGGAGATTATTCATGATTAAGCTGTGGAATCATGGTCTCCTCGATGCTCGAACTATGAATAACTGTAATATAATTCTGGAACAATGCCAAAAGCGGGATTCAGATCCTATAAAATGCTAAAGGCAGGTAATTTTTGCTTGCTTTTTGGCAATAGGCAATTGGTAAACAACATGATGCAGAAATGTTGCTCACCAGCCACCCTCCCATTTTTATAATGGTCGGTGACCTTAAGGCCAACTGTGTTGCTGTAGTTTTGTACAATCAACTGGAATAATTCACATGTCTTGGTATTCTTAATTCCTTTACAGAAGCTTTTTTTTTTCTTTTTTTTTTCTGCAATCTCTTTGTTTGCTTTTGTCACTTGTTTTTCTTTTTCGTTTTTACTAAGCACTATTCTGTCCTGGTTTTGAATTTGATGTTTCCCTTCTTTAATCCTGTTTATTTTGTATCTTACATGTTTAAAATAAAAATTATATTCAAATGTTGATGCATCAAACATATAATATATATTTCTGTTATATATATATATATTGTTATATATATTTGTAAAAATTGTATTTAAATTTAAATCTAAATAGAGGTAAGAAAAAAAAAAAGGGAAGAAAAAATATTGAAATTTAAACTAAACCCACACCAGAGGACCGACAACAACAACAACAAATGTTTATGAAAGTGAATTATTACTCAAGTTTTCAACAAAACCATACCCCAAGTTTTTATACTACTTATAAATTTGGAATATTGTCATAGAATTAACAGGAACATTCTAATGACTTAAAGAGAAGGCCAGACTGCTATGATAGCCATTTGATCCGCAGAAATCAATTGCAAAGCGGCACAAATTACCTAAGAAGAACTTGCACCTGTGAGCTGCTCAGTCCTGTCCTTCATCTCCCAAGCCTTGCTAGCAAGCTTCATACGAGCCTGGTCCAACTGATCCACCCCTAGTAGGTGTCTTCCGGTAACATACCTACAAATCATTGAAAAACAAAAACGTCACATTTTCTTTTAATAAAAACAATTATAAAAAGAATAACTTGTTTTAATTTGTAAATGCACCTATAAAACCACGGCAACACAGTTACTGCCGCAACACCGAAGCCGTCGGAAGCCACGAAACCTGTGACTAGGAGAGCTGCTGCAATGACAGCAGGGACAAGAACCGGACTGAAAGTGACGAAAAGTGGAGTAGCTATTGTGAGTGCAATAACCGTGCCAGCCAGGGTCAAACCGGAGAGGATAAGGAGGTAACCCCGGCGGTAACAGCCGTATTCGTCCTCACTATCTGGTGGGACCTTGGTTGATCAGCCATTGATGCAAAAAATTAAATGTCAAGAAATTGAAGAATAAATTCTTGTATATTAATCAATTGATGAGCTTGAGAAAGAGGTGGGTTTAATATAGAGGGAAAAAGAAGGGCATGTGTTGATGATGCTTCCATGCAGGGGCTGCTTGTAAGAAAGTGGTTGGTTTTAGGACACGCAGATTCTCGTCGGATTTGAGGTTTGTTGGAAAATTGCAGATGACCATTCTCATTATGTGCGTTCGGACATTCATTCTCCATTCTTAATAACTCTTAACTAAACAAAAATACATTAAAACCAAAATTTTTATAAATTTCTACAATTTATTTAACAAGATAAAAGGGTACTAAAAAACTTTTATTCTTATTTTTCATAGTTTTTTTTTTTTGCTATGTAAGCATTTAATTATCACTTCAGTTCTTGATTTCTTTCATAACACTTGTTTTACTATAATTTTTATTTGATTTAGTTCCAAAAATTGATAATAAGTTTGAAAAGTGAGATTTGTTTTTTAAAAATTTTTGAGAGATTATATTTCAAATTTTAAACTTTGTTAAGGAATGCTTATAAATTAGGCGATCCTTCCATAAAAAAAATGGTAATTTGTTCCGATTTGAACTTTCAATCTTGGATCTTATACATTAATTTACATGATTAACCATCTTAACCACCTCATATGCTTTAGCTAGTTTAAGTGTAAAAATTGCAAAACGGTGTACTATTTTTTTCATACTTTAAAGCTTCAATTTCAAGAAATCCCAACTCATATTTCTATAATTGTTGCATTTAACAAGTTACACATGATTGAGTTTTCAAAACCTGATCGTTCTTTGATTCATGGCAAAGATTAAGATGATAATCTAGGATTTCAGGTTTGTTATTATTGTTTGTTGATTTATAGGTTTTTCGAGTGTTCGGATTGTAGCACCAGCAAATATCTTAAATTCTAAATTTTAAATTTTAAATTTTAAAATATAATTTAAAAGATTATAAGACAGAAATTAGTAATTAATTCTAGTTTGATGATTCATGTATTTGTGTCATGTAATATTTTAAAAATTATATATTTATATTATATTTTATTTAAAAATTATATATCATAATTCATATCAACACAAAAATATAAAATATTTTTTTATTTTATTAAATTTATATATAATTATTATTAAAATTTTAAATCATATTATTTTCATATGTTATATTCATATCGTATTCGTATCATATCAACATATTATATTTTAAATTGTCAAGTCTAATTAATGTTACTTTGATTTACTCCTCTAAGGCAAGAGATTAAGCAAATCCAAATTAATTTTTCTTTAAAAACTAAAAGGTGAAGATCAAATTATATCCCCTTTTTAAAACAGCATCCATTGATGCACAAAGAAAATATCTTCTATTATTATTTTTTTAAAACAGCACGAAATCATGAATACCTGTGTCTTTATTGAAAAATTGAGATTTGATTTTTGCATATACAACTATATATGTGCATATTTGTTGGATATTATTATTTTTAAGTAGCAAAAGATTCTTAGATTCTACTCAATATTTTTTTTTATCGGTCCAAATAAATTTATCTATCTCGCACCTAGGTTGGATATCATATTTGAGCCTTTAAAAGATATATAATGCATTGTTATTTTATTTTTAAAAAAAATACTTTGTTGTTTGAAAAGGACCAATAATAAAAAAATTATTATAGTAGCAAACAAATCCTTTCCATTATTTACGTTTGGATTTGAGCATTTAGATGAATGGGCTTTGGAATACAACATGGCTCACCAGCATCACCCAATTCAGCAAAGTGCAGTTCGGCCCACTTAATATTATATATATATATATATATATTATGCAATTGTATCAATTTATATATTTTATATAAATATATAAAAGTCAAAACTTTTTACAAAAAGAAAAAATATCTTATATGAATGGCTTAAAATATTAACAGTCTTAAAAATCTCTACGTTACATCTAATAAATATATTTTATTTTATTTAATATATATTTAATTTAAAAATAATTTTAAAAAATAAATAAATTATATTTATGTTTTTATTATTGACTTTAAATCACTTTTATTTAAATTCAAATTAAAAGTATTAAAATTTTGATTGTCATCTTAAATAAATATATAAAAGTCAAAACTTTTAGTAAAAGAGGATAATTTTTAATGTAGATAACTTATATTAATGACATGTGTACGATCTTGAAAATCATCATGTGTCTTATATTTTATTTTATTTGAATTATTTTTAAAAAATTAAATTAATTACATTTATTTTTTATTATTATTTACATTAAATCACTTTCATTTAAATTTATATTAAAAGTAATAAAATTTTAATTGCCATAATTTTGTGTTCTCTTTTTTCAATTATAATATTCAACTCTTAAATTACATTTGTGTAAAAAAATATTCACTTCCCAATTTTTTAATCTATGATTTATTTATTTACTCCACCTTTTAAGCTATGTATACATGTTTAATATGTATATATATATTAATTTTAAAATGATTAAAAGATGTTCGAATAAATTAAAGTTAATTTTGGAATATATCAAATCAAATAAATTTCATTACCATTATTACACTAATTTCAAATAAAATGAATTTTAATTGTCAAGCATAAATTACTCTTAATTAAAATACTATTATTAATCTTAATTTGATTCTTAATTTAATTTTAATTAATCAAACATTCAAAACTTACAAATTATCTCATGTTATTTTCAAAACCCATATTATATAAATAATGGTGTTTTGGTATGCTTGAAAAATATTTTTCCCCTATTGTTGTGATATTCTTTTGCCTACAGTAAACCAAGTGTAGACTAATTTTGTCTGAGTCTATCAGATAAAATCTTGTTTTTAGTTTTCGTTCATTTATATTAAAATTATTAATTAATAATAATAATAATAATGATAATATTGGTTAAATAATAGAATAACAAAATAAAATTAATACAAATAAATAAATATTATTAAAAAAAAAAGATGGGACGAGAATAGGCATAGTGTCGTACATGACACCAACCTATCCAACTGTCCTGCCACCATCATGCATCCCATCAAATCATCCACCTTGCAGCCACCAAGAGTTTACCCTACAACCTACCCTACTCATACATCCAGTCACCTCTGCAACCATCATGCAACCACCACTTACGCTGCCCATTATCCTAGACACTCAGCCTCTTATAAAACATCCAACTTTCACACCTAAAAACTTTTCTTGACATATCTTCAAACACTTGGAAACCCCAGCTTGTCCATGTATAGAGATCCCTAAGTTTCCACAACAAGAAAAATCTAAGCTTCTACACCCAAAAACCTTAAGCTTTTTCACAATCAAAAACTTCAAATCTCCTAAACCCTCTAACCTAAACAAAAAGCCAACCAATAAAACCACAAAAAAATAGTCTTCCTTGTAAAGAGGAGCCTCAGTGCTAAAGCCACCTACAACAAAGAAAAAAAGATCATCAATTAGTTTTTTTTTTAAAAAAAAGGAAAAAAGAACACCGAAACTTCAATCTTCGATCTGTGTCGATCGAGGCTATTTCTCTGAAAAAATAGGATGGATTTGGGCTCAAAAAATTGAAAGAAACTTTTTAGTGAATTTTGATATTTTTCAGTCATCGACGATCACCGACAACCACCAACGACAACTTTAAATGGCTGCTGGTGAGATGTCATGACGTTGATTTCTAGCAAGGCTAGAGAGAATTTTTAGAGCTGAAGGATTTTTTTTTTCTGAAGGAGGGATGAAATGAACCAAAACAAAAAAGCTGACTTTTGTATATAAGTCTAAAAACAAAATGACATCATATTGGGTAAGGAGGATCCGCATGTCCCCATGACCCAACCAGAGATCTGCGTAAACCGATCCATTGACCCAACACCCCTTAGCCCCAGGCCCTGATCGATCCAACTGAATCGGTTTGAACTATCTCTACCCTAAACCGCTAGACCAGACCAAACCGATATTGACTGGATCGTTGACCGGTTCAGTTCAAGTAAAATTTTTTTTATATATTATTTATATCATTTTTAACTTTATTATTATTGTTATTTATGCATGTTTTAAAACTTTTGAAATTTATAGAATAAATATTTCTTATTTTATAATAATAATTAATAATAATAATTAAATGACAATGACAACAACAATAATAATGATTTTAAAACTTTTAATTCCTTCTAATATCTTTTAATAAACCAAGTGTTAAATAAAAAAATATATAATAATAATAAAAAATATAAAATGATTATAAGATGAACTAGTAACAAGGAAATCTTCTCTGTCTAGATGTTGAAGAGAGTGTAATCGAGATAATCCCACATAGATGTTAGGAAATTATTAAAATAAAAACACTAAATAAATTAATAATATTATTAATAATAAATTTTCACAAAAAATAAGAATTTTTTTAGTTTAAAAAAATTATAAAAATTGAACTTGCTCCGAAAGTTCGTCTAAATGTTAGAGATTTTTAGAGATGTTTGTGTTTTTTTTCAAAAAATCTAAACCTCGAAATTGAAACCCTAAATACCCCAAACCCTAAAATCGAAACTCTAAACCTCAAGCCCTAAAATCAAAACCCTAAATCCTCCAAACCCTAAAATCAAAACCCTAAACATCCAAACTCCAAAGTACTAGAACCTAGAACCTAGAACCCCAAACCTCCAAATCCTAAACCCTAAAACTAGAACCTAGAACCTAGAACCCCAAACCCCAAAATCAAAACCCTAAAATCCAAAATCTCAAACCTTAAAATCCAAAATTCTAAAAACCCTAAATTTGGTACACAATCCTGAATTATCACTCAAAAGTCACCAAATCTTAAAACTTCGACCTAAACCTATACTCAAACCCATTCTGAAATTCTAAGAATATGTGTGAAAATCTCAAGTGGAGTAATTTATTATCGAATGTAACCTAGATGATGGGGTATTTAAGAAATTTTATTCCATTAAGTTTTTCATACAAATTCTTAATTTGCATTAATAATAGGATTAATAAATAAAAAAGTATAATAGTAAATTGGGGTCTTAAATATAAATAGTCACACCAAAACTCTACCTAGATGTTGAAAAGTTAGGGTGGTCTCATTATACTTAAGAACTCAACTTTAAAATTGCATTTCATCACTTTACATAACATTCATTGGCATACATACGTTAGCATGTTATCGTTGGCAATTGTTTGCATTCGTTCATCTTTAATTTTTATTTACTACTTAATGATGAAATGTTTTATAATAAAAAAGGGACAATACATTTTTTTAAAATTTGTGATATTATAAAATAAAATAAAAATAACATTTCGAAGGAAATAATTCTTGCTACTCTGCCTAAATGTTAGAGAGTCATCAACAATTATCTTTTATAAAGAATATTATTTCATTTTAAGGATTGTTGTGTTAAATCTTAAGCAAAAAGAGTTATTTTAAATTCAGCCTAGATGTTGGAGAATTTTAAGATAATTTTTTATTTTAAAGATTTTTTTAATATTTCTAAATAAAGAGTTTTAACAAAATTTTATTTTCTAAAATGAAAGGGATTATTATTAAATTTTGAATTAAAACTATTTCATCCAACACCGAAAATAGCTCATAATTAATTATTATCAACTTATGGGCGTTGTGAGAGTACTAATCTTTCCTCATACATAATCGACTCTTAGATATAACTTAGTTTTCGTAGATCAAAATTTATCTTTTAAATAAATTTTAAACCTGCTTTTATAGTTTTATTAAAAAATAAACTTTTGGATGACCAATCACATCCTAAAAAAAATTGATGATGACTCATCTCATTTTTTTTTTAATTTTAAAATTCTTTACATCTGGTGGCTCCAAAACCTTTACAACACTTAGCTTAGGTTTTTTTTTTTTTTTTTGTCATGTTATATATAAATGGATTAGATATACAAGTTACTTTATCTTCGATTTTGTATTTTTTTTTGTACTACTTTATTTTTTCTTTTGTGTTAAGATCTTTTAGATTCTTAATTCATCGTAATTGTATAATGATTTATTTTTTGAAAAAAAATCATTTTGGAAAGAAATTTTAAAATTAAGCAAAGTTTTTTGAAAATTTAATGTTTTGGATTTCTTTTTAAGTTTTGGCTATTGTTATTAGTTCTATTATAATTTAAATAGTTAATAGCACGTGTGGTCAATAAATTTTAAGCCAGATTCTATATTGGTCCTTAAATTTTGAAAAGTTTTAATTGAGTTTTTAATTGCCTAAATGTGTGTTAATGTGGTCTTTCCATCTACTTAACTATCTAAATTGATGGCAAATCTTACGTGGCATGACACATATTCTTTCAAACTTTTATTATGTGAAATTTTTAAACCCTATTTTTTTTTCTTCTTGTCCAATTCTATTAACCCTAGATCCAGCTAGTTTAATTTACTTAATTTCCACTGAATTCAAACTTTTATTATGTGAAATTTTGGTAGCTTTAATCTATCCAATTTGTAAAGTCCACTAAAAAAAAGTCACCAACTAGAAAAAAAAAAAAAAGAAGAAGAAACTTTTACAATTTTTTGAGTTTAACTAAAATAGGTAATTTAGCACATTTGTTATTGCAAAAAATGAATACAAAATAAATAAGAAAAAGTATATGGGCGAGTTGACTCAAAATTCAGAATCTTCTATGAATAAGTTATCAAAGCTTTTTAAACCATATGGAAATCAAATCTATACCCATTTATCCAAATCAGATCATAAAAGAACCAATTAAAGAAAATCCAATTCTTTTCGCATTTTTCATTAGCATCCATAAGAATAACTTCACATTTATCATAAGGTTCTGGGCTGTATGATATTGACTCAAAAGCCTAAGAGGCTTTTATGATTGTAAATAGTGAAGCCTTCATTGGTAAAAAAAAAAAAAAAAAAAGGTTTGAAAACAATGAGATGCTTCTCTTCTTCATAAATATAATTATTTTCCATGACCAAACATGCTTTCATTTTGTTTCCTTGTAATATTATTAACCCTTCTTTTATTCTTCTTATCCAAACTTTCCCTTCCATAGAATCCAGGGCCTTTGATTTGGAGCAAAGAAAACAAAAAAAAAATCTTATCTTTTTCACAATAAAATTTACTATTTTTTTAATCTTTTTTTGTTTTTATCTAGTCAAAGTTTTTTTCTTTTTTTAGTTTTTTGTCTTTTTTGTTTTATGATTTGTTTAAAAATAAAAAAATTCCATGTAATTTGTGGCCACGTAGGATTTATTGTCAATTTAGATGGTTTAACAGAATTAGGGACCTCATTGATACAAGTTTAGGTAATTGATGACTCAATTAGAACATTTTAAATTTTAAGGATCAATATAGAATTTAACCCAAAATTTAGAGATTACACGTGTTATTGAGTCTAATTTAAATTGTACGTATATTCGTATATAATTTTGGACATTTTTTTTAGTTTTTGTTATAATATCGATTTATATATCAAATTCCCATTATACTTTATCATAAAATAAAAAAGCAAGCTAGGTGATAAATTATAAAAAAATGATCACTTATCACCTATCCTATCATATACATTAAATATCCATTTTATTTTATTTTTTGTAAGAAGTGAATTGATTTATTTCTTTTCTTAGTAATATGAATTTTTTTGTTGTTTGTCATTTGATATTATGTTTGTTGTTTTGATATTATCACTTTCACTATTTAACTTGAAGTGGAACTAATTACTATCTAAGTAAATGAAAATTGAGAGAAGTAACTCTTTAGTTTCAATTATATATATATATATATATATAAAATAAGATAAGTATTATAATGTTTACAGTAAATGATATTTATTTTCACCAAATAATTAAAAAAATATAATTTTTTATTCAACATTTAACTATACAATTTTTTTTTTCAAAATTTGTAGGAGTATGAAATTTTTTTTAACATTTAGAATAAATTGAATTTCTTATAATTTTAAAAAAAAGATATAATATCATTTCGATTTAAGAAAAGTTAAATTAAAATGTGAACTTTTATTATCTTTAATATATTAGAATATATGATCGATAAAAAAGAGTTAAGTGTGCATAATTAAATTATTATGTTTATATATATTGAGACTAATAGGTTTAATTTTTATAAGAATACTAACAACATTTTTTATCACTAAAAAATAATTTTTGTCAAAATTATAAATATAATGTTTCTTAAAATAAAATAGGCTAATGTTTTTCTAATAAATAATAGTATAATTTTTAAATACTATTATATATATTTATTAAAAAATTTTCTAATTTTGTGGTTGATCTATCTTTTTTATATGTGATATTCTAATTTAGTATCACATGTCTTTTAATTATTGCATGTCCAAATTGATTTACTTGATAATATTTGACTTTAATAATATTATAAAGTTCAACTTGAATATGATAAAAGTTCCTAATTAATAGCCAAAAATATATATAAATGGAAATTCAATAACAAATTTGAATAAAAAAAGAATTTGTTACTCATATATTCAAATATTTGTATGCATAATCATCTCTCAATCAAAATTTTCATTAATTCTATTTTTATTGGTTTTATTTTAAGGTGTTTATAAATTAAATGAGCATTATTATTAATTCGAATCTTTTTTGTATAAGTACTTCTAATCTATTATTATTGTTAGTAAATTATTAGTATTTAAAATTTCATTTTACTTTATTTAAAAATTATTATAAATTAAAATTATTGTTCATGTATTGCATGAGTTTAAATATAGTCTACATAAAATTAAAACTATTATACATTTTTTTATATGTATGAAAGTCAAATTAATTTCTAAACTTTTAAATATAAAATAATATTTTTACTTTATATTCAAAATACTACTACTCTTTTGCTTTTGACTTTTCACAAGTAAATTACAAATAATGGATTATTCCTTACGAAGTATAGTAAGCAATACAAACTAACATAAAATAAAGGATTTTGTTAATGAGTGTCTTAGATATTTTTTGTTTTGTTTAAAAAAAAGTACTTTTCAAGGTGTTATTTATAATAATATATCTGCATTAATTACAGTAATTGACTGGTAATTACTATTAATTGATGTGAGGATACATTATTTTACAAAAGTTTCTCCTTCAATATTTACGTTAATGAATGCTACTTTTGACCGATTAACATGTCCTTATTTTAAATAATAATAATAATATAATTTTTTAAAATTTATAATAATATAAATAATAATATGAATTTATATTATAATAACATAAATTTATATTTTTAGGACATTCGTTGGCTAAATTTTAAAATAAAATTTCTTATTAAAAGAGAGAACTGAAATATATTTTAAAATAAATTCTGTTTATTCATACTATGCTTAATTTTTTAAAATTAATTTTTAATAAATTTAAAATTCAAATCTAAATATTTAATTTTCTTTTCCGTAAAATTCCGTACTTCACTTTCTTTGTAAAAACAAAGGAGACTTTGGAATTTGTGGATGTCAAATCAGTATATGGCTGATAGAATGGGGAGCCTTCATTGGAAAATTGAAGCGATTTTGGCCTTTTGAATTATTCAAAGCTTGGAAGTCAATCACTACTAATTTCCTTAATAATTGAAAGTTATTTGTTTTGAGAGGTGTGAACCATGATTTATTCTTTTCATATTTACAAACCAATTCGAGCCTTTTCACCAGCAAAAGATTAAAGCGTATATTTTACGTGCCTTTATGCAATTTATGCTCGTCTCTAATCCATTTTAATGTAAAGGTCTCTGATTTTCATACCCATTCGAGTCTTTTTTTTTTTTTTTTTTTGCTAAAATTTGAGTCCAATTTCAAGCTAAGGAAGGTTTTATATATATATATATATATATATATGAAATGTTATTGTATGATTTATTGATAATATATAATATTTATATAATAATAATATTTCAAATAAAAATATTTAAAATAAAAGAAATTAAAATAACATATTTATGCATGTTTTAAGTTATATACTTGATAATTTTAAATATGACATGATAATATAATATAAAAATAGTATGAATAAAAATATAAAGATAATATAATTTAAACTTTTAATAAAAAACATAAAAAATTTAATAAAATTAAATATATATATAAATAAATTTAACAAAATAAAAATATATATATTTTTCTGTCAATGTAAACTATAACACATAATTTTTATATAACATATATCATAAATATATAAATTTTTAATATTTTATATAATATAAATATATGAATTGTCATGTACTTTAAACCAATAATTCCACATCACTGAAGTATGGATTAATGGATACTAAACAAAAGGGATTCAAAATCTTTGTTTTCAAACCTTTAAATGAAGAATGCTGCTTACTTTTGAGTAATTCAACTCGTAAAAATGTCACGTGAAAGTTACAAAATTGTTAGGTCAAGAACCATTGCAAATAATGACCTTTCGGATTTGGTGCAATTAGGTTAGATGATGTCTTGTCATCCTGCCCCGGGGGTTAGGCAAAGAGTAAAAAAAAAATTATTCATAACTCTGAACAAGCAGAGACAAATGAATGCTTGGATTATCTAATTGAGCAATCATCAATATTATCAATGATGGCTCAATGTGTCACCCAAGTCCTAGCAGCCGATGTAGACAATAATATTTTATTTGGATAATCAGTAAAATTTTTTTTTTATCATACCATTTTATTATTAGAATCGTAAATTTTCTCACTGACCTTATTAACTACCGATTTAATTATAATATTTCATTTATTTATATGATCAATGAAAGAAACTTTTACAGTATTATTTTATCATTGAAGTCATAAGTTTCCTCATGGATCCTATCATCGGATATGAAATCATAATCTCATTAGGTTAGCCTTGACGTTAGCGGCAGAAATAAGAAAAAGGATCTTCCTCCCTTTTTTTTTTTTTCTCTTAATTTAACTTATTGTCAAAAATGTAATGAGTGTGTTCGTTGAATCAAGTTCACTAAGATTTAGCACTGTTCAATGAGCATTCAATAATTTTTGCAAGTCCAATTTGGTTAACATATATGCTTTAATTTTTCAAGCAACTTTTTGATTTCAGGCCTCTTTTTCTCGCCTTTATTATGTACGGTACGGCTATAGGCCGGTCACTTGGTCTCACCTAAATATGAAGATTAATTATTCAGGTGAAATATATCAAAATATTTTTGGGTTCATATCTGAAAAAAACAAAAAGCTATTGGAAATTCAACTATACCTTAGTGTCAACTTATTTTGTTGAATTTCCAGTGACAGAAACGTTTAATTGACAAATTATGTTTTTTTTTTCAGATTTTATTCCTTCCATATGCCTAATTTCATGGTTGACTGCAATTTAATTAATATATGTTTTTTTTTTTTGCAAAGTCTTGCTCTCCATAGCACCTCATTTTCCAAAGGCCAGAAAGAAATATTGGGTATCCTTTTCACCTACACATTTAATTCAGTAACAATGACCTTTTTTAATTTTTTGTTCAGAAACCATTTTTCTTAAGGAATTTAACTTTTTGAATTGTTGTTTGGAAATCCCAATAGCAATACAAAATATATTTTACTTCTTATTGCGAGAAAAAACATACGTCGGCAATTGCCTTAAGTCAGGATGAAAGAGAAGCAACTTCTCTTACCTGTTCAAATCACTTAATTGCTTTGGAAGATAGTTGGGTTCCATTCATAACAAGTCAGTCGTCTTTTCACCATATCTGAAAGTAAGGTATAAAAGTAAACAAACATGCCTGACAAGGACGAGATTTTTCATTTAACCCCAAGTTGTTTGTCCATTCTTAGAACAAGTAGAAATTCTTGTTAATTTTGGATAGTTTCAATTGATCTGGTTACTAACGTATTGTTTCTTCAATGTGAATAGAGTGAACTTTGATAAAGTCTAAACTCTTGAATGGTTTCATTGTTTATAATGTGACAGAGTGATTGTTGTCATAAATTATTGTCTTGATCTTTATTATAGATTTAAGTTTTTCCCTAGATAAATTTTCCTGCCCTTTGTTAATAGTTCAGATAGACTATTGGTGATAGTGCAATATTGTGGAAAGTTTATCATAACAAGTAGAGCAGTCACCAATGAGCTCTTAGGTCAATGATATTGAAATCGATTTAAGAACTGAAAGATTCGAATTCAAATTTCAATCATATTCTGAAGGGTAAAAAAAAAAGAAAATAAAGAGCACTAGAGCAGCCTAGTGATCATATGTAGTAACTAATTCATGTTAACACAACTGATTATTTCTCCCCTTGACTAACTTCTCAAGACTGGGAGTAACGTTTTAAGTTATTTTTTCAAAAATAAAATTCAACATTGGCTACAAAGAATTTCTCCCCACCCCAATTTCAAAATTGATCACAAAACCCTTCTTAATTGATGACAATATGAGATCCAATGACACAATAGGAAAATTGATTCATTAGCATTGAGCTGTAATTTCAACTACCAATTAGCATGCCTGTATAAGAAACTTATAATAGGTGCCTTCATTGCCCCAACCACAAAGATGATCAATTACACGATAAGAAAAATTCTCTATAGATTCCAACTCGAGTCTTATACTTTTGAGAAGGGTATACCGAACCTAATCCTAAATTTAAAAAAAAAAAAAATAAATAACATAATTTATGTTATATATGTTGATAAGAATAAGATCTGCTTGTGATTCATGTGGTATGTTACCTTTTGTTTGGGAATAATTCACATATGTTGATAAAGCACAAAGCTAGTTTGAAGTGGCTCCAATATTTTATTGATTGCCATTAGTCGGTAAATTATGGTAATGCTCCACTTTATCCACCCAAACTAGAATATATGTAACCACAGTTCACATTTTCATTACTTTTTCTCAGAGAGTTACACTTTACCAGGGGCTTTAAGCCCAAGTTCTGCTCTTTAATGGTTTGTGTATCCTCCCACAATAAAAGCAAAGAAAAAATATAAAAGTTACACTCAAAAGTTAAACTAGGTCTAATTTTCTTTCTATTCACACGTCTCATAAACATCATATCACATTTATGCCTAAATTAAGAGCTCCAGCGAAAATATCTTGATCCATGTTTAAGCTATGGATTGTTTATCTTTGATCATCCCTCTGTGAAGGCAACCGTGGGAAAAATAAATATGGAAAACATAAACTCAATTCACCAATAACTGTTCCCCAACTGGCATTAGCCCCATTTGATGTGCCAATTGATATATAGTCAATCCCCTGTTTTTCTCTAGCTCGGCTTGGTTAGCTGCCAAGCTTTTTCTTCTCTTGGGAGAGGAACTATTGTATAATGTTGATCGATGATGTTCACGACGTTTGGCCGTGACTCTGACAGGCTCAGGCTCATTGTTGCCAATCCTGTGAGGGAAATTAAGCAAAGCCCTCGAACCACGCATTTTATAAGCCGCTCGATCATAAGCCAAAGCAGCTTCCTCAGCAGTCTCGTAGGTGCCTAGCCAGAGTCTTGCCCCATTCTTAGCCCGGTCTCTAATCTCTGCCGCGAATTTCCCCCATGGCCTTTGCCTAACTCCCCTGTAATGTCTCCCTTTAACCACTTTTTGGTTCCCATTTCGAAAGCACTCTTCTCGTTTTCCCATCCAAAAAGAGCTTCCATCTTCGCTGCTTATTCCCATGAAAGCACTTCCAAATAACATTTGAGTTGCAGCAGCTACAGGTTGAGTCAACCCCATTGAAGGGTTCACTTGGGTAACCGGTACTGTCATCATCTCAGACCCATCATATATAGGCTCGGCTTTCACGGCAGCTACCACCGTTGAATCCGACGGTGTCCACCCGAAATTGAGAGCTTCGTGAAGGGAGTTGTAGATGATCATGTCCTCAGAGTCATCAACTTTCAAAGGTAAATCACCCCAGTGTTCCGTCAAGCAAGAGTTAAGGCAACTAAAGCTTGAAGGTCGAGGATGTTGATGAGAAAAGCTAAGCTCACACATAGTAACCTCGTTCATTCTATTCAACTAAAGGAAAGAAAAACCCAAGAGATCATAAAATAAAAGAAAGATAAACTTTAGAAAGAGATAAGAGGGTATTTATAGGAGGGAAAGAAAAAAAAAATTAAACAAAGTGAGAGATTAATTAAAGATAAATAAATTGATAATTAAAAATTAAGTTATTATTTTATTAGTCGATAAATTGGAGTTTCTATGAAATTGGGAGAAAGGCAGTAGTTTTATCGTACATGTGACCACTGATGGAAAATGGATGATGATGATGATGTCCCACTCTTTTACATCAGCTTATGTACGTTGTTAGAGATATTTTTAGGTGGAAAAGGGGAAAATGGATTTTTCTTTTATTTGTATAAGTAAATTATTATAAAAAATATTTTAGTCATTTTAATTGAATTAATGTGTCAAATCGATTTTTAATTTTATGTTAATTTGATTATTTCAGTAGTTTACATGTTAGATTTTATAGAATGTTAATTTATCACAACTTAAAAAAAAAATCAATCATCAACTCAATTGGAGCTTATCACATTAGTCTTAGACCAGATAACTTAAGCTGTTTTAGACTTTCATTTTATAAATATAAATAGCATCATCTAAATGCCTTTCATTCATATGATTTTTCAAAATCTTTCATACTCTTTCTTTCTTTTTCTTTTATAAGATCAATTTATAACTTGAACGTCAAAATCCAATTGTTGAAATCACCTTAAATTTTAATGTTAATCGCTTTTTCTTTTTTTTAACCATTTCAGGGTTTTAATCGAAGATAGTTCGGCACAAACATAAGTATATGTAGTTGCATTAAGAACAGAACAAATCTTTCCCTGCAAAAGCATGTATATGGACCCCACTTTTCATTGGCCTGAATCCTGATTTGCCCAACCAGGGTGAATTGTTTTCCTCAATCGTTCACTCCACCAACGTTTAAAGCTTTCAAGACTATAATCAGATCCATTGTGGGAGGACAAGTCTAATCAATCTAATCTCTAATTGAGATATAGAAAAAGCAGCAAAAGAGAACAAAATAGGTACTAAAATATGAAAGCAAAATTCAATAGAGAATCAAAAAATTCAACTGAACAAGTAGGACATAATTTCCATGTACATGCATGTGCTTTTTTATGCTTTTGCTTGTACGTTATAAAACACAACTTGTCAAAGGGAATACTATTGGTAGGTAGCTGCTTTAAATTTACAAAGACACGATAGGATAATTAGAACAGGACAGCTTCGATTAGATTTGTCAACACTGCCTTGCTTTGAGATATAATGAATTTGAATCGAATTGAAATATTTAATTAAATAAAATATTATAATTTTGAATCGATTTTTATTTTTTTTTTCTCAATTCTACTCTGCCCTGCCAATGTCTTCAATTCACTGTAATTTGCTTCCATTTATTCATATTTTGGAAGATTAAATCAAACTAATGCCGACTTTACTGTTTACTAATGACCCTTTTTCCCTTTTCCTTTTCTCTTATGTTTTTCTACATGGAATTGGAAAATAAATTGGATTTTCTTTCCACAAAAATCTTTTTTCTCGACCAATGTTTTTGAGCTCCTAAAACGTCTGTGTTTCCAATCATGAAGAACATGTTTATCGGGTGTGGTGTTGAATTGTTGATAACTTTTAAGGCACTGTTTGTTGGTACAGAAAAAATTTAAAGGAAAAAGAAAATAAAATTGTGAAGTGTTGGTATCAATTAAAAAAACGTTTAAACATTCTCAATAAATAAATTTCAAAAATAAAATTCTGAACGTAATGAGTCAATATGAAAAAATATATTTTAAAAATAATTAAATCCAAATAAAAAAAAAAAAACACTTGGTCATATTATTATATAATAAAAGAAGACAAGTGGTTCTATAGTCAAATTAATTGGTGTTTACAAATATATTATATTATATTATATTATATCTCCTTTTCTTTTTGGTGACGTCCTTCAATATGTCATGGGTTTAGTTTAATATATGTAAATGAACTTTTTTTTTTTATCTTACATAAGAAATAATAAATTGTGACATAATCAGAATTAATGATATTTTATAAAAAGTTCATGCAGAGTTTTAAAAAAGGTTACATAAACGTAACATTATAGCATGAAGTTTTGTTATGGAAAATTAAGAAAAAATTGGAAGTATTCCCTTTTCTTTTTTCCACAATCATTAATTCGACGAGGAGGGAAAATAATGGTGTAGACTTTCCAATTCTCCGATACTAAACCATGATTTGTGGCCAATATGAGAAGAATGACTTCAACCATAATCATCTTTCTCAAGCCCTGTCCAAAAATAATATTATTAATATTATGATGAGAAATATTAACCAATACCTAGTGATAATGGTTAAAATGATGTTCAAAAAATATGTTTACAATTAATGCATTATCATCTAGTCAATTTGATAAAAACAAAACATTAAATATGGATTTATTTTCTAAGAAAATATTTTAACAAGTCATGATCAATGTCCATTAACATCCATCAATCAAATCCTATTATGATTGTGATCTATGAGTGACAGAGAAGTCGAATGCTAGTAAAAAATATGTGATATCATTATGACGGATCCAAATGGTTTAAAAGCAGTCTCAAATTTTCTCCACATATATTTAAGATAAAATTAATAAATTCGTTGGTAATATAAGTGACTTTAAAAAAAAAATTTCAAAATATGTTTACATATAATTATTTTTTTAATATTTTTTTAAGGATATAAACAATAAAATTTTTTATAAATTATTTGTAAACATATTTGATTTTTTTTATCAAGTTTAATAAAAAATTTTAAATAATATTTTTATATTCATTTATTAAATGAATCAAATATAAATAAAAATTTATTTCATTCGTTTATGATCACAAACATACTCATGTAAATATTTTTTAAAACTCGTTTGTTTATTTTCATTTATTATTCAATATTAATAATAACAAAATTATATTTTTATTTTTTATCATAATTTATTTTAAAATTCATTTATATTTATTTAGGATTTATTTATTTAAATTTATTTGGTTATTATTTTTTATTATTTATAAATATATATTTATAAACATATTCATTTAATACATATAAAAGAATTTTTATAATATAATCAAGCTAAATACAAATCAAATATGAATATCTTACTATTTAAATAAATTAAATTTAAATAATTAACATATAATAAAAATTTATCAGGGAAAGACAAGAATAGGAGGAATTAATTTATTTTTTTTATTTTTACTTTGAAGCTATCATGAAAACTCAAATAATAACTAACAAATTGATGGCTCAATTGATTAAGATTCGTCATATGTGATGAAAGTATTTTGGGTTCGAATCTTATTAGTGATTACTTGTTAATGTCATTTTAAATGTATAATCTACAATTATTTATCTTAAATTATCAAATATAACATATTTTATCATAATTAAAAAAATTAAATAATTTATCTATTCTAAATTTGTCCTACCAAAAACAGAGAAAACTCAAATAATAAAACACAAGCCAGACACAATTAAAAGATTTAAGGCATGAACAAAAAAAAAAAAAAATGACGGGGACAGAAATTTCAATATCGTCGTCAACGTTCAACAGCTGAAACTCAAGACTGAATATTATATATAGTCCGGTCAAGGATTGACACGCCAATAAGTTTGTGTTGTTTTGTTGCTTTAGGTGGCGTGCGGTCACGGCAATGCCCTTCAACATACGCTCCTTCGACGACCCTTGCGGCCACGGCAACTTTATATTTTTCTCAAGTCAAGCCACTACACGACAAATTGTAGATTAATATTAGAGTTTTTATATATTGATAATATAATTTTTTAATTTTATAAACGAAATTAAAAGATATTAATATGTTTTAATTTTAATATATTTTAAAAAATATATCATCTTATTTCTGAAATTTAAAAGTTTTATTGATAATGAGTTAAATAATTTTTCATATAATTAACTGATACAATTAAAGAAATTATTTTATCACAAATTATATAGTATTGTTTAATTTCAATCATAGTGAAAAATCAAAATTTTGGTAAAATTGTAAAAATTAAAAAAAGACGGGTTGTAACTATCTATATTGTTAAATTCATGACTTTGTGCATTCTCTCCTAATTTGAAATACATATCTTATGATTAAAAAATTGAAGAAGATATAGTTTGTAATTTATAAATGATCACATTGAAACCAAGATTTTTAATAATAATAATAATAATAATATACTACAAACAATTGAACAAAGTCAAGTTAATAAGCCTAAAAATTAAAACAGCAATAGAGAAGATTGACATTTCAAATTTTAGGATAGGTTTATTTCTTCGAAAGTTATAATATTGTTGGTGCTTATTAGAAAATTACCTAGGTTGTCCATCAATTTTTATCTCTTTTTGGGCTAAAAAATGTAAAGGTTTAAATTAGTTGATTTATTGATGGATAAACCATCAATACATCCTTATATAAAAAGTATCCCTTAAAGGATCTTAGCTTGCCACGTATTTTTTTTTTTTTCATTTTTCTCTAGTGTTTTGCCATTTTAGTAAGGTCAAATGAGTTGTTTTGCTCGAGCCAAATAGGAGAAATTTCTTTCACTGCTTACAGCTTCTTGCTTTTGTCGTTTTATGTTTAACATCTGGGTTTTGACTTCAATAAGTGTGTTTAAACTTGAATTCCAAAGTTTTTATTTTTGGGTTTTAATTGCTAATTCAGAGAGTGTAACTTTGGTATAAAAGAGAGCCTTCATGGTCTGTGATTGTTTATTGTTATTTTCTTTTCTTATTTTTTTTTCTCCGGTGTTTTTGGATGAAATCTGGGTTTTTTTTTTTGTTTAATTGAATATAGGTTTTTGTTTTTGTTTTTGTTTTTTTTTCGTTTTGGGTTTTCTTTGAATGATTTTGGTTTTATGCTTTTGTATGTTAAATGGGGTTCGGGTTTTGTGGTTATTAGGTTTGTATATTATTGTGAATGTGTTTTTTTTTTTAACCATTTCTTTTTGAATGTTTTGTTGTTGGATGAAAATTGAATTGTTGTTTATAAAAACATAATTTTTGTTTTTTTTTTTTTTTTGGAGTCTTTTATTTTGCAAGTTGTTTGAATGAAGTTGTGATTTTATTTTTTATTGATCTTTTGTTGTTTTTTTTTCTTAGGATTTTTTCAAGGTATTAACAATCTTCATACTCATTGGTTTTGCCAGAGAACGAAAGTATTGGTTTTACTAGAAGATGAAAGCACTTAAGTAACGGTCCAAAGTACTGGTTATGTATTGCCAAACAAAATACTTCTTGAAATCAGTAGGAACTTTTCATTTTATATCAATTTCCAAGTTTTACTTTTTTGTACTACTTTTGTTAGTTTTTACTTTAATTTCCATTATGTTCTTTTTTCTTTTTTACTAATTGGTATTTTTTACTTAAGTTTTTATTTTTCTTATTGGTAAAAGCCAAGTAGAT
This sequence comes from Durio zibethinus, assembly GCF_047325235.1. Classification (NCBI taxonomy): domain Eukaryota; kingdom Viridiplantae; phylum Streptophyta; class Magnoliopsida; order Malvales; family Malvaceae; genus Durio; species Durio zibethinus. The sequence goes on from NC_143170.1 coordinate 28,100,469, forward strand.
GCCTACGATTACTAGCAAGTTATATCGATTATTGAAATCTAAACACCCATATGTGGAGTAGAATCTTGGTGCAATTATTAGTATCATCAAGCATTTTATGTAGATTGTTGTTGCATTTGAAGCTATTGGTCAACAACATAGAATGAGGTATATGCTAAATGTAAGACTCATTACACTGATTTGAGAATCTTGAATCCTAATATATTATTACTATATTTTGTTAATCTATTCTATTTTTGTTTTTATTTCATTTTTCTTTTAGACCTCAAATGGGTTGTGATCATTGTCCAAAAATAAAAAATAACATTGTGAGTTATAGAAGGTTGTTCATATATCATAAATAACAAAGGTAGCTAAGTTAACTCATAATGTTCATCACACAATTATCTATTAAAACTACAAAAATGAAGAATTTACTAACTAATTAGCATAATTATGTGAAATCTGATAAAATCTTATTGAATTAGAAACTTTGTTAGTTGCAAGAATTGGTTGAAAAATATTTAATTTTATAATTATTGTTTGTTAATATGACTATAAGATTTCTAATATACGGCATAAGAAAAACATGTATTTATTAATGAAGGAGTTGAAGTGTTACCTCATAACAACCTAACAGACTTAAAATATTACAAATGATAGAATAGAAATCATAGATGGTTGCATGGGGAAACCTGATAGGATAATTGTGCAACTTACTTCTCCTCAACATAAAGAAGAATCATTAAAGTTCAAAAGCAGTATTACTAGAATTGAAATAAATAAAAAACAAAAAAATTCATTTTCAAGCTAGATGTGAAAGGTATCTCAATGTCAGCGAGAGAAAGTTTTGCCATCTCAAGGCAGAGTGGAGACATAAATGCTTGCCCAATTATCCCATATTTAGCAATGATTATAAGTTATTAATCATTTCATAGATGCACAGTGATATACCTTTTGTTGAGTAGTTGCTAGCTAAAATATATGTTCTTGTTGGCTCTTGGAGCAATTATTCAGGTTTTAAAGAAACCAAGCCATGGCTTTGGGGCATTTCTGGGTAATGCTGCCACAAAGAAGAAATATGATATTGATAAAAATATGTGCCAAGTTATTTGGCTACAACACCTAATATTTTCTATTTAATTTTGTATCAACTTTCTATTACCAATTATTTTAACAAACCTTTCTACACTTAATAACACTAAGTTTATATTAACTTATTTTCAATTCTAATTCAATCAAATACTAATAAAATGAAAGACTAAAAATTAATTTCACACCAAGCGAAACCAAGATCCAATTCTAATTAATATTATAAAAAATACTTACATTATATATAAATTTAATTACATCTGTAGTCTTTAAACTTTGATTCAAATTTTATTTTGATCTTTACATTTTAAAAAATTTTAATCGAATCCCTAATTGTCTAAATTTATCCTATTGTAGTCTTTCCGTCTATGAAACCATCTAAATCAGAGTGACCTATGAATAACAATAGCAATTGGCGGCTAACAACGGCGATGTAATGTGGTGATTGGGACACGACGATAAAATTCATTGAATTCTAAGACTTGAACAACTACCATTTCCATTGATTAGTGAGGGTTTTTGTTTTATAGAGAAAAGGAAAGAAGCGAGGAAATTTGAAAGAAGGTCTTTGCAGACCAATGACAGCGGTTTTTAACATTCAGTGGTGGCCCACAGTGGTATAAATGATTGAAGCTTATCAAAACCTAGAAATTTGGCTTTTTGGTATTTAGAACTTTGTGTTGCTGGTCTCTTCTTTGGCAAAGGCAAAGAAATAAGATTATGGGAAAAAGAGGAAGATTTTTGGGCCAAATTTGAACTAATGCTAGGCTTGATTCAAAAAGTCAGCCCACACTGATTTTGATTTGGGTCTTAGCCTAAATTTCAGTATTATATTTTCTTTCTTATTTCATTATTTAGTATTAGCATTTCTTTGTTTTATTTGTATGTATTAAGGATATGTTGGTTAATAAGTAAAAGATAAGTTGAATAAAAATGTTTTTAATTATCTTGATGATGAAATTCTAAGAAATCAATAATTATTTTTTTTTTTTAGAAATTTCTAGGTGAATTTTTTTTTAAAATTTGTCTCAAATGGTAGAATAATTTAGATAAAATTTCAATAATGGTAATTAATATTTATTTTCAATTCAAAAAAATAAAATTTAATAAAAATTTTTGGAATTAAATACTAATTAGCCAATGATGAGATTTTTAGAAATTTCAAATGATAAATTCTTCAAGAAATCTCTAGGTGAGAAATTTCTCTAAATTTGTCTCAAATGGTTGAATAATTTAAACGAAATTTTAATAAAAATAATTATATTTTTTTCAAATAAAAAAATTTTTTTGTTTGAAAATATTTAACAATTATACAATGATGAGATTCTTAGAAATTTCAAATGGTAAATTTCCTAAAAATTCTCTAATGAGAAATTTTTTTAAATTTGTCCCAAATGGTGAAAAAGTTTAAATAAAACTTCAAGAAAATAGTTGTCATATTATTTTCTTTTTGAAGATAAAAAAAAATTCTAAATTGACCTAAATGGTAAAAAATTTAGAAATAAAAAGCAAATAAGAAATAAAAAAAAAATTCGATGATGAAATTCTTAGTAATTACAAATGAATGATTATCTAAAAAATTTTTAGGTGAAAAGATATTTTTAATGTGGACCAAATGGTGGAATGATTAGATATATTTTTAATAAAAAAATGATTAAATATTTTTTCAATGACGAAGCCTCTTCAAGAAAACAAATGAGATTCTTGAATATTTTTAAAGTGAGGAAGTATTTTTAAGAATTTTTTTAGATTAATGGAGAAATCTTAGAAGTAATTTTCAATATCTAAACATTAAAATAAAAACCATTAGAAATAAGATAATTGTTAGGATAATTTAAAATAAAATGGTACCATCATTTGAATGAGCATGTTGGGATACTATAACATTCTCTATATGTAACCAAACTCTCAAATTTTATTCTAATTAGTAGACCAAAACTTATTTTTTAGAGACTCTTAGTCAAACTTAGGAGCTTCTTAAAAGGATAGACTCATTTGGTGGCCAATCACACCTAGATAAAATATTGGTGACGACTTCTCTTATTAAGTCTAGCAATAGATTTACAGATCTATACGTTATGATAGTTTGATGGCTCCACTAGAGACTCTAAGAGTCAAGTTGTTAATTAATTTGAATTATCTTAATTTTTTAATTTGCTTAGTCTTAAATTATTCATCATTTTTGTTTGCATTTATTTTTATTCTTTGACTTGGCTTGTGGAAATTACGAATCAAGATATCTGTATTCTTTCACACATATGAGCTTTATGCCCGGGCTCTATCCTCTTTATGAGGAAGTAAAGTACTTACACTCTCATGAGATGATAATTTCTACAATGGCTAGTGAAATACTCTCACTCAAATTGAATCCCTTTCATTTGTAGCCTATGATGGGTGATGATTGAAGTGTCTTATTAGTCTTGATAGGTAGTGATGTGAGAATAATTTGAGAATCTTTAGATTTAACCTAAACTACATATAGTAATACATAAGAAGCCAATCTTAGGTTAGAGCTATATCTACCTATTACTAGAATGTAACCTTAATTAGGATATATGAGTGGACCTTTTAAGCTTCATTCATATCACTTTCATGATAAATGCTAATTTTTTTTGTTAAGTTGTTGTAAGTTGTGTGTTGTATCTTATTCAAGCATCGTTAACACATGTATCCATCTATGTATCATAATGAGACAAATATCAATACGTGCATTCATACATTATTGTGTATACATTAATGTGTTTATGAATCATAGTTTGTTATGTCAAGTATTCAATGCAGTCATTTTTAAAAAAGTTAGGTTAATTTTGAAAATTTCTTCACATACACATTTAGAAACATGATTATGCTAATTGTGGTATAAGGTTCAAAGATAGCTCCACCGTTTAAGAACCCAGTTCAACACATTCATCATCAGTACAACACCAAAGCTCGAGCTAAACAAACGAAACAAAAAAATGCAAATCATCTTAAAAAAATAGAAAAGGCCCAAAAAAAGCTTGAAGGGGAGTTGAGTAAGATTCTAAAAACTTTGAATAAATTGAATAAGGGAAAGAATGTAGAAAAAGATGCTGGCCTGTAAGACCATCATTCATAAGATATTGTTAATCCTCTTTATCCTCCTAGTTATAGGCCACATCAAGCTTAGTCTACATAGAATGCATTACCACAATAGTACACATACCCTGTAGGGTATATATACCCCAGAATGCCATTGACTTCAAATTTGAGGCATTACTCAAGTTATGTAAATTCTATTCTTATTAAGAGGGTAATAAAATCAGTACCAATACCAATCCTCAACTTAGATGATCCAGAAGAGAAAAAAAAGCTGAAGCCTAAAGAGAAAAACTTTGGAGAACTCAAAAGCTGAACAGAAAATGAACTTGTTAAAGAAAAGGTCATGAGTAATAGAAATAATTGGTTTTTATAGTCCAATGGATGCTGCGGGGCTCTGTTTAGTCCCAAACATCATTATTCATCCAAAATTTAAAGTTTTAGAGTTTAAAAAATATGATGGTACAAAGTGTCTAATAATCTACATTACCATGTATTGCTAGAAAATGGCTACCTATGCTAATAATGAAAAGCTGCTAATGCACGTATTTCAAGATCATCTTACTGGCTCTACTACTAAATGTTATGTATAACTAGATAAGACCCGTATTTACTCATGGAGTGAGATGACTCACGACTTCATTAGTCAATATTGGCATACTATAAATCTAGCTCCTGATCATCTATCCTCATAGAATATGGAAAAGAAGATGACTGAATCATTTAAGGAGTATGCCCAGAGGTGAAAAGATATAGTTACTCAAATTCAACCACCTTTAATTGAGAAAGAGATCACAGTGTTGTTTGTAAGCACTTTAAAATCTCTTTATTATAAAAAAAATGATAGAGAATGCAACAAAAAACTTCGTTGATATGGTGATTTCAAAAGAAATTATTGAAAATGCCATTAAGAGTGGCAAACTTCAAGAAGGAGAAACCACCAAGAAATGAGGGTTGCCTAAAAGGAAAAAAATTAAAGCCCAAGCTATAAATTTTGATGGGCAACAATTCGAAAGCTATTTCTATATCTCTATATCTCTAAAAATTTTACCAAGTAATTAATTATTGAAAATTATTCTTAATTGACTCCAATACTTTTGGCAGAAAATTAAAAAAATTTTCTCACCTTAAGAGTATGTAAGAAAACTATTGTTCTACTTGCAGAGACTCATCGTCAAATTATTTAACATTAAAATATTTTCAAGAAAAGAAAGGAAATAAAATAAAATAAAAAAGAGGAATAATGATTCAACTTTTGATATAAATAATTTTCTTTTCGTTTTATAAGAAAAAAAAACTCAGTGCTTTTATACAAGGAAAATTGATACTTTCAACTTTTTTTAAAACATTTGAAGGTTTTTATTTTAAGAAAAATTGATACTTTCAACTTTTCCTAAAAAATATTTTTCTTGATAATTTTTATTTTTTGAGAAAAATTGGTACTTCCAATTTTTCCTCAAAATGCTTTTTTTCTGAAATTTTAATTCCAAGAAAAATTGATACTTTCAACTTTTCCTTTAAAAATATTTTTCTTCAAGTTTTATTTTTTAAAAAAATTGGTACTTCTAACTTTTCCTTAAGAAATGCTTTTTTTAAAATTTTATTTTCAAGAAAATTTGATATTTTCAACTTTTCCTTAAAAATATTTTTTAAAAATTTTTATTTTCAAGAAAAATTGATACTTTTAACTTTTTCTCAAAAAAATATTTTTAAAATTTTTATTTTAAAGAGATCATTAGAAATTAAAGAATATTTAATTAAATGAATAAATGAAAATAATAATAATAGTAATAATAGTAATAATAATAATAATAATAATAATCATATTAATAGCAAAAAAAAAAAAAAACCTTGGAATAGCTCGACTCGATTGATGGAAACGCAGCTTGAGAGATAGAAGCGATTGGACGGCTTGATATGCAGCTTGACTTAAAAGCTCGGCTCGACTTGGCTGAACCAAAGGCAAGGCACGGGTCAATGAACTTGGGTTGGCACTTGGGTCGAGTCACCCGCTAACAAAACGCGCGGATCTTGGGTTTATTAATGCCTAAAACGACGTAATTTATGGTACTATAAAAGGTTAATTTCATCTTTTTTCAACAGAATTCTCTTCATCCCTCTTTCTCTACTCTTTTTTTCTCTCCCTCTCTCTCTAAGTTTCCCAAGAACACCGGTTAAAGCTCGTTGAATTCTAAAAAATATGACCAAAATTTGGGTTTTTTCATCGAAAAAATCATCGAAAAGCTTGAATTTTGTCAGATTTTGGAAAATTTTTAGAAATTTTCCAGAAAAAGAACTGTCAAAAATTCTAAAAAAATTTCTAAAAAATGCTAAGATCCCTGTAGCCTTTTTAAACAATTTTTTCACCTCTGTTTCATGTTCTCTCTTTTTCGTTCTCTCTGTCCTCTATTTTTTTCGTATATTTCCCCTATGTTCCAGTATTTATTTATAGGGATTAATCAAAAGAGTTTCTGATCAATCCTAATTCCATATGTGATTGAGATTCAATCTTTGAATCCAATTCAAACTCTACCAACCCCTAGATTCATAATAAAAATGTTTCTTCTAGATAAAAAATCATATATAAAAAATAATAATAATTAAAATAAAATCCAGAACAAATAAACCAAAATAAATAAATAAATAAAAATAATAAATAAATAAAAATAAAAATGGGCCCATCTTGCCCCATTTGGACCAGGCCCAAATGATCTGAGCCTGGACCAAATGGGATGTCTACAGCTGCCTCTCTTTGCACATTTTTTGTGAAACAAAAATTGTGCAAAGACGTAGACACCCATTCAAGACTCAACTCGACACTTTTTTTATTTTTTTATTTTTAGTAAACAAAGTTCCTTTAAATAGAACTTTGAATAGAGGCTAAACAATTTTGGAAAAATAAATGGCTCATCTGAATAGAGGCAACAGAATTTTGAAAAAATAAATAAAGCTCCTCCAAACAAGGCTCAACGACTTTGAAAAAATAAACAAAGTTCCTCTAATCAGAGGCTTAACAACTTCAAAAAAAATAAATAAAGCTTCTCTAATTAAAGGCTCAACAACTTTTAAAAAATAAATAAGGCTCATCTAATTAAAGGCTCAACAACTTTTCAAAAAGTAGACAAAGCTCTTTGACAATCATGACCAGACGAGTCATAGATCATGTCTGATGGAATTTGTAATGGAAACTCAAAGGTTCACAATTTGAGTTCAACATTCAAAGGCTCAGATTTACAAGAACCTTTTAACTTCACAAGAATTTGTTGAGAATAATGACTCAAATCTCATAAGAGATTTGTTTGAGATTTGTTAAAGATTTGTTTAAGATTTGTTAGATATTGCTTGATGAACAAGAAGACTTGCAAAAAAAAAATTCTAAGAGAAAGAGACTTCTTAATAGGTAAGTTTGACTTGCAAGAAAAAAATTTTAAGAGGAAATAAATTCTTAATAGATAAGTTTGACTTATAAAAGAAGAATTTTAAGAAGAAAAAGATTCTTAATGGGCAAGTTTGTATGGTTATAAATAAGTGAAGTCTCCACAAGGTTAAGTATGAGAAAAAGATGTAAGAGAGTTATAAGATTTTATAAGATAGGTATCCCATAGGAGTATTGGGGCTCTACATCTTATGGGTGTGTATGTTTGTTTGTGAGTGGACTAAAGGAGACTGAGAAAGTCCACATAGTATGATGTATGGAAGCATATGGGCATGTGTATGGTTATATTGAAAGGGTGCACAAAGGTTTAGGTTTGTGTTTGTTTGGGTTAAAAATATTTCATAGGACTAGAGAAGATTGAGAGTGTCTTATGAGTATTGATTATTGAGTCAGGTTAATAATTTGATGTATGTTTGTAATTCTTTACAACTAGTGGATCTTGTTTTTCATCCGTGGATGTAGGTCAGTTGGATCGAACCACGTTAAATTATTGTCTCTTGTGTGTTTAATTTATTGTTTGATTTCACTTTCGTTGGTGTGATTGGATTTGAGACTTTTAGCTCAACAAATAGTATCAGAGCTGTAGTGTTCCCCAATAAGTGGTATCAGAGTTGAAGGTTCGAAACGTGAGAAGAGTTAAAGATTCAAGATATGGAAAGAGTCGAAGGTTCGATACGTGAAAGAGCTGAAAGTTTGATATGTAAAAAAAGCTAAAGGTTTAAAATGTGGGAAGTGCATGATTTGAGACATGGGAAGAAGCAAGTCCAGAAGAGCTTGATTTAAGAGAAAAGTTTGAGTTTAAGTTTTAAAGATTGAAAATTAGTTTGTATGAAGTGTGAAAACATAAGAGAAGAGAAGATGATTGTGAGACTTTTGTTACGGATGGAGTCAAGCATGTCTAATATGAAGACAGATGATCGATGAAATTTGAGTCAAAGTAAAGATTATTGAGAATAATGACTCAAATCCCATAAGAGATTTGTTTGGGATTTGTTAGAGATTTGTTAGATATTGCTTGATGAACAAGAAGACTTGCAAAAAAAGAATCCTAAGAGAAAGAGACTTCTTAATAGATAAATTTAACTTACAAGAGAAGAATTCTAAAAGAAAAAAAATTTTTAATAGACAAATTTGACTTACAAGAGAAGAATTCTAAGAGGAAAGAGATTCTTAATAGGTAAGTTTGTATGGTTATAAATAGATGAAGTCTCCACAGGGTTAAGTATGAAAAAAAGATGTAAGAGAATTATAAGGTTTTGTGAGATAAATACCTCATAGGAGTATTGAGGCTCTACGTCTTATGAATGTGTATGTTTGTTTGTGAGTAAACTAGAGGAGACTAAAAGGGTCCACATAAGTATGATGTATGAGAGTATATGTGTATGTGTTTGGTTATGTTGAAAGGGTGCACAAGGGTTTAGGTTTGTGTTTGTTTGGGTTGAGAATACTTCATAGGACTAGAAGAGATTGAGAGTATTTTGTGAGTATTAATTGTTGAGTGAGGTTGATGAATTGATGTATGTTTGTAATTCTTTACAACTAGTAGATCTTGTTTCTCATCCATGGATGTAAGTTAGTTAGACCGAACCATGTTAAATTATTATCTCTTGTATGTTTGATTTATTGTTTGATTTCGCTTCTGTTGGTGTGATTGGATTTGAAGCTTTTAACCTAACAAATGGTGTCAAAGCTGTGGTGTTCCACAACAAGTGGTATCAGAGCTAAAGGTTCGAAACGTGAGAAGAGTTAAAGATTCAAGATGTGAAAAGAGTCGAAGGTTCGAGATGTGAAAGAGTTGAAAGTTCGAGATGTGAGAAGAGCTAAAGGTTTAAGATATGGGAAGTGCATGATTTGAGATATGAGAAAAAGTAAGTCTAGAAGAGCTCGATTCAAGAGAAAAATTTGACTTTAAGTTTTGAAGATTGAAGATTGAAGATTGGTTTGTATGATGCATGAAGACATAAAAAAAGAGAAGATGATTGTGAGACTTTCATTATAGGTGGAACCAAGTATGTGTAGCATGAAGACAGATGATTGATGAAATTTGAGTCAAGATGGAGATTGCTGAGAATAATAACTCAAATCTCATAAGAGATTTGTTTGGGATTTGTTAGAGATTTGTTAGATATTGCTTGATGAACAAGAAGACTTACAAAAGAAGAATTCTTAGAGAAAGAAACTTCTTAATAGGTAAGTTTAACTTGCAAGAGAAGAATTCTAAGAGGAAAGGGATTCTTAATGGGCAAGTTTGTATGGTTATAAATAGGTGAAATCTCCACAAGATTAAGTATGAGAAAAAAATATAAAAAAGTTGTAGGATTTTATGGGATAGACACCCCATAGGAGTATTAAGACTCTACGTCTTATAGGTGTGTATGTTTGTTTGTGAGTGAACTAAAGGAGATTGAGAGGGTCCACATAGGTATGATGTATGAAAACATATGGGTATGTGTTTGGTTATGTTGAAAATGTGCACAAGGGTTTGAGTTTGTATTTGTTTGGGTTGAGAATACTTTATAGGACTAGAGGAGATTGAAAGTGTCTTATAAGTATTAATTGTTGAGTGAGATTGATGATTTGATGCATGTTTGTAATTCTTTACAACTAGTGAATCTTGTTTCTCATCCGTGGATGTAGGTTAGTTGGATAGAACCACATTAAATTGTTGTCTCTTGTGTGTTTGATTTATTGTTTGATTTCGCTTCCGTTGGTGTAATTGGATTTGAGGCTTTTAGCCCAATAGAATTCACTAAAATTTGATTCTCAAAATTTCAGTTTCATAAAAATTTAAATTTGCAAGATCTCAAGATTTGCATTTGCAACTTGCAAGACTCGTATCCAACATTTAAAGATTCTCATTTGAATTTTAAAGATTCATATCCAAAAGTTCAAAGCTTCTCACATTTGACAAATTTAAGGTTCAACTTCAAAAAAGTTTAAAGCTTTTCGTTTGGGTTCACAGGTTTTCATTTAATAAATCTTAGAGTTCCATATCTCAAATATTCTCATTTGAAATTCAAAACTTAAAGATTCTTCTTTGAAATTCAAATATTCTCATTTGAAAAAAAAATCATAATTTTTTTCAGGTGACTCAAAATTTTTCATGAATGAATGTCATGATCAAAGATGCAAATGCCTTTTTAATGATGCAAATGCAACAACCTAGATTCTCATAATGCCATGCATGTCCAAACACAGTTTTAATTCATCAAATTATGTACATGTACTATTTAAATAATTATGCTTACATGATGCATGTTATATGGATGTCAATAATGTCATAAAATCCTAAATAACTATGGTAATATGGCTCTCAAGACTCCATCATTTTAAGCTTCTTAGCACTAGCCATCTCAGAATAAGTTTTATCTTCTATCACTTGATCATCACTCATAAGCTTATAGTACAAATTTCATCATCCATCACTTGATCATCGTTCATGGGCTTTTCAGTACTAGCCGTTTTAGAATAAATTTCATCATCTGTCACTTGGTCATCGTTCATAAGCTTATTAGCACTAGTTTCATCCATTACCCCATATCATTTTCATCACTCAATCATAACTTACAGGTTATGTCGACCAATATATCCCCATATTCATCACTTGGTTATACCATTTTTTAAGATTTGCCCCCTCTTCATTTTGTTGACCAATCCATTATCATATTCCTCATTTGGTCACATCATGTGTCCTTTCAAATTATCTTTTTTAGGTTTCTACCACTTCTTCATTTTGTTCCCCCTATCATCTTAGATTGTTTTTCAAAAGAATGCAAACTCTTTTATGCACATTGTCATTCATTCATCATCATTTCAAATTATGACAAATATAATGCACTCATACATTTTCTCGATTTATTTTGAGGATGCAACAATAAGAGAGCAAAAGGTAAATTAGGAGAAAAGTAATTAATGAGGAATGAATTTTGTACAAAAATAAATGGGAAGAGAAACAAGATGGATATATGTCATTGGGATGAATGAGATATTCAAACAATGAATATTCAAACAATTCTAATCATTAATCCAAGATTCTTTTTCAAAAACTCATTCTATTGACTTTGAGCTTATTTGATCTTTGCCCCAGCTTTGAGGGATCTTCAAAAGTTTTGATCTCTCATCTATGTGAACTGTTTATCCAACTCTCAATTCAGAGATTTTTTTTACCTAAATTACTTTTTTGAGTTTTCAATTTGAGTCTTCATTTTCTCTCATTTTCATTTTTCTTTTTTTTTTTCTTTTTTTTTCTTTCATTCTTTCACCCATTATTATATCTCTTCCACATCAATTTTTAAAGCAATAAAGCATGATTTTGTCATTTTATCATGAGCATGCCTTAGCCTAACATATGACCATTCAATTCAAGCATTCACATTTGATCTAAATGGACTTTTAAAAGTTGTAATGTAGGCCATGGTGAGGGGTCATGAAAGAAATAGATAAAATAAGCTCAAAACATGCGTGTAAAGGGTTCAAAACTAAAAAATCATTTCCATCATTTGATGCAACTTGGCATTTTGTCCCATTCCACATCATTTCATTACTTTTCCTTTTTCATTCATTCCTCACAAAAAGATTCTCATTTTTTTACCCCAAATCATTTGTGACATTTATTTATTTTCTTTTTTTCTTACTTTTTTTCTTTTTTGAGACCTTTTGTGATCTTTAGGCTCTTTTTTTTTCTCAAAAATTACCTTTTAATGTGAATGATGATCCTTGGTCAGATTTCTTTTAAAAAAGAAAATCATAATAGGCTCAAAGGGGTAGCAATGAATGATTTTTTAAATGGTAAAAGAAAATTGACCATTTTTCATCTCAAATATGAATGCTTTTCTTGAACATCATCTATTGAGAAAAATAAGCTCATGAATCTGTATAAAAGACTGCACATCTTCAAGATATATTAATTTCACATCTACTAGTAGTTGGCTTTCGTTGCTCAAATAGTCTCCTTAGATCAATGTAAATGAATTCTCAAAATTAAATCCCATAATTATTTTTATCATTATCTAAATATTCATCATTTGAAATTTAAAAATAGGAATGAAAAGTTATAAAAGGTAACAAAGCATGGAACAATGGTTGAGTGAAAGAGAAAATGTAATGAAATGCATTAACTTGCCTTTATTAAAATGATAACAAATGAAATCTTATTGCCTAAAAGAAATCTTAACATTACTCTAAAGAAATCCTAAATGATAAGAAACTTTCAACCAACCTTATCATCATTCTCTAAAATTGTGTCCATGTGTAATCAGGTAAATGATCTTTATTGATATCTTGCTCCCTAATTTATTGTAGCTCTCCAAGCTTTTTTAGATCAATGTATTCTTGATTCTCACTTAAAGCATTGACATTATGGTTAGGTAATAGATTACCACTAAAATTAGGTGTTATTGCTCTTCCTTGATCAAAACTTACCATTCCATCCTTGATTAACCGTTGCACCTTATGCTTTAGAGCAATGTAATTTTTAATGGAATGGCCAACAATTCCATAATGGTAGTCATAGTAAGCTGTAAGATCATACCACTTGAGATAGGGTGGCTTGAACGGCTTCACATGGATAGGGACAATCAAGTGGCTGTTATAGAGCTCTTGGTATAACTCTGTATAAGTCATGGGGATTGTACCAAATACGAGTTTTTCTCGAGTAATTCGTTGCTATTGTGAACCACTTACCAGGCTAACATGATGAATTTGAGGCCTTGCGAGAGGTTGAATGTTAAGGCTGTATATGAAAGCTTGAGGGCTAAAAATAGGCTAGTATATAGTGAGTAAGATGGTATGATATGGGCTGGTATGAGGCATTGTTCACAGCAGGATAGTATGGAGAGTAATCTTGGCATGGATAGGGTTGATATCCCCAAATTGTCTATCGAAGTTCACAGTTTGAGCTTTGGTCTCTTTCTTCTCTGATGCCTTCTTAGTTTTTCTTCCTTTCAACTTACCATTTTTAATGACATTCTCAATGATTTCACCTGAGATCACCATGTTAGCGAAATTTTTTGTTGCATTCTCTATCATCTTTTCATAATAGATAAATTTCAAGGTGTTGACAAATAGTACTATGATTTCTTTCTTAGTCAAAAGAGATCGCACCTGAATAGCCATGTCCCTTTACCTTTGAGCATACTCTTTGAATGATTCAATCACCTTCTTTTTCATATTCTACAAAGAAAGATGATCAGGGGTTAAATCTATGATATGTCAGTATTGATTGATGAAATCATGGGCTATATCACTTCAAGAACAAATACGAGTCCTATCCAACTGGATATACCACTTAGCAATAGAGCCAGTGAGGCTATCTTAGAATTCATGCATCAATAGTTTTTCATTATGAGCATTGGCAGTCATTTTTTGATAGTATATAGTAATGTGAGTTTTTAGACACTTGGTACTATCATACTTTTCAAACTTTGAAGCCTTGAACTTTGGAAGAATAACCATATCTATTACTAAACAGAGCCCAGCAGCATCCACTAAACCATAAAAACTAACCCCTTCTATTACTCTTAACCTTTCCTCTAACATGTTCATTTTCTGTTAAGCTTTTGAGGCTTCTAAAGTCTCTTTCTTTTTGGGCCTCAATTTTTTTGCTCCTTTGGATCATCCAAATTAGGGATTTGTATTGGATCTATTACTTTCTCAGTAAAGACTAGATTTATGTAGCTCTAATATTACGATGAATTTGAAACTAATGACATTTGAGGGTATGTGTACCTTACAGGATATGTGAACTGCTATGGTGGTGGACCTTGTGTGGGTTGAGCTTCATGTGGCCCAAAATCAGGAGGGTATAGTGGGTCATCCACCTCTTGTGATAGATGATCTTATTGGCTAATACTTTTTTCTATACCTTTCCCCTTGTTCAACTTGTTCAAAGCCTCCAAAATCCTATTCAACTCTTTTTTTAGCTTTTCTTAGGCTTTTTCTATCCTCTGAGATGATTAGAATTTTCTTGTTCTATCTGTCTAGCTCGAGCCTTTGTGTTATATTGGTGGACGAGGTTCTTACTAGATGAAGCTATCTTTGAATCTTGAATACTAATCTTAGAATTAGCAAGTTTATACGACTATCTCATGGAAACCTAAAATGGTTATTTTGTTAAATGTAATGTAATGAAAATGCAATGAATGACGGTGCATGCATGCAAAGAACATTTGCCTTAAGACAGTGTTCAACCAAAAGATTTCATTTATTCCAAAGAACTTTCATTTACATAGAATTTATCATCCTAGAGTTGTAATCATAAAATTGTTTGATTTGCTCATATTAGTGTCTGGCTTTCTCGATGAAGTTCAAGAGATGCTGCCCATGTTCTCCTACTGGGGCCACCACTTACTTCAATGCTTCTGCCTTTTTAACCATTTCTCTTACCTTACAGACCCTTTTACAAATTTAGGTTTTTAAGTGCTCAATATACTTTTGTTTTTCCATGTTTTCCCTTTTACTACACTATACTTGATATAATAACTCTTTATGTTCTTTAACCAATACAACAATATAGTCTTTTTGTTCATTCAACCTTTATCTCAACCTGTTTAAGTAGCTATTCAACATGTTATTATTTGTCTATACTAGGTACTTTCTTCCTCTAATTCAGCATATTCTTGCTTCAATAATTCATTCTCTTCAGTCAGCTCAACAATTGTTATCTTCTTGGCCTTTACCCTTACACATAACCTTTATTGCAGCTTCGTTAGGTTTTCAACAGCTGTATCATGTTCTCTAGCGATCTTGTAAACTTTAGCTTTATATTTTTTAGCTTTATCTTTGCACTGATCTTTCTCCTCTTAAAGATTCTGAATCTCTTGCTTTAGCCTATCCTTTTCAACCTTGAATTCTTTCCTTGTAAGTTTCAATTTTGATGGTATCTCTTTAAGTTTTTCTCTTGTTGGCGATAGAAAGCTTTCATAAGTGAATACCATTTCATATATTCGTCTTACTCTTTAAACCAAGTACTCATGAGTGACCTTATCAGTGAACGATCTAAGATTCACTCTATAGGGGTTTTTTCATGCTTTAATCACCTTATTCATCCTTTAAAATGCTTTTGGCTCACTGTAAGAAAATTTTGATTGATGAAGCTTATGCATCATGGGAATGAACTAGTCTGCCCCAAACTACCTTCTCACTAAAAGTGGCGTATAACTTATTGCTCCTCATAAACCCAGAAGTGGGACCACAGTCTTATCTCCACATGGATATAGCATAAGTTCACGATTCATCCATGAAACCAACCATCTTACTTTGATACTTGTCAGTTTTTGTAAGAAAGCTATCCACTATTTTTTAAACTTTTTTTCTGACCACCCATTTTTGTAGAATTTCTTGATCGGAGCTCGATTGTGGACATAAAGCTTCGAGAAAGCACCTGTTCTCCACTCAAAGTGACTTTTTATCCATAAGTACAATAACTGTATGCAGCCTGTACAATGCCCTCCATTCTGGTGACAATAACTCAAAGATCTGACAGTCTCTGATAATATTATCGTTCAAGGGTTACAGTCATTGATCATACTTTCAAAGAAGTCAATCACTGCTATTTCAATATAACCCAAAACCTTAAAAAATATCACCATTATGTCTATGGCTAAGGCAAATACGTCTAACATCCATTTTTCATCAGCATATTACACTAGAAAATCATGAAAGAACTTCAAAAGTAGGCAAACCTATTATTGTTTTTTCTTTGCATGAGAATCCATAATCTCCTTGTTTATCCTCATAAGATAGGCCAAATCCTTACGAAATCTTGATTTATGTTTTTTGACATATATCTTGTCAGGAGACTTGAGGTGCAAGCCCAACAAAGTCAAATATTTTTTAATGGTTGGTGTCATATAAACTTCATTGAAGATGAAACACTTGTATGTAGGATCTCAAAATTGCACTACAGCTTTAATTAGTTGATTGTCGACATTTACTATAAGAAGGTGTGCTATATGCTCATGTCTCTAGCAGAACTCCTCTTATCTTGATGGACTTATATTTTTTCATATATCAACCAAATCCTCTAGATTATTTTATTTAAGGAGGATAAATGTCTCTTGAGACAAGGTAGAAGTATAATGATTGGTAAATAATCCCATTTCTTTGGTTTAATCTTTTTTGATTGACCTTTACTTCGAAGGATGACTCACAATAAGCTAATACAGACGAAGAGCAAACTAGTCATTTTATGGAACCTATGAAAAACTCATTGTTAAAGATCATCTTTCAGGCAAATGTTCTATATGCAACTCTATGATATGAGCATGAATCAATGCAAAAATGAATAAGAGGAAAAGTTAGTATACCAAATAAAGAGAAATAAATAAATGAATAAATTAAAACATCACACATAATAAGAGGAATGAATCATATGCTTTTGGTTAATTCTAAAGGGAAGGAGATTGCTTTATCTATAGGTTAAGTGCTTCTAAGGTTCATTATATATGGTTCAAGGTTAAAGTCTAAAGGTTTCCAAATTATTCCTTACATCATTGTCCATCACAGACTAGTAAGGCATCCAATTCTCACCCATTATACGCTGCAAGCAAAAAATGTTCAATTTAAGTGAAAGTATTTCGCTGGCCACTGCGGAGGCATTAAAACCTCATGAAAGCAATAAGTACTTTACTCCCTCCTAAAAAGATAAATCTTGGGTATAGAACTCATGTTATGCATATGCATATGAATGATAGAATTAACAAAGTAAATAAATATGAATGAATAAGAAATCTATACAAAAAAGTTTAATTTTATTAGATTTTTGGATAACACAAATTTATTTGCTGGCTTGACTCTCGGATGTCCCTAGTGGAGTCACCAAACTGTCATAACGTTTAGATCCAGAGATCTATCACTAGGTATTGACTTAAGGAGTCACCACCAATCTTTTTATTTAGGTGTGATTGGCCACCTAACTGAATCCATCCCTTAAAGAAAAATCTTAAGTTTGACTTGGTATCTTTAAAAGGTAGATTCAATGTCTGCAAAACCAGAACTAGGTCAGGGAGTATGGTTACGTGTGAGAAAAGTTATAGCACCCCTACAACGCCTATCAAAAGATGGTACCAGCTCAATTTTGTGTTATCCATTAAGCCTTAAAAAATTTATCAAGTAATTAATTATTAAAAATTATTCTTAATTAACTCCAATACTTTTGGCAAAAAATTAAGAAAGTTTTCTCACATCAAGAGTATACAAGAAAACTATTATTCTACTTATAGAGGCTTCATCGTTGGATTATCTAACATTAAAAAATTTTCAAGAAAAGAAAAAAAAAGAAATAAAAAAAAAGATGAATAATGATTCGACTTTTGATATAAATAATTTTCTTTTCGTTTTATAAGAAAAAAAAAACTCATTACTTTTATACAAGAAAAATTGATACTTTCAACTTTTTCTAAAAGATGTTTTTCTTGATAATTTTTATTTTTTAAGGAAAATTGATACTTTCAATTTTTCTTCAAAATACTTTTTTCTAAAATTTTAATTTCAAAAAAAATTGATACTTTTAACTTTTCCCCTAAATGCTTTTGAAAATTTTTATTTTAGAAATTTTATTTTTAAGAAAAATTGATACTTTCAACTTTTTCTAAAAATATTTTAAAAAAATTTTTGCCATAAAGGAAAATATTTTTCTTCAAGTTTTATTTTTAAAGAAACTTGGTACTTTCAACTTTTTTTCAAGAAATGCTTTTTTTGAAAATTTAATTTTCAAGAAAAAATGATACTTTTAACTTTTCCTTAAAAATATTTTTTAGAAAATTTTTATTTTCAAGAAAAATTGATACTTTCAACTTTTTCTCAAAAATATTTTTAAAAAATTTTTATTTTAAAGAAATCATTAAAAATTAAAGAATATTTAATTAAATGAATAAATGATAATAATAATAGTAATAATAATAACAATAATAATAATCATATTAATAGCAAAAAAAAAAAAAGACATTGGAACGGCTCGGCTCGGTTGATGGAAGCACGACTCAAGAGACAAAAGCGGCTGGACAGCTTGATATACGGCTCGACCCAGTGGCTCGGCTTGGTTGAACCAAAGGCAAAAGGCGCGAGTCAACGAACACAGGTCGGGTCACTCGTTGGCAAAACACGCAGATCCTGGGTTTATTAATTCTCAAAATGACGTCGTTTTATGGTACTATAAAAAGCTAATTTCAGCCATTTTTAGCAGAATTCTCTTCCTCCCTCTCTTTCTACTCCCTTTTTCTCTCCCTCTCTCTCTAAGTTTCCTAAGAACACATTTCAAGCTCGTTGGATTCTGGAAAATATGGCTAAAATCTGAGTTTTTCATCAAAAAAGTCATCGAAAAACTTGAATTTTGTCGAAAAGTTTCGTCAGATTCTGAAAATTTTTCTAAAAAATGCTAGGATCCCTGTAGCCCTTCTAAACAATTTCCTCAGCTTTGCTTCATATTCTCTCTCTTTCGTTCTCTCTGTCCTCTATTTTTTTCGTGTATTTCCCCTATGTTCCAGCGTTTATTTATAGGGATTGATCAAAAGAGTTTCTGATTAATCTCAATTTCATCTGTGATTGAGATTCAATCTTTGAATCTAATTCAAACTCTACCAGCCCCCAGATTCAGGGCAAAAACATTTCTTCTAGAACAAAAATCATATATAAAAAATAATAATAATAATTAAAACAAAATCCAAAACAAATAAATAAAAATAAAAATAGGCCCATCTTGTCCCATTTGGACCAAGCCCAATTGATCCGAGCCTGGACTAAATTGAGTATCTACAAGGGGACAAGATGCCAATAAGTCTTTTACCTGATCATATAGGGATATAATTTTGAAAAAGATGTTAAAGCTGGTTGGATATTACTTGTCATTTTTTAGATTTCTTTCAAAATAAGGTTAAAATTTTTTTATCTAGTAAGATTTTATTTTTTTATTATTTTAATAAAAAGCAAGTTGATGCATTTCATTACTTTTTCTCTTTCATCCCAACCACTATTCCATACTTTGTTTTTTTTTCCCATGTTTTTTTCCAAATGATGAATGTTTAAACAACAATAACAATAATTCTATGATTTAATTTTAAGAACTCATTCACATTGATCTATTGAGACTTTTTAAGCAAAAAAAGCAAACTGCTAGCAGATAAGAAATATATATGTCTTGAAAATATACAGTCTTTTATAATGATGCATGAGTTTGTTTTTGTTCAATAGATGATTTTTAAAGAAAGTATTCACATTTGAGATGAAAACTAGTTATCTTTCTTTTATCATTCATAAGACCATATATTATTAACCCTTTTGGGCCTATTATGATTTTATTTTTTTAAAGAACCCCAACCAAGGATCATTCTCCATACTAGGGGTAAATTTTGAGAAAAACATAGTTGAAAAAAGAAAAAGGTAAAAAATCACAAAAGATATCAAAGATTGAGAGTAAAAAAAAAGTGGGAAAAAAAGAACCCCTTAAAAAAAAGAAAAAAAATGAATGTCACAAATAAGTTGGGGCAAAGTAACGAGAATCTTTTTGTAAGGACTAAGATGAATGAAAAAAAGACAAAGCAGTGAAATGATGTGGAATGGGATAAAATGCCAAGTTTCATCATATAATGGGAAATGATCTTTTGGTTTGAACTTGGTAAACATATGTTTTGCACTTACGTTTCCCATTTCTTGCATGACCCCTTACCATAGCCTACATTACAACCCTTAAAAGTCCATTTTGATCGAATGTGAATGCTCGAATTAAATGATCATATGTTGGGCTAATGCATGCTTATGATAGAGTAATAGAATCATACTATGTTCTCGTGTTTTAGAGATTAATGTGTGGGAGATATGAATAATAGATGAAGTAAAAAAATAAAAAATGAAAAAATGAAAAAAATGAAAAAGTGAAAAAAATGAAAGAAATGAAAAAGTAAAAAAAAATTTAAAAAAAAGAAAAAAAAGACTCAAATTGAAAACTAGAAATGGTAATTTGAGTAAAAAAATGTCTAAGTTGAGAAATGGATCGACAGTCAAATATATAAAAGATCAAAAACTTTGAAGATCCGCTGAAGTTAGGGCAAAGTTTGATGAACTTTAAAATGATTTTGAAAGTCAATAGAATGAGTTTTTGAAAGAAAATGCTGTATTAATGTTAAGAATTGTTTGAATATTTATTGTTTAGACATCGTTATGCCATTCAATATCATCCCTAATGACATTCTTTGAACTTGTTCCTTTGCCCATTTATTTTTGTACTAGACTTGTTCTTGTATTGATTACTTTTCTTCCAATTCACCTTGTACTCTTTTATTTTTGCATCCCAAAAATAAATCAAGAAAATATATGATTGAATTATATTTGTCAAGAATTGAAATGATAATAAGTGAATGATAATATTAGAAAAGATTCATGCATTCATTTGAAAAGAAATCCAAGATGATAGAGATAAAAATGAAATGAATTAAAATGAAAGATACCTATGAAAATGATTAGAAAATACATAATGGATGACCAAGTGATGAATATAGTAATGGATTGGTCGATATAACCTGTAAGTTATGATCAAATGATACAAATAATATGGATCAGTAGATGAAATTTATTCTGAAGTTGCTAATGCTATGAAGCCTATGAGTTGTAATCAAATGATAAAAATAATATGGATTATTGGATGAAATTTACTTTGAAATGGTTAGTGCTAAAAAGCTAAAAAAGGAAAAGATGAGATGGTGGAGCCTTAAGAACCATATTACCATAATTAGTTAGAATTTCATGATATTGATATCCACATTCCAAGCATTATGTTTGCATTATTATTTAAACAATACTTGTATATAATTTGGTGAATATTTGAATCTTGGCTAACCATGCATTTGTCCCATGCAGTGAACGTTTGAATTATGATTTAAAATATGGCATCTGCATTTTTGTGAGAATCTAGATTGTTGCATTTGCATCATGATCATGACATTTTTTAGATACACAATTTTGACTTTAATGAAAGATTGAGAATTTTCATGACAAGAAATTTTAAACTTTTGAGGAAAGCTTTTAAGATAAGGTTGGGAATTCTTAAATGAAAAAATATTTTATGAGGAAAACATTTAGAATTTTAAAGTTCTTGAGCCTTTTAATGGAGCAGATTAATGAAAATCTTTAAGAAGTTTTAGATAAGAATCTTTGAATTTTAGATAAGAATCTTTAAATGAGAAACTTTGAGTTTTAAATGAGAATCTCTGAGTTTTAAATGAAAAACTGAGTTTTAGATAAGAATCTTTGAATTTTAAATGAGAACCTTTGAATTTCGATGAGAAACTCTAAAATCAATTGAATGTAAATCTTTAAACTTGAATGAGAAGCTTTGAACTTTTGAATGTGAACTCCAAATTTTTTTGAATAAGAACCTTTGAATTAGATGTGAAACTCTAAAATCTATCAAATGTAAATCTTTGAACTCGAATGAGAAGCTTTGAACTTTTAGAAGTGAATCTCCAAAATTCGAATGTGAATATTTAAATGTTGGATGTAAACCTTGTAATTTTGATATGAATGAATTAAACTTTGGATGTGAATCTCTCAAATATAAATCTTAAAAGTTAAGGAATTTGAATTCTTATAAAGCTGAAAAATCTTGCGAATCTGAAATGTTGCAAATTAAATTCTTGTAAATCCTTAATCTTGATTTTGAGAATCAAATTTTTACAAATCTTTGTGTCTTACGAACCTGAACTCCTTAAGAATCAAATTCTTGCAAGCTTGAAATTCTTGCAAATTTGAAAATCTTACAAACTTAAAAATTCTTGCGAACCTAAAAATTTTTATGAACTTGAAAATTCTTGAGAAACGAAAAACTGTTGCGAATCTTTGAATTGCGAACCTTTGAATTTCAAAATTGTGGTTCTTTAAACTTAAATTGTGAATATTTGAGTTTCAATTACAAATATCGGATTATGAAATTCTTAAATATTTCAAATTGTGAATCTTTGAAGTTTCAAGATTTTGTAATTGTTGTTAGGTCACACTCGAATGTAATAAGGTGTCTATGTCTTTGCATAATTCTTGTTGCACAAAAAATATGTAAAGAAGGACAACTGTAGACACCTTATTTAATTCGAGGTCTATAAGTCCAATTGTTTTTATATATGTTATAAATAATTAAAAAAAGGAAAAAAAAAAGATAAAATCAAAGGGTAGTGATTCGGTTGGCCAATTGATGTTGGATTGAACTTAAGCTTTTAAGTTTTTTGTATAAATAATCAAAGTTCTAATCTAATGATACATTAGATTTTTTTTAAGAATCCAATCTTAGTGGAACACTGCTTGGATTTGGACTTTTCCCTATAAAATAATCTTAAACAACACAAGAAAGACACGACAATTCAAGTTGAAAAACACGAGAAACATAAAGAAAATACATCCAATTTCTAGCCTATTTCCCAAAAAACTCATTCCTAGAAACCCAATCTATCAGCAAGAAAGCCAAGCAATACCTAATACCTAATTAACCAAAAAACCTTGTAGACAGTCAAAATAGCAAAAATCATCAGTAGAATTTCAAAGCTATAGAATAGAGAAGCCCAATATATAAGTAATTGAACAAAAATTCATCAGATGCATGACCAACAGAGATAATTAAGCAATATAAACCCAAAAATATTTTAGTGGTGGGAGTGACCCACGAATAATAGCAACGATTAGTGGCTTGCAATGGTAGCGTAAGGTGGTGATTGGTGCACGGTGATAAAATTCACCAAATTCTAATACTTGAGTAGCTGTATTTGCATTGATCAGTAAGGGTTTCTATTTTGAAAAAAAAATAAGTGAAAAGAAGAAATTTGAAAAAAGGTCATTATAGACTAAGGATAGCGGTTTCTGAGGATCAGTGGTGGCCCACGACAGTAGAAATGATTAAGGCCAATCGAAACCTAGAAATTTGCTTTTTGGTATTTAAAACTTTAGGTTGCTGGTCTCTTCTTTGGCAAAGGCAAAGAAAAAAGATTATGGGAGAAGAAGGAAATTTTTCGGGTCAAATTTGAACTAATGCTAGGCCTGATTCAAAAAGTCAGCCCACGCTGATTTTGATTTGGGTTTTAGCCCAAATTTCGATATTCTATTTTCTCTCTTATTTCGTTATTTAATCTTAGCATTTATTTGTTTTATTTGTATGTATTGAGGTTATGTTGGTTAATAAGTAAAAGATAAGTTGAATAAAAATGTTTTTAATTATACCGATGATGAAATTCTATGAAATCAAGAATGATTTTTTTCTATTTTTAGAAATTTCTAAGTGAAAATTTTTTCTAAATTTATCCCAAATGATAGAATAATTGAGATAAAATTTCAATAATGGTAATTAATATTTATTTTCAATTCAAAAATAAATAAATAAAAATAAATTTTAATAAAAATTTTTGGAATTAAATACTAATTAGCCAAGGATAAAATTCTTAGAAATTTCAAATGGTAAATTCTCTAAGAAATCTCCAAGTAAGAAATTTCTCTAAATTTGTCCCAAATGATAGAATAATTTAGATAAAATTTTAATAAAAATAATTATATTTTTTCCAAATAAAAAAAATTTGTTTAGTTGAAAATTTTTGACAATTATCCAATGATGAGATTCTTAAAAAATTCAAATAATAAATTTCCTAAGAAATCTTTAGGTAAAAAATTTCTTTAAATTTATCCCAAATGGTGAAAGAGTTTAAAAAAAACTTCAAGAAAATAATTATCATATTATTTTCTTTCTAAAGATAAAAAGAAATTCTAAATTGACCTAAATAGTGAAAAATTTAGAAATAAAAAATAAATTTTGAGGATGAAATTCTTGGTAATCACAAATAGATGATTATCTAATAAATTTTTAGTGAGCATGCATTTCTAATTTAACCTAAATTGTGAAATGATTAGATATATTTTCAATAAAAAAATAATTAAACCTTTTTTCGATGATGGAGCATCTTTAAGAAAACAAATGGATTCCTGAATACTCTTAAGGTGATGAAGTATTTTTAAGAATTCTTTTAGATTAATAGAGAAATCTTAGAAGTCATTTCCAATATCTGAACATTAAAATAAAAATAATTAGAACCAAGATAATTGTTAGGATAATTTAAAATAAAATGGCATCATCCTTTGGATGGGCATATGGAGGAGCTATAACCTTTCTCATGTAACCAAACTCCCGAATCTTGTTTTGATTAGTAGACTAAAACATATTTTTTAGAGATCCTTAGTCAAGCTTAAGAGCTTCTTAAAATGATGAACTAACTAAGTGGCCAATCACACCTAAATAAAAAAATTAGTAGTGATTTTTCTTGTTAAGTCTAGCTATAGATTTATAGATCTATATATTATGACAATATATTTTATTATGACTTATGGGTAAAATAATATTTTTAGTAATTTTTTTGTTTTAAAAATATATTAAAATTTTAAAAAAAGAATTTAAATTTTAACTTAATTTTAAGTTTTGAATATCTATTTTCTATTTAAAACAAAAATCTATCTAACAAATTATATTATAACAAGAAATATGACAATATAAATGTAAATATAATATTTTTATAACACATGTATGAAATATATAAAATTTTGAGATAATTTCATCTTTGGTCCCTAAACTTTGAGAGAATTCTGTTTTAGCCCTTTATTTGCCATGTTAGATGTGTGCTGACATCATCTCGTGATACCAACTGTCATTTGCCATCAATTTAAATGATTCCATAGAGGAAAAAACCAAAATATGACAACTTTGAAAAATTAAGAATCCAATTAGAACTTTTTAAAATTTAAGGATCAAAGTAAAATTTAGGTTAAAATTTAGAAACTATGGGTAATATTAACCCATATATATATATATATATATATATATATATATATATAAAGATTGGGATGCTAACATGAACATATATATGTCAATAAGCTAAATAATTAAAGGTTAATGTTATGAATGATTTTTAAATTATAATAAAATATTTAATGTAATACTTGAAGTTTAAAAATTTTTAATATAATATTTGAATTATAAATTTATTAACTAATAAGATACTTGGAGAGTCGTTTATTCATCATGTATAATCATTAGGAGTTAATTACATTATAAGTGAATACCACATTAGTTAATTAATCTATAATTTAAATATCGTATTAAATATTTTTAAAATTCAAGTATTACATTAAATATTTTATTATAATTTAGAGACCATTTATAAAATTAATCTTGAAATTAATATTGATACATAAACAGATGATTAAAAATGCTAGATAGATGTTACGAAAATTCTTTTATATAAAAGAGGTTAAGACTCAAGAAAAAATTGGGGAAAAAAATTTACTAATGGTGGGGATCAAATTCAAGTTTTGTTAAGATTCATTTTTAAAAAAAAAAGAATTGTAAAAAATTTAGATTAAACTCTAAAAAAAATTAATAATTAATTTATCGTTTATAATTAGTCATCTTAAATCTTATATAAATAAATAAAAGCCAAAATCTTTAACATAAAAGGAAATAATCCTATGTAGATAAGTTACATTTTTTATGTGTGGAATGTCATAAGTAAATACCATGTATTATATAATTAATGAATTTGATAATATAATTAATTTTAAAATAACTTATTATGGCTAAATTAATTATGTTTAAATACTAATATTCTTGCTTCCTATAAATTAGCTATAATGAATTTGATTATTAATTCAAAAAATCAAAATTTAAATAGAAAGCTAATTAATCATGAATAATTTTACATATTTACTAATCCTTATTTATGAATATGTAAACATATTAATTTGCTAGTGTAATCTAATATATATATATATATATATATATATTGTTAGCCTTAAATTGATTCTTATTTTGAAATGACAAAATATTAAGCTAAATAAGCTTGATCAAGATTTTGAAAAAGATTTATTTAGTACATATTCTTAAGTTTTATATTTTGGTACTAAATGAATAATATGTTTTTTAAAGTGTAAACAAACTTTTCTTTGTTTTCATATTTCTCAAACCAAATCTATCTTTTAAAGATTATTTATTTGAGCTTAAATAAAAGTCCAATTGTTGTTTTTAAAGTGAGCTCATTCATTTTGGACTTAATACAATTTTGATAATATTGGTTTTGAGAAATAGATTAACTTAAGAAAGTTGTTTGATAAGAACAAAGTTTTCCAACATTGAACTTATTTTATTTTTCTATATTAATTCACAAAGTTTTAATAGTTGAATTTTATATGGTTGGAAACTCTTTGAGTCTACTTTCTAATGGATCAAACAAAATCAAAATCCAAATTTTTTAAGAAAAGATTTTGAATTTTTACTAGACACTTGGCAGTTGTCTAAAAACTACTCAATGGGTAGATTTAAAAATTTACTATAATTCGTACACAATAAATTAGGTGATGAACTCTATATGGATAGAAATCCCTTTAAGTTTTGTTTTTAAATCTTCAAACGGTTTGTGATTTGGATTTGTATAACTTAAGTTATGATCAAATTAGTGAGTAAAGTGCAAAATAGGATACAACAAAATAACATTATTGGATTGATCCCTTAGGTTACAGGATCAATCCTCTAGCTGAACCAATCGATCGGGTACCTTACCTAATCAATTGGGTCATGTTTTTCAAGTGAAAAATGACACAAAACTTGAACCAATCGATCCCTTCATGCAAGAGATCGTTCGAGTCATGCCTAGAATGTGTCCAATGACTAGTTTCTCAAGCATTCAACGACTATTTTCTTCTCTCAAGCATCTCTAACGGCTAGCCTTTCATTTTCTCTATATATTGGTCATTCTAACACACCAAGAAGGTTGATAAAGCAAGAGAACAAGTGCTAACAAGTTATATTTTCATTTTCTTTTAAAATCAAGAGTTTTTAGAGCTTAAGTTCAATATCCTATGTATTTCTTGTATCCAAAATATTGTTGTTCTTCATTCATCATATTTCCTTGTACTTTATTAGGCAAACACTTAGCTTTTGAAAGCTATTTTAAGTTTGCATTGTTATTAAGTGATTTTGTAATAAAGAGGTGAGGTACCCTCTTGAATTTGTGAAATTTAAAGGTTACTACTTAGCTTAAAAAGTAAAGAGCATAAGATTTTTATCTTAAGCCTTTGTGAGAAAAAGATAGGATTGTAATTTCAATTCAAGTATAGTGGATTGAATCTTTAGTATAGACAACTAAGAGAGAGGATGTAGGTGCCTTATGGAGAAGAATCGAACCTTTATGAATTCTTACGTTTGATTTCTCTATCCCTATCTCTTTAGTTTGATTATAGTTCAAATTTGCTTATAGTTCATGAATTCATTATTGTTTGCATCATATTTTGATATTGGTTTTAATTTTCATCCAATTATATTAAAATTATTTGTTTGGAAAGAATTTAAAAAAAATCCAATTTACCCTCTTCTTGGATCACCATCTCACCTATAAAGCTAATATATATGTATATATATACACATACACACAAAAGATAACTTTAATATATTAATTTTAAAAAAACGAAATAAGTCTATGTATGTAAGGTAATTTTATACATGAATAGTATCGATGATGTCATGTGTTTTGATTATAATCAACAATTTAAATTTCAAGATTAAAATTACAAACTAACTTATTCTTTAATTTTTTTTCAATTATCGTCCAAAAAATATTGTTACTTATTCAATGGTTTTAATTTAATTTTTTTTACTTTAAATATGAATATTTCTTTCTTTTTTTTTTTTTACAATAAAAGTCTTATTGACCATGCATTCGATAGCTTTAATTTTGTTTTGAATTCTCTAAAATTTTCTATATTTACATTACCTTAATTTTGGATGTTTGATTATAAAAATAGAAAGAACTGATAGGTCAAATTATATATTTAAAATTTAAACTCTATAATATTATGTATTTAAGGAGACAAATTTTTTCATAATAACATGTAATTAATTGATAGCTTAATTATTGAGATTCACATTTATGAGTATGCATGTATGTTGTTTATATATATATATATATATATATAATAGTGATATGATGAAGTTGACACATACAACAATTATTGTCAAAAAATTTTCATTTGTATTCTTCTATTTGATACATTGTTTAAATAATAGTATTATTTTTTGATATCTTACACTAATTTTTTACATTTTATAATAAACTTTAAGATGGTGTTGTAAGATTACAACTCTATGAGTATTATTATTTTTTGTGACATGTTTTGTTATTTCTTTTTTTAGTATTATATTTTTGTAAATATATTTTCCTTGATTATTCAAGTTAAAATTATTAGATTAATCTTCATTATGATTATTTGATTTTTTTATTTCAGTTTTGGTTTAGTGTTCTTAGATATTTTACTACGAAAATTAATTGACATTTAATCTTTTCTTTTCAATTTTATAATTGCAAGGTTTTCATATTAAAACAAAAAGTTATAATGTTAAAAAAAATGTAAATGATGATAAATTTTTTTTATCAAAAGTTTTTTTTTTATAGACCTTTTTAAATGATTTTTTGATTTATTATTAATATTTAGTACTTATGTGTTTCTATCTCTTTGATAAATTCATTATTCAATTTGTCAAAAAAATTATTAAAAGTCTAGTTTTCTCTTTTTTATATTTGTTTATTAAGTATTTAGTTTGTAATAAGTAAGGAAAAAGACTTTTATTCACTTATTTTTGTTTACAATTTTATTTTTCATTTGTTATATGTGATTCAACAAATTTAACCAATTTGATATTATTTGAACTTATATTGGGTTTTCAACTTAAAGTTTATACATATATAATAAATCTTTGATTTTTTTTTTACACATATATAGTAAACCTTTGGTTCTTTGTTTCTCGAACATATATAATAAATCTCTAGTTCAATTTATACTTCAATATATAATTTTTTTTTGAAAAACGTATCTTACAATGTCCTAAATTATTAAAATTTTGAGTTTCAATAGCAATATAATTTTTTAACAATATAATTTTATGACTAATATGTGTATATTCAAATTAATAAAAAGATAAATAATTATTAAAAGAAATCATGCATTTTGTCTAATTGATTTAAAAAGTAAGAAAAATTACTTCGAAATTTTAAATTAATTAAGACAAATTCGATCACACATAGAAAAATGTTTAATTTGATTTTTTTTCATATAACTTTTTAATTACATGTATCCATATGATAACGAGTTACTCTTAGATATCATTTAGATATATGCATAATAAATTTTATTAAGTGTTTAATTAAGTTTAAACAATATTATTTATTGAATGTTTGAATATTTTAAAAGTATTATTTTCTTAGATATTATTTGGATATATGCATATATAAATTTTATATTTTTATGTACAATTATAAATGCATAGCACAGGCAACAAACTAGTTACTATTAATGCAAGTGCTAGTTATTGACATCCAACATAATTTATGTATTATAGTTTCGATTCCCTCCAAAATTTCTCTCAAACTCAACTTTTTCAATCATTTTGTGCAACTTGAAGGGACTCGTATATATGGCAAAAACCCTTTTATAGAATATTTCATTTCAACATGGGATTGAGATTTCTCTCTATTTTCCAAATATCTTCAACTCTGTAGAAAAGATTGAGAAGTGTACAAATTAAAAAAATGGAAATTATACATCATCTTATCAGGATTTTTAAGACAATTAAGCCGATAAAAGTGACCTTTGGCTACGCAGAGCTACAGGCTCCTTTCCCTTGTAGATTAAAATTGTTTGAAGATTGAAAAAGTTTTGCTTTTCTCTCAAAGGTTCCAATTCCGTAGTCAACAATTCAAACCACATGGATTTTGAATTCAGTCTTCAGAGTCAAATACAAGATTAAAAGTTTTAGTGAAACAAGTCAAGACCTTCACTACTCCACGTTGAATTCAGTGAAACTTGGTTTGGGTTTTAGGACAGACAGTAACTTGATGAGGTTGGGTAAGTCGAAACCAGTGGTCGGCATCTATTTTCTAATCTACTAATCTTGTAGAACAATTAACAACCTAGGTCGAAGTCTAAAATTAGTATCGACAAAGTCAAAATTAAATTTTGTTTAGCTTAATTAGCATTGCTATGGTTTTTAATTAACAAGGAAAGGCTATGAACAATTATATCAGCTAAGCAAACAAATTAGCAAAGCTAAAATCAACCCTCTTTCAATCCTCTATGAGTTGCTAGTTGACTGGTTTATTAATTAATTACATTTGAAAAATGTGGTAATTAAAACTCTACAGACATTCAAAACTGTGATATCTTATCTTTAATTTGTTGAATGGTGATCACAGTCAAAAAGTTGTCCAGGGCATTTTCTCAGTAAAATACGCTGTCCAACAGTTTCAAAATGTAAATCCTGAAAGTCCCCGCCACGTGCAAATGTCACAGGTGGAGATTCATGCTTTAGACTCGCACGGTTTTAGAATACCAGAACAGATTTTTTCACGTCCCATATTAACTTAACAAAAAAAATAGTGCATGAACATTTAAGATTGTGGAGCTTAGTCATCCAGAACGTTGATGTCCGTGTACGTGTACTGTTTTTTGTATTAGGCTAATCTAGAACATAAAAAAGTCTATTCTCGTATCTTGGAATTTGACTCTAGACTCGCGATAAGCTTTTCTTTAAACACTTGTTATGCCCTTTAATTCTGTAGTGTTTTGAATGATCAAATTCCGTAATCTTGAGTGTTCGTACTTACTTTTTTGTATCAGATGTGAAAGAGTCTATTCTTAAATCTTAAAATCATGAGAGCTTAAAATTTGAGTCTCTACCCGTCACACAAAACACTAACCACAGTCTTTTGCAGTTGCACGTTTCTAGTCAAGCTAAGCTCTCAAGCTAAAACATCCCCAGCAAGACATGATTACTATGGATTATGGTGTGGATTCTTAATGATTTGTTAAATATTGCAATCATAGCCCAGAATCTAACGTATGAAATCTTTATTGCTTCTATAATTACGGGGTTCCCGCAGAAGCACCCTGGAAAAGGAGTCCGTGAATATCATGTGGACCCTCCATGAATATTAAATTCCACATAGAATACAATTCTGAATTCTCTAAAGCTCCATTTTGGACCCAGGACACTTCCGGTGTCTATCCTGGAAGGTCCTGTGAAATCTCACCCCTCTTCTTTTTACGAACTATTTTTTCTTCCCCTTTATATAATAACCACCACACTCTCTCCTTTCCACTCAAATAAGTTTCCTCAAGGCTCCAAGCTTCCAATTTTCACTTCAATTTCTCTCTGGAAATCATTAACCACCTCTCCCAAATGGGATATCCTGAAGAAACATCAGCCTTGGAGCTCATCAGGAATTACCCCCTGACTGACTTTGCTTCCATGGAAACCTTTCTTTCCGATCTCGATCACTGTACTTCCAGGGTCGCCACCGCTCAAACCTCCCAAGTAGCCAAGTTACCTCAGCTCAACCCAACTCAAGTCGGTAGCCCACACCAGCTAAAACAATCTACTCTAAGCCAACGCCGTCCTTCTATAAACGTGACAATCCCACCAGCAAAAGTTAACATAAGCTCAAAGCCAGCTACAGTTGAACCACCAGATTCTAACGAGAAAAGACACTACAGGGGTGTCAGGAGACGACCATGGGGGAAGTTCGCAGCTGAAATCAGAGACCCTAACAGGAAAGGCGCAAGGATTTGGCTTGGAACCTTTGACACCGCCATAGAAGCTGCAAAAGCTTATGATAGAGCTGCCTTTAAGCTACGTGGAAGCAAAGCCATATTGAATTTCCCTCTTGAAGCTGGCAAATCAAATTCCGCAGAGTCTGAATTAACTGAGGATTCATTTTCAAGGAAAAGGAGAAGAGAGGAAGAGGAAAAAGAAGAAGAAGAGAGCCTGGAGAGTAAAGTAGTGAAAAGAGAGAAGGTAACGGAGGAAAAGGTGGTGGTGACAGCGGAGGCCAAAGAGATGTTGACGGTGACGGAAAGTGTAACGCCGGGCGTTTGTTTAACGCCGTCAAATTGGACGGGGTTTTGGGACAGCGAAGACATGAAGGGAATATTCAGTATCCCTCCGTTATCTCCGTTATCTCCCCATCCTTCATTTGGGTATTCTAGGCTTGCGGTTATGTAAGGCTTTTGACGGGTTTTACGGCTGCCGTTTACTAAATCAGGAAAAGTTTGCTGAGGTGGCTTGTTGAATTATCCAAGATCGAGAACGAAAAGGGAAAGTTAACTGTTATCAAATAGAAAACCATGGAAAAGAAAAAAAGTAATATAATAAAGAAGCGTGTTCAACTGTTAGTGTACATAAAGTAGAGTCAAGCATTCAAAAGGACTGCCTAAGCCTAAATTTGTTGTTGAATTAAAATTAAAATTGTATTTGTTCTTTTATTTATTTAATGAATTTGTCTTTTGCTATCATTGAAGACTCTTTGAGTTAAAAAAATATTATTTTATCTGTTCCATTTTTTTTTGTTTATTTGTTTTGAAATATCTTAAAATTATTTTTTTTTAATATCTAAATTTTTTTTATATTTTAAAATTACATTTTAATGCTTTTTAAAACTTTTTGACATTAAAAGTTTTGAAACTTTAATTTTATAAAAAAATTTAATTTTAATATTAAATATATTAAAGTCTTTTTTTTTTTTTAAATTCCATGAAAGTTAATGCCATCTGAACAACTTGAGATTGAAAAAGTATATGATATTTAGATTTTTTATGTAAATTAAAAATTAAAAAAAATCATTTTATCACATTGCTTTGCAACTGGTCATTTTACACTTAAATTCATGATGAAGCCGCCAAATAAAATGACAAAAACCTTGAAAGAGCTCGTTGCCTGCGGAGCCCTCAAGTAATCAAGTTGCAAAGAGTTTTACCTCCAAAATTTCTTGCATGTCAACACCCATACGCGCCTCCTTTACACTCCAGCTTGCTAGCTATAGATGTCTTGAACAAGTTGGAAGGTCCCAACCAGGACACAAGATAAAACATGGACAATCTTTTTCACTTTGCGTAGTACCAACTTGAAACTCCCCTTAAAGGTCCCCATTTTTGCCTTATTAATGATCAAGGATATGATCATCCAATTTCCAGCGCATAACTTTGGGATGAAAACCGTGTGCAGAAATATCAAAGATCCTCTCTCCAAGCACAGTGGACAAATCAAAACAACAACAAATTTCAGGTCAGTCCCACAATAGAAAGTGAAGGGTGCATGTCAATTTCCAGGGCCATCGCAAGAGGAAGGGGGGAGGGGGGAACTTGAATATTTTCTTGCCTGTATAAATATCCTCAAATACTCCCACTTCTAACTTCATCTTCTTTCATAAATTCCTGAGGACTCTAACAAAAATGGCCACGCTGGAAGAATCAACAAAACTTGAGTTCATTCGAGAGCACCTTCTCGGAGACTTTGCCTCCACAGATGCTTTCATAACTGGCCTTGATTTTGGTCTGTCTCAGCTACAACCCATCATCAAACCCGAAAACCAAATTCCCCAACTAGAACATGACCCTCCCATGTCCGACCCAAATTACCAAATCCCTGAAATCTTTAGCTATGAGGTAAAACCTGAAGTTCTTGACATGGAATCTCCAAGTTCCATCATTATTTCAGGGTCAAAAATGGAGCCAAAGGTGTCACTTTGTGAACAGAGAAGGCATTACAGAGGGGTCCGGAGAAGGCCATGGGGCAAGTTTGCTGCAGAGATCCGAGATCCAAGCAGGAAGGGGAGCCGGATCTGGTTAGGTACTTTTGACAGTGATGTCGACGCTGCCAAGGCTTATGATTGTGCAGCATTTAGAATGAGGGGTCACAAAGCAATATTAAATTTTCCACTAGAAGCTGGAAAGGCTAGCCCACCAGTCACTACGAGCAGGAAAAGGAGAAGATAAGAGAATTCAGTTACCGGAAAGTCCTTAGCTGGCTTGGGAGGTAAAGGAAGAAGACGGTGAGCTTGATGATCTGAATCAACTGTCACCATTAACTAGAAAACATGTTATAGTGACATGTTAGATAACGTGAATAAGGATAAGTTGTAAAGTAAGGCCTATGATTAATGTCCAAATCACATCAACTATAAATGCACTATGAAAATAAGTACTAGTTAGTATCTAAGTTTTTGTTCCTTGCAAGTTATTTAGAGTTTGATTTATAATCATCAAGATTGTAAATTCGAGTGACATATCTTAAATTAGAGTTGTATAGGTTTCTTTTTTATGTTTTCAGGATGGAATAATGCTGCAATTAAGACCAAAGACCCTGTTGTACATAAATTGTATATAAAAAATTGCAGTTGAAATTTTGTGGAGAGGAATGTGGCACAATGTTGTTCTCAGAGTCTCAACTTGTCTTGCCGTACGTTTTTTTTTGTTTTGTTTTTTCTTTCATTGTTTTTAGGGGAAGGTGGGGTTGAAGAAATTTATTTTCTTTTGTAGGAATATTGTTGTCAATGCCTGAAAGTGCCATCAATGGATGCTAGTGCTACAAAATGACGTCAGTATATGCAGCAATTTCTATGCAAATTCATTTCTAAATTTCCATTCAACGGTAGAAAAGAATGATTGAAGTCTGGATATTTTATAGGCTATTTATTTTGCTTATATAAAGATTTTTTTAAAAAATTATATTAATAATCAAATATTAATCAATTGAATAATTAGTCAAATTATAATATTAAATAATTAAAATTAATAAATTATAATTTAATTAAATAATTAACTTCATATACAATAAATTTAAATTTAAATTTTTTTCTTTATCATTAAATCAAAATCTCAGCAAACTCATAAATAACTTTTGACTTAAACCAAAGTTTCAATTTTCTTCCCAATCAAGTATCTGCATGAACATTTTTCAACAAATGGGTTTTTCATATTTAAAGACCAAAAAAAAATTACTTGATGATTTTTGAAGATTTAATATTCATGTACGAGCAAAGTTCCAATGATTGATATCAGTTCAAGCTTTCTCTAATGATTGATGGTATTAATTTATTTTTACACAGCAAACAGTAACTTAAAACCTGAAAAAACTACGATATTAAAATTTAAATTAAAAATTTATTAAATATCATATCTTAAAAATAATTTATAATTAAACTAAAATTTACCAAGGTTAAAGATTAAATTTACCGAGAGTTCAATTTATGACAGTTTTCACTTGAGTTTTCTATCAAAAAATTTGACTAAAGTGCACAA
Organism: Durio zibethinus; assembly: GCF_047325235.1. NCBI lineage: Eukaryota > Viridiplantae > Streptophyta > Magnoliopsida > Malvales > Malvaceae > Durio > Durio zibethinus. The sequence goes on from NC_143170.1 coordinate 28,136,167, forward strand.
TGATGGATTGATGGCAGAAAATAAAAAATCATTACCTTATTTATCTTTTCAATGACTGAATCCAAAAGATTTCCTCAGACCCCAAAACTGCGCTTCTTTGACAAATCATGGTGTAGAGTGTAGACAACCAAGCCATTTAGCAGAAATAAAAAGCCACCTCGATGTCGTTGTCTTCGTTATGTTGGTACATTGCATATAATTTGGGGCTCTAGCTGCCGCACCTACAGGAAAGTCTCGCATCAACCAATTCTCAATCAGAACGGATACACCTCAGCCAACAAGTTGCACCAAAGGGGACCCTCAATGAATACATTTGCCAGAGTTTTGTCCCCTTGTATCCTACGTTTCCTTCCATGAAGATATATATAGACGATGGTGCTTTAACCAGTTGTAAATGATAGAGATACATAGACAAATACACAAAGCAACTTGCAAGAAAACTTTATAGCAAAGAGGCAAGAGATGTCACTATCATCATTGTCATCCGGCCTTTATTCAGATGATCTCATAAATTTGTACATGATTGGTCTCATTTTTGCAAATTCAAAGGTTGCCAACTTGCTATGTTTAGTCTATTGGACTGGGCTATCCCCATAATTCAACTTTACAATGGTTTTCATCTCTCAAACATCCAGCAAGTACACACTAAAAACATATCAAGGAACCAAACCTTTTATCGATTGATTCGAACAGGGAAAGCATCCAAGCAACAACCACATAGCATTGCAAGGCACAACCACGATATTTTGGAGAACATACCATGTTGAGGAGAATATACCATGTTCTTTAGGCAGGCATATCAGTGTAAGGATCATTTTTAATTTGCTCTTCCAACTTACATTTATCCATATGATATACACTTCAGTAAGGATCTTGATTTCCTTTCAAAGAAAAAAAAGGGGGGAGCAGTGAAAGAAAGGTAAGGATCCAAGAAATGAATCAAGGGTTTGAAATATATACTCCGATACACTTTGAAATTAAAAATTTTTGTTGGTATAATTTTCAAATATATTGGCAATTTGTCATGATGATAGCAAATTCTTGAGACACAATCCAAATTGTGAACAAATATGTAGCGACCAAGATATGAGCTAAACGACAGATGGTAAATCTATCAGATTAGAGGCTTTCTAAAATTAATTTGCCATGCTGACTTTAGTATCGAGGTTAAAGAGATTTTGGTGAAATTATTTGAAGCAAATGATGAAGCCACAATGACTTGTTTGCATCTTAGCATATATCCATCAAATCTGAATAGAAGTAATCCTCCTGTTTTTGATCATGTAAGTAGTTTCTTTAAACACTTTTCCCCTGGTTGATTCATTGCGGTTCAGGAAACCAGGTTGATTCTTGGAAGTAAGAAGTCTAGCCCACATCCTATCTGTTAACTTCACTGTGTTTTGAGACTCGGTAACATGCTGAAACGGGAAGACCAGGCCAAACAAAGTTAGACATCAACTCAAATATAGTAGAAACCATGGTTAACTTGCTCCCAGGCCGCACCCACAATAGCATTTATCTCTATATTTTTAGGTCTTGTAAGGTAAGGAAAGAACTAGTCGAACTTCATGTAAATTATAGTTCATGGAAAACTTTTTAACTTCAAAAGATGAATGCAATTAGCAATCAAGTACAAATCATTAGGTTTCAAGTAAAGCTAAAAGCATTAACAGCTCTGAAGCTTACAGAAATTGGAATATTCACAGGGCCAACTGTGAAACCTGTACACTCTCCAACAAAAAAACTAAATTCGAATTTCAAATTGAATTATTCAAAATTAAATTAATTAAATTATTTTCTTTTATTTTCATCAATTAAATTAAATTTATAAATTTTAAAAATTAATTGATTGAATTTAATTAATTCAATCGGTTCGATTAATTTTTTAATTAATCAAATAATAAATATATTTAAATTAAATTATATTTTAAACCTTTAATTTTTTATATTTTAAACAAACTAAATAAAATTATCTAACAAAATATTGAAATACCAAATTATTATATTTAAAATTATAACAACTTATGAAATTAAATAATCTATTTCATATATTTTTTATTTGATATTTGAATTATATTATATTTCAATTAAAACTTCAGTTAATATAATTTTTGAATCGAATTAATTAAAAATCAAAATTTTTTTAAAATTATTTTTATTAATTGATTAATTAATCAAATTAAATCGATTTAATTTATTAATTTAACTAAAACCGAATTTATGAATACTTCTAAAAAGAACAAAAAGATACGATATAGAAGACAATTAAAAATTGTCCACGAACTTCTTAACTCTTGTAAAATTTTAGGTCACAATGTCTCTTGCATTGCACTTCTTACTCTACAAAACTACATCCTAATCATTTTTTCTCTAAACTGTTCCAACTGAAACAATTCCAAACTGCAAAACATTAATATAAAATTAATTAATTAAAAGTCACGGAAGTAAAAAAAAAAAATGGAATAATTACCGGCAAATCATGGAGGACAAAGCTGTTATCCACCGTCTGATCCCAAACCTGAGCTCTTATAGCAAAGTTTTGGAGGGTAAATGAACGGCCTCTTTTCACTTTTTGGTCTCTTTTTTCTTTTTTTTTAGAAAAATATTAGTGGACTTTGAACCTGTCTTATTTTCCTTTTCCTTTCATACTTATGAAATTATTTTAAATGCCATAGGATTTTTTTTATATTTCTTTTTTCTTTTACTTTCACAATCTTTTATTTTACAGGAGAAAAGTTAAATAAATAAATTACTAGTAGTATGTTTTTCTCTTCAGTAAAACTTCCTCAAATTTTACAAAGCTTCCCTTTTGAACGACCAAAATACAAATTATCAAGGCTTATCATAACTAACCATAGCCTTACAAGTTCTATGTAAATTGTAAATTATTGAATAATTTCTTTACATCACATAAAAAATATAATGCAAATATATAATGTTGGTATATATTGCTGAACTTGCACACGTATTCAACATAAATTATTAAAATGATTAATGAATGAACAAATTTTCTTCATGACTGCTGGATTGATCACAGTTCTCATGCCCATCCTTTGCCCATAAGCAACCGGAGTATTTATCCATTCAACCGCAACGGATGGGATCTCAGTAGAAAATTAATATTTTTCCTTACCTAAGAATATCCCAGCGTATATGATGTGTATTTCTAAGACCAATAGTTTTCAAGTAAGAAAATGGTCAATCATATGTTGGATCACATCTGCACCTTCTATATGCATAGCTTCATCTTTAACCTACAAAATGTGCATAGTGAGAGCTTGCTTCTTCAAAACAAATAAAAATATTGTTTTCTACTACATAAATGATCTCATGCACAATATATATAAACTTTCCAGATAGACAGATAGATAAATAGAGAGAGAGAGAGAGAGAGAGAGAGAGAGAGAGAGACCTGTATGATACTATGAGCAGCAAATCTCAGTCTACTGCTGTGAAAACTAACATCTATTTTTTCCCATGAAACTCGGGATAGGCCTTTCACCAGTTCCTCTGCATAACATCATCCAATTAAGCAGTTGTAAAATTTCGAAACCACTAAAAGAAAGTAATATAAGGTAACAGGGAGAAAAACAGGGAAATAAGAACAATTACTCGTGTGAAATTCATTAACACAGAATAAAAATCATTTAGATGCCATGGCAATTAAATTCATAAGAATAGAGCAAGGAATTTGAAAATAGTCAGGCAGAAGAAAGCGATATACAAAACAATACAGAATAAAAGATGTAAAAAGTATCTTGGGCAAGCAAACTAGTGTAATTGGAATGCAGAACGCAACCAACAAAAATAAACTAAACTTAGCCAAAGTACAGTTTCTTTTATCAGAAATTAAGCTTGTATACCTTCTAGCGTGTCAGATGAGCCATCATCTTCTGTTGAAATAGTTTCATACTGATCAGCATCACAGGCCTTGCAGTGTTCTTCATACACAATATGTGGATAGGTTTCATTTAGAGACTCCTCCCACTAATAACAAGACATGTTCTGCTCATCAAGTTCTAATCAAAAGAATTGCAAACATGAAATCAAATGATAAAAAGTTCACAAAGATGATAATACCTTTGGCAGTTCACTATCCCGTCTTATTGATGATGTTCTCCAGCCGACAATATCTTTACAATATTCATTAAAAAAAAACAGATACAATCAAATTTAACACAAATCTATAAAAGTTGAAATTAAAAAAATTTAATCAGATCAGGGAAAAAGGATACGGTCATATCCCACATTGGAATACAACACCCGGCGTTTGAATAAACACAATGCAGATCTGCATACATGAATTTACTACAATGTCAGTCATTTTAAAAAACCAGATCTCAAAATAAGACATCCCAAGTAACTTAACATAGAAAGCAATTTACACAAAAGTTAAAGTTGCATACATGAAATAGAACTCATCATAATCTTTCAACATCCGCTTAAGCAGCGGAGGCTTTCCTTCATCATCATCAGTAAGAAAAAGGTGCCGACCTGTTCTTCTAAATATCCAATGAATAACACAACTTGCAGCTTTCTCAAAAGCGGTTACCCCAAAAAGAAATGGTACCTGGAAACAAATATTTTACTATGACAATAAGTAAAGATAATTCAACTATGGCTAATATCCTTGACATGCCAACACTGATGAGATATAGTACATCGCATAAAAAACAAGGTAAGTCATTACAAAAATATGTTGTGTTACAATCAATGGAACATATGTCATAATCAACAAACTACTGCAAACAGAAACTCATCTACTAAAACAACCACCTTCAGAAGCAACCAAGTTAGAGAATACATTTTGTATCACCATATATATATATATATGTGTGTGTGTGTGTGTGTGTGCGAGACAGAGAGAGAGAAAGAGAGAGAGAATAATGCGTTTAACATTTGTTAATACAAAAAAGCTACCTGTTTATTACCCCTTGAACCAAGATGTGGAGATGCAACAGTGATGAAGTTCACAGCCTCCAGGCCACCAATTGTACCCCTTGGTTTCTCCTTGCATTCATTACCTGATGTATCCTCTTTAACTTCTCTCTTAGGTGGCCTATAGAGTCTCCCAATTGCATATCTAGCCACCAGTCCTCCCACAGAATGTGCAACGAAGGAGATCTTGCGCAAATTTGGCTTTTCTTGAATAATGTCAAGGACCTAGCATTCAAATATTTTTGTTGATATTGATACTCTAATATTAAAAGTAATAAATTTCATTACTTTTATGAATTAAATAAAAGGTCATAATCAAACATGCACTAACCTCCTTTTCCAATCGTTCACCCATTACATCCACACCATCCAAAGTCAGCTTAGACATATTCCGTTCACTGCCTGCAGAACACATTAATCAACCAAGTAAAATCAAGCAGAAATACTCCAGCCAGAAACTTAACCATCAACTTTCAACATTGTTGATCTCGAAAACTTCAATACTTAATAGCTTACTAAAAAATAAAAAAACTCGTCAAAAATACTAGTTTTTGAGCAATGCAGAAAGTCAAATTAATGGTTACCACTATGAATGCATTGATGATTCATCATCATCTACAAGCTAAAGAAGATATGAGCAAGTAACAAACATACAAAAGCAGCACCAAGCGCAAGCCAGCAAAATGGGAAAGCCTTTTTCTCTAAAAAAAATGGTGCCTAAAGAAATGCTACTTACAATGGACAAATACTTTATCGGGGAGCCTTTTAACAAATTGCCCAGCTCCAAACTTCCAATCTGAAGAACTGCACAAGCAATGAGGGCCAAAACCATTTTCAGAGAATTTTTAATGATATTAAATCCGATAAAAATCCCAAATAGAATTTAGCCCCAGTTAACATCACAGCATTGGAAACAAAGATATTGGTTCTATATGAAAAAAAGTCAAAACCCGACAAATTTTCTGTTCAAATAAAGCATTTGTGAAATTAATCCCAAAATCACGAAACTTTAATTCAGTCACTTCAAATTAAACCGATTACAATTAAACCAAGCATAAGTAAGTAATGAAATCACAACCATTAAACTAAACCAAGAATCCAAAATCCAATTCAGAGAACCAACATAACTAAATTGAATATCTAAAAATTTCTTCAATAAAAAGATTCCAAAGCAAAAAAAAAAAAGGACCTGCCGAGAATTCCGTGGACCATGATAACAAGATGATCAGCTGATAATGAATCAGAATCTTTACAACTCCAAACATCGCAACTCCCATTCACCGACTCCGACGAGCAAACTCCGTTCGTCGCGACGTCGTTTTGCATCGTTAATTAGTTAATTACTTTAAATTTTATGTATTCTCTGTGCCGTTCAACGTCGCCTAATAATTAGTAATACTAACAGCAACAAACATGCATTTGAATTTGAATTTGAATAGAAAGAAAATGACAAAAAAATGTTTTGCAGATGATCGAAGATTCTCGAGAAAAAAATTAGGGAGAGAAAGCGCGAGAAAAAAAAAATCATGAGGTGTGAAAGTTGGTTGGAGCTGGGAAAAGAACGAAAAGAAAAATATAAAGCGAAACCTGAGAGCGAAGGAAACTAAGAGGAGGGCCCTACCAATTGGAAATTTTTGAAATTAAGAAATCAAATTTAAGTTTTTACGACACATAAGTCAAAATTTTAAAACATACAATATAACATGATAAAATATATATATATATATATAAATGATATTACTTTAAATTTTAATAATAATTATATAATTTAATAAAAATAAAAATATATATTTAATATTTTAATATTGACATAAATTATAAAATATAATTTTTATATAAAATATAATATAAATATATATTTTAATATTTTATAATATATAAATATTTAAATAATAAATTTTAACTATATATAAATAAAAAAATATTTTTTACTGTTAAAAAATAATGAAAATGGAAATTTGGACCTTTGGGGATTAAATGGAAATTTGGACCTTTGAACCGGAAAGGAAAAGAAAACGAAATTTGCTTTCATTGGTAACCGACGATGAAGGGCAGGCCAAACGGGGCATTTAAAACATTAAGCGCGTTGGTTTTAGTCGCTCCGGCTTTTTCAAATTGAAATGGATAGACAGGTGACGTGGAAAAAAGTTAATGCATAATTTGACCAACATATAGCTTTTGCATTATGAGTACAAGAATAATTTTTTTTATTACTTTATTAAAATGTAAAAAATTAATTAAATATATTTTTTAAAATTTATGAATAAATATTTTTTTACCTCTTTCTTTTCATTTTTTTTAATGTCATTAAATTTTGATTAAATAAGGCCAACTTATAAATTTTGCTTCACTAAGACAACCATAAGCATACTTTTGCTTCATGCTTTGTATAAAAAGTAGGTCCAAAAAAAATCATCTTTCTACCATATTTAGTTTATAATAATTAAATATTCCATTGCAGCTTATTACCAACATCTTGCTATAGTAATAAAAACTACTAAAAATAAGTAATAATTATTCAATGATTATTTTGAAGGATTTTTAAATATTATTTAAAAAATAATATTTATTTTCAATATATTTAAAAGAAGACACTATGTTAATTATAATTTTTTTCTTAAATACTATGGTAACTAGTTACTTAGAAGTCATTGAGATCTAGAAAGACAACTTTAAATCTAAAACATCAATTGTACTGAATAAATCTTGGAATTTAACAAACAAACATTCTCAGTACATATCTTGTAAGAATCATCAATCCATGTTGTTGTTCCCTCAAAACTTTGGTAAAGACAACATTATTGGAAGTAACATGAAATTAGATCGAAACATATCAAACAAATTTGACGTGGGTCACATGCATTGATTCTTTTGTAATAGATTTGGATAGGAATGTTGAAAAATCATTTGGCACTGTCACTGATGCTGATTAAAAAAAAAAAAAAAAGAAACCTCAATGTTTCTGACTTCTATTTGCGAGGAAAATGATACTTTTGTTGTCCCCAAAGCTGGTCCTAAACTGGTGCTCCACTGACGTTTGTGGAGAATTGCGATTTTCGGAAGCAAAAATATGACATTTTAATTTCATATCATAATATTCTAAAAATTTTTTATAATATATAAATAAAAATTTAAATTCAATACGTGTAAAAAAATGTTTTTTATGAAACAAAATTATGAGGCTTCTTAATCAAAACAAACAGTATCTCTTCGACAATGTACATATTTCCTTTGGGTCAACGAAGTCAAAAACTCACGAATACAGCATACTGGTGCAAAAAAAAAATCCTTCGTGCATATTCTTGGAAACTATAGATTCTTTATTCAGTTCAATCCAAAGAGACCAAAGAGGCCAAAGAGACAAGCTAATTGTTCGTATCAGCCGATTCCATATAGGATGTAGCTAAAACCATTCTTGGAAGAACCATCGAAGCCAAACAAGATGAGAAAGATGAAACTATTCTAGCTAGCATATATACAAATGCATATCTACTTACATCTAAAGCACACAAAAAAGTTGAAAGACTTGGTAAACATAGTAGATTGTACAATCAATACTATCAAAAACTTAACTATACAATTCAAGTTCTAGAAAGGGATGAATGGAGAATGAAGAGTTAAAATATCAGTGTTTTCGGGACTTCCATTCCACAATTGCAGAAAGAAGAGTATAATTTGGTAGCAGATTCTTATTTGACAAAGGCAGATTTGTCATCGGTGATGTATCACTCCTTTCAAGCCATTTCTCAATTGCTTTGCGGTCATAAGTGTAGCCATCTGCAGCAACACATGGTTCATTCATTACATCCTGTAAAATACACCAAGATATCCTGTTAGATTAGTGCATTTGCTCAAGCTGATATCCTGCTAGATTAGCAATTTTACAATATAAATCCTTGTTATGGACAACTAAGAAGAAAGAAACTATGAATTGTTTCCTCCATCTATGTTGTCATTTGCCAAATTATTATCCTCTGATTCCTTCTAGAGTGGTAGAGAATGATTATACAGGTATACCTTCAATATTGGGCAAATGAAGTGGTTAGGTGGTCCAGACCGCACAGTGGAAATCGAAATAAGAGCCCTCTTTGCAACCTCCTTCATTTTCTCTAGTACAGGAAGTACTTGATCTTTTAAACCAGGCCTGTCTTTGCGCCGAAGCTCTGCACAACTCAGTCCCAATATAGCTAATTCCTTTGTTTCTTCAACTGGCCAATTCCCGGCCTCTGCATCTAAAATCCCTGCTAAGTTATCATCATCAATTGCTGTTTCCACCACATGAGTTAGTGCCATTGCTGGCTTTGCAGTTAGCAACTGCAATATTACCATCCCAAAAGCATAAACGTCGGATTTTGGAGATATTAGCCCAGTTCTTTGATACTCAGGATCTATATAGCAGAGTGTTCCAACAGGTCCTGTATCCTTGTACATGGTGGATGTAGAGGAAGGAGCTGCGCTAAGCATCATGGAAAGTCCAACATCACCAATTTTGCTCACAAAGTTATGATCAAGCAATATGTTTGCTGGCTTCAGGTCACGATGAATGATTGGTTCCGGTTTTGAATTGTGGAGGAAAACAAGAGCTGAGGCTACTTCCCAAGCAATTCTGTATCTCTCAAACCATGGGATGGGTGGGGTATTGTTCTTCCGGAGCAATCTATCCTCCAAGCTACCATTCTCCATGTACTCATAAACTAGGCAACCATGTTCAGGACATGCACCAAGAAGGAGAAGCAAATGTGGATGACGAATTTTGCTCAAGATTTCAAGCTGAAACAGAAAATAAAGACAAGTGTTCAGTTGCAATTTTTTTTTGGGGTGAGATCTGACTCAGGATCACATATTGTCCTAAAACAATATCATTACACCAGAGGCGTATTTAAGGTTGCATGCAATATTCACAGAAAATCATAATAAGTTGCAAACACACTTTTCACTTGATTATTATATTTGAAAGAGCCAATCCACATAAGGAATATGAAATTCCACATCGATTTTCTTTAATTATCTATGAGCTATTATGGTTTGGTTTTATCCAAGAAATTTCATACCTCCTGCTGGAATTGCTTACTTCTACCATTCTCTTTTGTGTGGAGAACTTTCACTGCTGCAGCTGTATGATGAAACATACATTTATAGACAGTTCCATATGCTCCCATTCCAATTCTAAGATCTTCTGAGAATGAGGATGTAGCTGAAACAATCTCTTCCCATGTGAACTTTTGGTATCGTTGGACATAACCTGTGAGAGCATTCTCAAGCTTTTCTTTTTCTTTAGCATCGTGAAAGGCTTTCATCTCTGCTTCTCGCCTCTGCGAAGCTTCTCTGTCAGCACATTCCTTCACTTGCCCAACTTCTCTTCTTGCAGCTTTATACTTCTGCCTCTCTTCTCTAGCTAATTCTTTGGCTTTCTCCTCCTTCAAACTTATCTCCTTAAGCTTCATTGCTTCCTCCAGCCGACGTTTGCTTAGAATATTCAACTGAGAAAACACAGTGATGGAGCCCATTAGCGTTGACAGAGAAAGGATTGAAACCCGAATACCCTTATTTGACTTGGTTCTTAACAATAGTATTGAACCATAATGTGAAATTCATCCAACCTAGATAGAATATACTGACCATCTATCAGTTAATTAAATCCAAACTAGATAGAATATACTGACCATCTATCAGTTAATTAATTCATTATAACTTGGTAATATTTTTACTGCCATAAAGTTTAGGAATTCAGATTATAAAAGAAGATGGTCAGAACAACTTATAAAGTAAAGAAGCTTAGCAACCACCAGATTTGAAAAATATTCAGAAAAATTCTTGGAAATAAAACATCAGGAAATATGAAAACTTTGGTGAGAAGGACCATGATGCTAAACAGCAGCAAAGATATGATGTTGTTTGAAGTCTTGGATGAATTGAAACTTCAACCATGAAAGAAGAAGGAAAGAATATAATTGGAATAAAAGATTAATTTACTCCATAAACAGTTTCAGGAAGAAGGCAAAGTTGACATTAGCAACTAACCTTCCGAGATGCATCAATTGTCTCACTTTGAGCTATTGCATACATTCCTTGAATGTGTCTGAGTTCGGTTCTGAGTTTTTCTAGCTCAAAGTTAATATTTACCTGTAAACATGATTGAAAACCCAAACTTAAACTCCATTAATAGTGAAAGTGTCCTCCAAAAATAAAGCAAAAGGCACTAGGCTTTTTTTAGTAAAATCACATTTGCCCTTGCTGAAGCCTGCTTGAAGCTAAGTTGCTGCTTAAAGATCAATTATAAATGCATTTCTACAAATCTGATATTGGTCATGACAAGTTGCTGAACGAATGAGTTACTATATCCTATTCTAAAAGATTAAGACAACCTTAAGCAGAAATCATTTAAGCACTGTGCAAATTTGTGAGTTCAGCTATGCATATTTATTAACTGAGCAAATAATCACACAAAATAATGAAATACCTTATCCTTAAGGCTATCAGGTTGCATAATTTCACAAATGTTGAAACTATTTTTAATACAAAATCAATTACCAGAAGGAAGAAAATGCACAATCAAGATATCAATCTAAGCTATGCCAATATTGATCTCATTGGATGTATCACTCGTATGTATCACTGCATTGATTTCTGAACAATATAGGAAAAACCTACCTGACATTCAGACGAAGAATAATAGTCTGTCAGCACATCTGAGGTAGAAATTTGATCTGATAACCATGATTGTTGATCTGTTTGCAAGCTTCTGCAACTAGAATTCGGACTGACTGCTTGCCTAGTTTCTGAACAGCTAGGAAGAGAGCTCACATCATCCTTTCCTGCCACAATGTCAAGAGAATGGCTTCTAGAATGGTTGACATCAGGAGACCAAGACCGGCTGGACTCAAGCGATCTAGACTGGTTAATCTCAACGGAACTTGTTCTTGAATGTAAAAATGTCTGATTTATAGTTGAAAGTGCTTGAAATCGCTGCATTGGTAGGGAAGGAGAACAGAAAGTAGCATAGGATGCCACTGAACCAAATTCTACAATTACACAAAATAAAAAAAGAAATGGAGGTTGGTTAGGAGTTTTTATGACTGAACCAACTCACAAAGTAGTGGATAATTATATCTGCCTGGAAACTAGGAATTAGCATTTTATTAAGATAAAAAGGAGCTAAATATTTTGTTTTTTCAAACTTTCGTCTGTATTATTTTTCACAAAAAGTCCTATAGAGGGTCAATATCAGTTGCTGAAGCTTTCTGTTACACAAAGAGAGAAGGCTGCCAGAGGGTGGGGCAAGGGATAAATGAGAGAGTTCTAAAAAAAGGTATTCAACATTTTATATCAAAGTTCTTTATTATGCAGATTTTAAATTTATGCTAATACAGGACTGTATTTTAAATTTTATAATAGAATCATAAGCAACATTTGCAAAAGGCAAACCATAGTGGAAAGAACAGGACAGGAATAATATATGAGGTTATCTTACACAAAGTATAAATGGACTGCAGAACTGTTTTTATTGGTTTACAGGGGTTTAACCCTGCATAGTAGCGTGACATTATGCTTCAAATTACCAGGGAAATGATGGTTCGGATTCTTAGTCATCAATTTTTCATCTTCTACAACAACCCAACAAAGAAAACAGTCCTTGTTTTGCATAAAGAAGGATTAGCATGCTTATTGTTCCATCATTTGCCAATGAGCATTTGTGAGTCAATCTTTGAGTGAAGTAAAGTACCTGTCTGTGAACTGAAAGTATAACTTGATGCGCTCTTGGAAGAAACACTTGTTTCGCTACTGTCATCTTTAGTGCTTCCATTTGTCTCCAAATCAGATGGTCGAATAGATGCCAACTTTCCTTTTGAAACAGCATAGACCGTACAAAAGCTTGGAGTACAAACTGAGATTCTTGAGGACAAATTATTTTTCTTAAGCTTCCTACAAATAACATCACGTTAACAAGATTAATTGATGGAGCTTGTGCAAAACTGCAAATAGAGAGCACATAATTAAACAGATATGCAAGACCAGCTCTTCGATTTTCATTCTCCTTTCCCTAAGACAAACAGGAAATATCTGATTTGCTTGCTCAATAATGAAGAAATGAAAAAGTTGAAATAACATTGTTTCTAAAAATATGAAAATCAATGTATCTAACCAGTTTTTGTTATGAACTAGTAGATCATGTAAAACTGATTCATAGGATTTTCAAATACTCCCTTGTATCCTACAAGGTTTAGTCTCTCGTTACCCGTTTAGTTGACAACAACCATGATTTTATACAAGAACCATCTGTCAGGCTACTAGATCAGTCATGGTCAGCATTACAATTGCTTTTTTCCACTATGTTGTGTAAATACCTTGTAAACATCCCATGAGATGAAGCTCCTATAACAAGCTTAGTAATAGAGCTCTTGGCAACCTCCTCTGCTATTGCATTTGCCACTTCATCTGATTCAATCACTATAACATCAACTTCCACCTAAATTCAGAATTTTAGCAAATTTAGTTCACTTTTTCAGGATACATGCACCATAAGATTCAGTAAGAAAAAGAAAGTACCTTTCTTTGAGCACACATCTTCTTATAAGGAAGAAGCATTTCATTTGTCTGCCACTCCACTTCCTTCTTATAAGCAGCACCTACATCATCTCGTACTTTTGAAATCGGAATAGAGTTTCCCACTAGAATTGACATGATTTTAGTCAATTAACATAAATTCTTGGTATTTTGTTGGCAATTCGAAAATTGCTTACCCCGAAATAAACCCTTGTATCTTAGTCTACTTTGTAAAAGACATTTTTCCATATGTTTGCCAACATATTGGCAAATCGAAAACATCAGGTAGCCAACCAGAAACTCAAAATCAAGTAAACTATCATCCCTGAACAGAAATAATAATCTCTAAGAAAATTGACTTACTTGGTGTAGGAACAGCAGTGATCTTTGCACGCACATGTAACAACTTAAAGACGACGTTTTCCTCTGGAATGAATTTATCCAACGCCCATTTGACCACATACTTGCTTTTTCTATTTCCATTGATAGCTATTCCAATAGTTAAAGTTGGAGGAGGAGGTAGCAATACCAGTTCACCTCCTACTTCTTCTATTTCTTTCTTCTCCATTATTCTCCCACTTTCTTGTAACACCTATTCTCTACAGCTTTACAGCCAAAAAAAAAAAAAACATATTAGAGTCTTTATGAATGGATGGCACCTCACTGGAATATAAGGAAAGGACCTGCAAATTTAGGATTCTTTTGTGGAATAAATTATTGATACTAACGCTGATACTCAAAAGCCTCATAAAAAAAATGCATCCTATTTGGTATTCATGGAGCTCCCCCCAACCCACCCTCCCTTCTGCTTAAAATTTAATGCCATGTCTTAGAAAAAAAAAAAAGAAAATCATGTAAACGTTTTACATGATTTTATGATACATCAGATTTTGTGATACATGGCTAGCCAGCAATCGGTAGAGATTAAATATACAATGAATCAAAGGCAGTTTAAAGAAACAATTCTATGGAAATAAATGTAGAAGACCAAAAAAAAGAAAAATCATTGAGGCAATCAAAAAGATATGATAGAAATAAATGTAGAACATTATGAGTTATGACCAACACTCTGTTTTCCATTGGAAACCAATTTCGGGATTCCAGGACAAACAATTCCCAACCTGAAACATAAACTTTGAAACCAAAGGTGCTTAAGCTTAAAAGAACCCAAGTATGAAACAGTCAAAAGAATGATACAAAATCAAACATACATGACAAACTCAAGCCAAAGTTAAGAAAACATATATCTGGTAAAACCCCGTAAAAGGAATCCAAAGAAAACCTCGAAAAGAAAAGAGAGTAACAAAAAAGTACCGGTTTCCTCTGAAACTTTCAAGCTCCTTCTAGTTCGAAACCCACCATTTTTTCTTCTCGGTTGGGAGTCAAACCAAGGCAATGAAACAACTTAGGTTCCCATCTCTATACCAAACTATATTACATCAACGTAACTTTGGTGATTGGTCTTAATTTAACCGTAATAGATGAAGATGACGCAAAGAAGAGTGTCCCCACGAAACACGTTTTTTTGTTTGCTATTACTACGTTAAGATTTCAAAAATCAAAGGCAATTATCCCGTGCAGCGTTTACCATTCTATGATAACAACAATTTCTGTAATTTTTAATTTGCTTTCCATACTGCAACTTGGGTTGGGTTTTGATTATCTATTGTTAAAAGCATCGGTTTGTCTGGGGGATCTTCTGTACACTATTCAAAGAGACTGTTTCTTGTTCTTGTTTGTTGTTACAGCGGCGCCAATTATATGTTGTTTCTGACTAAATAAATTGCAAATATATCAGTTTTTTTCCTCCTAGAAAATCCTCTAAAAGGAAAGGATCCACTTGTTTTAGGACACATGTAGAGTCAAAGAGTTTGGAGTTGTAACTGAAGCTGACATGTTTTTTGGGCATTAATCATTAAATTTTCCAACTAACCATGGTGGAAATTTCCTACTATTGCAACTGAAGCTCACGTGTTTTTTGGTAATTAAATTTTCCAACTACGATAAAAGGGTTGATGGAAGGAAATTTCTCCGGATGTTTGTTTCACAAAGTTTTAGATTTTAAGAGGTTACGTAATTTTTTAAAAAATAATATTAAAAAAATATATGATTTTAAAATTTTGTTGATTTAAGAAATATAATTTTTGTATTTAATTTAAAAATATATAAAATTTTTTAATAAAATTTTTTATTATATTATTACAAGTGAATAATGTTGGACATTTTTAATATTAATAAGTGAATAATATGTTATTTTTATTAAAATTAAAAATATTTTAAAAATATTATTTTATATTTTCAATAAAAATAATTTTATAATATTAAATAAATATATTTTATATTTTATATAAAATAATATTAATTAAAGATATTTTATATTTTATTTTAATTTTATTATGAATAACAATAAATATTATGTTTTTTATTTTAAAAAATATAATTTTTATTAAAATTTTAAATTTTGAGAATAAAATTTTAACATGTCATACTCGTTTGTATTTTTAAAATATAATTTTTATTAAAATTTTAAAAATATAATTTTAAGATTCATTATATTTTTATCTTAAAAATATAGTGTTGGACGAGAAGTTTTATCCCTCACTTTTCTTTTGTTTTTTATATTATTAAAAATCTTTTAAAAAATTTTTAAAATATCATATATCATAAACTAAACTAAAAATAAAATTTCAACCAAAAATCTTATATTCCCGAATTAAATGCCCCTTGTACTCTTTAGATGGAAACAAAGGAGTAAAAAGAAACGGAACTTTCTTGGAACTCCACTTTTCGAAGTCATTTTCAAGTGTGAAATGGTCGATATAAGTTCACATGAAATTTTCACTAGCCGTTTCCTTAAACAGTGAGTTAAAGCTTCGTCATGCAGGAGAAGATATGCGAATCTAATGATTCCAAACGAAGGACAAAAGGCAATAAATCCCATCAAACGCGTTTTTTAAAAGATAAAAAATTCAGTACAAAATCATTTTCAAAGGAAGAACAAGCGAAGAAGGCTTTTGTGATGGTGACATTGTTTTAATTGCATTTAATTTTTGGGTACTCACAAACTTACCCAAATTTAAACTTTTTTATTTATAGAAAAAGAAAAGGAAGCTTTGGTCCACCATCTGTCTTGATGCACTGCCAATTGTTTTCTTGAAACAAAATTGGGGATTATGTTAAGCATTAAGGATTAAATTTCGTTTACATTGACTTTCAAAAAGATTTAAAGAACCGAGATTTAATTTTATTGATTTATTTATTTTTTTAAGAGATAAATTTTAATAAGATTAGATTTGATTCAACATTTATAATCTTTTTTTAATCTCTTAATTTGTTATTTTAATTACATTTAAAGATTATCTGAGTTTGAAATTTTCTCTTCGAGGAATATAAATCTTATAAGGAATAGGTTTAGGTGAAATTAAGATAAAATAAAATGAAAATTAAAATAAATGTACGATCTCCATTGTGCAAAAAATTGAAAGAAATTAATTAAAAAATGGCCATGATTTTTTTTTATTTTTAAATTCAAACAAATAACATTGAATTTTTTTAAATAATCGGGCAAATTAAGGTGTGAGATGCCAAATGAATCTACAAATTGCATTTGTTTGTTATCCTATTTGCTAGTCAAACCTACTATTATAAAAATATTCAATTAGTACAAGGACCCAAAAAAAATTCTAATTAGTACAAATTAACCAACATTTTAAAAAAAAATTTGTGATTCTAATCTTTTAATTAGACCTAACAATTCACATATTAAAATTTTATATATTCATATTATATTATACATGAAAATTATATATTATAATTTATATCGACATGAAAATATAAAAAATAATTTTATTAATTTTATTAAATTTATTTATAATTTATACTAATATTTTAAATTTTATTTTTTTATATTTTTTATTCATATTATTTTATATCATATTATTATATCGTATTTAAAATTATTTGATCTACTTTTAATCAAAGAGAGATTCTTCTTAACTTTTACGAGATGAAAAGGTAAATAAAATCCAAAAAAAAGTAACATTTGACTAGTTGATTGCTACTATCCATTGACACTTACCAGTTGATTAGCCTAGAGAAGTAATCTGGACTAAATACAGTAACGTTAGGTATGGATGCTTGACTTAGAAGGTGACCTCTGTTTATGGTACATAAGTATTGACCAAAATGTGAGACACATGGGCATGGAGAATGGTCTCCGACTCAAAGATGTTGATGCTTGAGGAGGATATTATGAAATATCAAACATGTGATCAGACACAAGATTTATGAACAGGTTATCCCGGAAAACAAAACCTTGTTAATATTGTAGACTTTCTTTAAAAAATTGCCGTGGCTCCAGGGAAACTATTATTTTCTGTAGCATTGTAATTACTTTTTCCAGGCTAAGAACCCTGACTATCATTAGCGCCATTGCATATTTTTTGTTATTAAAAATGTGCTCTCTGTCCCTTCCTTTTATTATCGTACTTTCAATTCTGTGCATTCGTACCAAATAGTGAGGAACTTTGGTGGAAGGTGAGAGAAGGCAACAGGTCGTCAGCTACAAGTCAATTGCATTTTTTTTTTTTTAGATAATTGACTGAAATTTTAAGGAAAATCAGCTTAAATTCTAGTGAAATTTTATTAATTAAAAAATTATTTAATAATTAAATTTATATAAAGATAAATATTTTTAATTAGTAATTTTTTGTAAATAAAAATTTTTAATAATAAAGTAATGGAATTCTATAAATATAAAGTGAGTTTTAATCTTAAGAATTATAAAAAAAAGTTATAATTATTATATGAGCTTTATGTGAGAGAGGAAATAGATTTGTAAGGACGTGAAAATAAAATTAAGAAAAACATCGAATTAAATATTTCGTATGTTTAATATTAAGAAACAAGAAAATTAAAATTGTTTTAAGAGATTCGAAATTAATGTTTGTTTTTAATGTTTTATATTCTTTATAATCTTTACATGTATAATAAATTCTTTTATCTTATTCCTAGATGCAAGTAATTTAGATTAAATCACATAAAAATAGTATGTCTTGTGGATATGATTTATTTCGTGATGGTTTCAAGAGAAATACGTTTCTGTCCTGGAGAATACAGCCCAACCCATGAGGTGCGTTGATTGTTCTGGAAAGATAAGTTACCTTTGACCCACCAAAGATGCAATTTGCCGCGTTATTTAGATTAATTTGTAATATATAAACCCTGGTGAAGGTGAGAAAAGTTTACACCCTGTTTATAGTAGAAAAAGCAAAATTTAGGGTCGAATTACTCATTTGATTTCTCACTAGTTATTCTGAAAGGTCAGAGTTCAGCCATATTCAACAATAATTCTGAAGAGTGTAATATCTGCGAGTTTCCAGATGACCACAAGGAAGAAGAAACCAAAGGATAGAGATGAAGAAATGCAGAATTATAAAGGTAAAAAATTATAGGATTGCATTCTTTTACATTTATGATAGTTAAGGCTGCAAATGCATGATAATTCATATCACAAAACCTTGTATAAGATATAGTTCTTTTACATTTATGATAGTTAAGGCTGCAAATGCATGGTAATTCATATCACAAAACCTTGTATAAGATATAGTCCACAGATCAAAGTACAAGAGGGACTCGTTAATGACCATTAAGACGGTGACTTTTTCCCCGAAAGGCTACACCATCGGCTGAATTAGGCTGGCTTCCTGAACTGTTTGCTTGTTTCTTCTGCTCCTGCTCTGATGGCCTGCTTGCTTGCGCTCGATTACCGTTTAGTCGATAGCTTTGACCTCGGAATGCAACTCCAGCAGATGGATCACGTTGCACTGGAGAATCTACTTGGATTCCCTTCCCCCAAAATGCCACTAGTTTGTGACTGGAAAATGCTAATTAAGGACTATAATTCATGTTTCAAGTGACATATTCGAATATGTTTTAAACAATTAGCCAATCGCGAATCAGACCTTGTCTCAGATTTAAGTTCCAATAAGTGTGAGTTTCTTGATTTAGAATGATGATGATGCATGTATAATAAAGCTGAAAAACAAATAACAGAAAAGGATACACCCAAAGAGGAGTCTTGAAAAGGTACTTCCCACCAGCAAGAGGATGAAGTACTGTTAAAAAATAATAGAGATGCCCTGCAACCATCCCAATAATATCTTCCATTAATGAAGCTCCGAATATCAAATCCAAAGCTAGCAATGCCCAAGGTAGATAAAATCCCTGCATTAACAAAGATCCAACAATCACAATCTGATTCATTTACTTGGTAATGAGCGTTTCTACAAGATACATGCTTGACATAACACCAGAACTAGATGCAGACGTTGCAGCATAAACAAAAGCATGCATCTTTCACGCTAAGCTGAGAGAAGAGGCCTCCAAAAAAAACCTGACAATAGGTGGAAAGTCCAGGACAGCAATAATACGGAGACAATAGACCCTGATGATATGAGATTTTCTAAACACCAGCATTGGCATAATCAAAACTCCTAGTGTAACTAAAACTATAGGGAAAAAAAATCAACATACCTTCAATGTCACTACACCATAGATGCTGATTTGAGCATTTGGGAACTCACGGCTCCATACATAGACAATCATAAAAACCAACGAACCTGCCATGAAAGGTGCCCATAGAAATGGAATAGCAGCCATTACCTGACAATCAATCAGTAGTATGGCATTATTTTCATTTTATGTGGGTTTATTGATGACAATATTAGCAAAATAAGCTTTTGTAAACAGAATAGAAAAAAATATATAGCACAAACTGGCTATGATTATACACTGGTATGATGATCCATTTAACTATTTCTTTTTAGTACTCACCAAAAGTGACAGTGCTCCAAAGATCAACATCCAGACATAGTCTGCTGTTCTTTTGTCAAAGGGCCCTCTCTCTAGTAAGACACCATATCTTGCTCTGTGAAATTAAACTAGAAATGTTAAGAAAACTTAACCTTATCTTTCAAAAGTATACTATTTTGTTTCTCTAACTAAACACGATAGCGTATGGTTTACATCAAGATGATTGCAAATATATCTCTCCCATGCTTCCCAAATGACAAAAATGAAAGGAAAAGAATTAGTAAAAAACTTGAATTCTTGAAACCAAAGATTCGAAAGAGTCAGCTTCTTACATCATTATAAGACGGAAGGCGAAAATGGGTGAAAATGGCCCAAGGAAGAAGAAGTTGGTAATGAGCCTCCAAACCTGCAGCAGAAGAACATCAATGATCATGCTCTCCTAGTTGTAAGTTGCATTAAAGAAAAAAAAGATAACAAGTTCACCTGGAAACGTTTAAATACATCTTGGTAAGAGAGTGCTATGTTCCAGGGATCATAAAGACCAAGATACAAGGCGGATGTGGCCATCAAGCAGGCCACTCCATAGAACTTGCTCACAGGCGGCAAGGATTGGTAATATCTGATCAAATTTGAAGCTAATAAACAATTAGACCCAGATTAAAAAAACTGATCAAAATTCAAGAATGCTTAATATAACATTCAACCAAAAAAATAGCTAAACATGAAGGGAAAAAAAAGTAATCTAGACAGAGGAAGAAAGGTTACTGTGCTGGTGTAGACATTGCAAGAACTAGAGCCTTTGGTTGTGTAAGAGGGAAAGATTACACGTTTAATAGATAAGATGGTGAATGGAGTTGCATTTCTTGCCTTGAATGGTGGCAGCGGAAATACCAAAGACTTGACTTTTGGTTTTGAGACCATGTCTAATTATAATTCAAGAGGAAACCATACCATTCCAAGTCTTCTTTTCCTATAGTCTCGGGTCATTGGACCAGCCATTGCTAATGCGGTTGAGCGTGATGTGACCAGTTATTGGAAACTCTTTGGTTGGTTCAGTGTTTGAAAATTTCTTCTTTCCCCGATATGACTTGACAACGACATTCCTTCTCAAACAAACAAAAGAAAAAAAAAGTTAAGTTGAGGATAATGGGCGTGCGGTTAAGAGAATCTACGTTTTATTTTCAAAGTTTTATTTTCAAAGTTTTATTATTAGATATTTGATTTTAATATTTAATTTAAAATAATTTAATTAGGAAGAAATTTGATATATTTTAAACAGCATTTAAAGTTTTGAAATAAAATATTTTTTTGTAATACTTTAAGATTTCAAGAAAAAAATAATATTATTTTTAAATTTAATTTATTAAAAAAATTATAAAATTATAAAATTATTATTATCATTTTAAAAATATATCTAAAAATAAATATAAATCTGTAAACATCCTATTTTCATCTCGATTTATTGTCGAATCTCAAGTTAGGTATTAAGTTTAGTCTATTTGATTTTAGATTTGAGTTTTGGATTGACTTTGGATTTTTTAAAATAAGCCCGTCTATTATTTTGTAATTTATGAAATAGATCATTAAATTTGAATTGAAATTGAAAGATAAACGGGTTGAGTTTAAAATTGAAATTAAAAGGATAGAGGATGAAAATCTCATTCAAGATTAAATCGGATAATATTTTGATCTCATATCTTATGGGAGCTGAGTCCTTATTTAAGCAAGGATAATTACACTGCAAAAAGGGCGCACTGACACCGAAAAATCAAGCAAGCTCAACCATCAAGCAAGACTGCCAGGTTCTCCAAATTTGAACCTCTCTTCTACCACCACAGCTCCATCATCATCAACTTCCCATCAGCGCCAATACCAGGCAGCACCTAAAACTAGTCTAATTTTAGCCTCAGGTACAAGTTCCAAACACTTAATTTTGTCCACATGAGATCACCAGCAAACCCAAAAAACTTAAGGTAGGTAGTTTCTAGAGGGCAATAATCTAGCCAACGTCAAGAGAATCCAGACACGATAGGAATGCTTGACAAGACACACTTAATAATCAAGTAGCATTCAGGCAAAAACAGAGAATTTCAGCAAGCTTCATCTAACCTTCAGACCGGAAGCTAGTAAACCCAAACACAACCACAAAACCGCATTCAAAAAATAATCCACCACTCAAAGAATAAAAAACAAAGTTACAAAAGTCTACAGTGGTGGCATCGCCAGCGACGGTCCGCAACAGAAGGTGTTGTTTGGAAATCGAAAAAGTGAAAAAGGAGAGCAAATGATGATGAATAGCATATCCTAAAATCGTTCTGATCGGACAGTGAAATTGGCTGAAACAGTGAAAGTCGCAGCTTGTAGCTCCAGGTTCAGGGCATTTGAAAATGGTTTCGAGAATTTAGGGTTTGTGTCTGAGTTAAGGAAATCGAGACAAACTCGTAGAGACCTTTTTGGAACAATCAGTGCCGGCGGGTGACAACCGACAAAAGTCAGACGATGGCTGTACAAATGGGATTAACCAAAATCTAGAAAAAGGGATGTTCTTTGTGGGGAGAAGGAAGAGAGCACGGAGCTAGAGAGAGAGTGAAAGTCTAAAAAAGAGTAAGAGAAATGCAAATTTTGGCTTTTATGGTTAAACTAAAACACAACACTTTGGGGAATGAAGAAACCGAGTCCTTTTAAAAGGATTCGTTTGCTGCTTCACAGGTGATCTGACCTAGTTACGATCTGCTCTAGACTTCAAGCCAGGCCACCAGATTGTTTCAATACAAAGAAACCGGGCCGTTCCCTGCTAAACTAAGCCAGGATTTTCGGTATTTTTTTTTAATGTTATTTTGCTTTTTTATTTAAATGTTTTGTTATGAATTTTTTTTAAAAAGAATAATAATCTTAAAAAATAAACTTTTAAAAAATATATTTTAGAAAAAAGTTGAAAGTATCAATTTTTTTAAAAAATAAAAAATTTTAAAAATATATTTTTGAGAAAAAGTTAAAAGTATCAATTTTTTAAAAAATAAAAATTTTTAAAAATATTTTTGAAGAATGGTTGAAAGTATCAATTTTTTTCGAAGATAAAATTATCAAAAAACATTTTTTAGGAAAACTTAAAAGTATCAATTTTTCTTAAAAATAAAATTTTTAAAAAAGTATTTTTGAAAAAAAGTTGAAAGTATTAATTTTCTTTAAAAATAAATTTATCAAAAAAATATTTTTTAAGAAAAGTTGTAAGTATTAATTTTTCTTGAAAATAAAATTGTCAAAAAAATATTTTTTAGGAAAAGTTTGGAGTAACAATTTTTCTTCAAAATAAAATTTTCAAAAAAAGTATTGTTGAGGAAATGTTGAAAGTATCAATTTTATTTGAAAATAAAATTTTGAAAAAAGCATTCTTTTTAGGAAAAATTAAAAGTATCAATTTTTCTTGAAAATAAAAAATTTAAGAAAAATATATTTTTGAGGAAAAGTTGAAAGTGTCAATTTTTCTTGTATAAAGGCGTAAATTTTAAATAAAATAAAATAAAATAATGAAAAAGATCCCTATAAAATATTGAAGCATTATTCTTTTTTGTGTTTTTTCCTCTTTTCTTTCCTTGAAAATTTTTTTTATTGTTAAATAATTCAACAATGGAGCCTCTGCAAGGGAAACAATAATTTTCTTGCATACTTTTGAGGTGAAAAGATTTTCTTAATTTTTTGTCAAAAGTATTGGAGCCAATTAAGAATAATTTTCAATAATTAATTACTTGGTAAAGTCTCTAAGGCTTAATGAATAACACGAAATTGAGCTGATACCATCTTTCGATAAGCGTTGTAGGGGTGCTATAATCTTCCTCACATGTAACCGTACTCTCGGACTTGGTTCTGATTTTCACAGATATTGAATTTACTTTTTAAAGATACTTAAGTCAAGCTTAAGATTTCTCTTTAAAAATGGATCGATTCAGTTAGGTGGTCAATCATACCTAAATAAAAAGATTGATGGTGATTCCTCAAGTTAATGTCTAGCGATGGTCTACCGATCTAAATGTTATGACAAAGTCAATTGTAGGTTTTGCTGATAAAAAAATTTAGTTTATATATAGTGTTTGGCATGAAAAATACCTTTAATAATCTTTTACAAAAAAATTAAATAAAGTTATTCAAGAAGTTTCTGGCTCAAAATGCCTTGAATAATTTTCAAAAATTTTTATAAATAGATTATTAAAAGCATTTTTTACCAAAAATACCTTGAATAACCTCCATTAATTTTTTTTGTATAGGATTATTCAAAGAGTTTTTTGCTAAAAACGTTTTCAATAATCCATTTCAATTTTTATGAGATGATTATTAAAGGCAGTTTTACCCTTAAAATGCCTTGAATAATCATTTACAAAAAATTTATTAAGGTTATTGAAGACGTTTCTAGCCAAAAACACTTTCAATAATCCCTTTCAATTTTTATGAGATGATTATTTAAGGTATTTTTTTTGTCAAAAATGCATTCAATAATCTCTTTCAATTTTGTATTGGGGTTTATTCAATTTTTTTCTCAAAAAATACCTTGAATAATCCCTTATAAAAAATTAAATGAGGTTGTTCAAGACGTTTCTGATCAGAAACACCTTAAATGATCATTATTTAAAAACTATTCTTTTTTATGTTCATAAATCAAAATGTTATGACATGATCTTTCTTCAAATATGTCTATAAATAAATTATTTAGGCATTTGTATGGAAAAACGCCTTCATTGGTTATCAATTAAGAGGTTTCTTCCTACAACCGCCTTCAATATTCCTATATTAAAAATTTATTTTCTCTCTCGATAAACGTGTTCTGACAATATGAACGTTCTAATGTCTAATCATAAATCAAAAAAAGAATATAACTATCAAATATTTCTTCTTCATGTTTCAATTACAAATACAATTGAAATTTATATTTCAATAGATCTTAGCTCATAGCATTTACTTTTCTCTTTGAAAAAATTTTAGCTTCCTTATCTGTCATTTTATCTTCGTTCTATTAAGTTTATCATCGATTTTTACACAAAACGGTGTGTATACTTTATGATTGATAGTATGTAATCCATGTTGCTTTCCAATAAACTTATTTTTAATTTTTTAGATGTCATTTGGCTCTGAATTAAAAGCATTTATGATATATATTATATGTTTTATGGTTGAATTATTTTAGCTCCTTCCAATCTTCCAATGTTTTGTTTGTGATTTATTTTTTATTTGATTATATGGGCAGATTCCATCCACCATATACCAAAATTCACTCACCATTATGTTTTTAACTTTAACGAAATTATTTCATTTAAACAATTATGGCTGGTTTTTCATTAAGAAAGATACAATTGGTTACATTGCTTTTGATGCAATTGAACCGAATAGAGACTTTGTTGCATTTGTTATATTTTATTGCTATAACTTTATTAAATATTAATGTAAAAAAATAAAATAGACTATATTATGGTAGAACATCTTATGATAACCTACATATTAGAAAGTTAAATTTAAATGCAATAATATTTAAGAATGATATGTAGTGTGTAGATCATATTATAATAAACATGAGAGCTTTTGTAAAATTATGTCATTTGTTTAAAATAGAAAGAGGGTTACAATCATTTAGACATATGTCAATAGAAGAACTAGTAATTAGCTTTCTCCACATTATTATCCATCATATAAAAAATAAGATTATGAAGCGTCAAGTGACCAGATTTGAAGAGACAATTAATAGATAATTCCATTTTGTGTTGAATTTTGTATTAAAATTACATACGCTGTTATTTAAACAACCTGAATTCATACTAAAAAATTCAACAAATAATAGATAAAAATGATTCAGGAGTTATTTGTGTGCTTTAAATGGGATATACATTAAAGCCTATGTTGACGCAGTTGACTTACTTAGATATAAGATAAGAAAAATTGAAATTGTTTCCAATGTCCTTAGTGTTTATACCTCATATATACAATTAATATATGTTTTACGGAGATAGAAAGGTTCTGCAGTAGATGGCAGAGTGATAAAGGATGCCATTACACACAGGAATGGGATGAAGACCTTACAAGGCATTATTTGTATTATGTGCATGTAATGTTAATAACAATATTGCTTATTTTCATATTAGTAATGTTGTTGATCGTTATAATAGGTAATTATTATTTATGTGATATCAGATATACAAATTAGGAATGATTATTGACACCTTATAGAGGTCAATGATACCATCTTCATGATTAGAAGGCAAGACTCCAACCGATGACTCCACATGAATACTTCAACATGAAACACTCTCAAGCAAGAAATTGTATCAAGAGATGTTTTGGTATATTAAAAGTTAGATGGGTAATTTTAAGGAAAAAGTCATTTTATTCAATTAAAACATAGTGTAGAATCATTTCTGCTTGTTGCCTCTATAATTTTATTAGGTCTGAGATAGTTTTTGATCTTATTGAAGGAGAAGGAGATGTTGCCAAAAAAAGTATTTTTCAACCAGATGAATTTGATCATCAATATTTGATTACGCATGTTAAGCTATCTGATTATTAGACTCAATTTAGAGATAATCTGGCTTATGATATGTTCACCCATTGGTTACAATCTGAGGGATCATAAAATTATAGATATGTTTTTATATTTTATTATAAGTTTGCCTAAATGGTTTTATTTTATGTACCATATGGTTGATATTGACCAATGAATATTACAATTTGGAGAACACGTTGCTTTCTTTTCATGTGTATTCGTTTATTTTATTCCTTTGATTATTTTTTATTTACTATATTGATATTGTTTCAAAATATCTAACCATGTGATTAGGAATTGAAATGTCTTCATTGAATAACAATCCATCGCAATCCGTTTGACGTGCATCCAAAAGATGATTGGATAGTTTTGGCTTTGGTAACCATTCATTGACTAGAAAAGAGGATTCACATTTAGTCCAACACTTACATTCTTTGGTTGATGGTCTTAAATGGATAGCCATAATAGGACAATTCGCATCGGATATCTAGGTTATATTGAATGAATGCTGGAGCAAGTCATTCTACTTCACAACTTAAAGCCACCCCCCACATCAAATTCAGGGTTAAGCTACTTAAGAGATAATATTATACAATTTGTTATATGAAAAATTTTAATAGATTTGGGTGGAATGATTAAAAAAAATGTATCACAATTGAGAAAAAAGTATTTGATGAGTGGGTTTGCGTATTAAAACAATTAGTATGAACACATAAATTTTAATTAAATGATCATTTAACAAATTTTATGAAATAGTTGAATAAACACACCATAACCGACTCCTATATACAATCCTTTAGATAATCAAAAACTCATCGTCAATTGTGGTACATAATAGAAATGCTGCTATAGTCGATCACTTCAATGACCACTCTAATGTGACTAGCCAACTTAATAACTCCATCAGAAACAGGTTACCCACTTTGATTAAAGTTGACGTGAATTTTCATGTCAATTGCTTAAATTTATTTATTTTATCCCTTTATTTTTTTTTTTATTATAGGTGTGTCTTGTTCATGTTTAGTAGTAGAAAACATATGTTTTTCAAAATCCATAATACATATAATTTTGATCATAATTATACAAAATATATCAAACTGTTTCTCTAATCATACTACAGTTACTAAACCAATATACATAAAACATCCTCAAACCAATAATATTTTATGGGCACAAGTCATACTAAGATTTTTACCTTAAGTTCCATGCAAAACAAATGATGAGTAACAAAATACATATAATTTTCACAATACCTATCAGCAAACCACAATATTTAAACCAAACTACAACGAAACACCATACATGCAATGAAGGACGGTTGGGCAACTAAGGTGACGATGAAATGAATAAAAAAATGTTATATATATAGCAAAGAATGAAAAAAAAAAACCATATATCGAAGAATATAAATAATACCACAAATAGATCAAATACGCACATACTGATAAAAAAAAAGGTGCAATGGCATTGAAATATTGATGGTTAGCGGTGACGAGAGAGATAAAGAAACCAAAAACCAAACTAAATGGGTTGATGATTTAAGAGTTGGTTGCAATGCAGCTTTTTTTCATTTACTATATTAGCTGTTTGGGTTGCCAAAGTTCAAAAAGGAAAATGAATTTTAAAAATGATCACTAAATGCGTTTTACTTTAAAAAAGCCTTCAATGATTCTTGATATTATAAAAAATATTATTTTAAGGCATTTTATAGCCAAAAATGTATTTAGTAATCCTATTAAATTTTTTATTAGGGATCATTTAAGATATTTTTTGGAGAAAAATACCTTGAATAATTTTTTTAAAAAAGATGGGATAATTCAATGTATTTTCTAAAAAAAAAATACCTTGAATAATATCAAAAAAAATTGGAGAAGATTATTCAAGGCATTAATATTAAAAGAGATTATTGAAAGTATTTTTTGTTAGAACCACTTTGAATAACCCCATTCAATTTTTGGTAAAGGAATATTCAAGGTGTTTTTTAGTAAAAAATGACTTAAATAATCTCCTAAAAAATTGAAAGGCATTTATTCAAGGCGTTTTTCATAAAAAAATGCCTTCTTAAAAACACATTGAATAATCCACTAATAAAAATTAAAAATGATTATTCATGGCATTTTCTATGCAAAAACACATTGAATAATCATTTCATAAAAATTGAAAGGGATTATTGAATGAATTTTTTGGCTAGAACACCTTGAATAATCCCTTCATAAAATTTTTTGAAGATTATTCAAGTCGTTTTTAGCCAAAAATGCCTTTGATTAACCCCATTTAAGGCATTTTCCAAAATAAAATGGGAAGGGATTATTCAAGGCGTTTTCTAAGCAAAAACACCTTGAATAATCCAAAAAAAAATTTGAGAAGATTATTGAAGACGTTTTTTTTGTCTAAAACACTTTTAATAATTCATTCTAATTTTTAATTAAAGGGGATTATTCAAGGCGTTTTTGCCAAAAATACCTTGAATAACCCAATTTAATTTTTTGTAATGGATTATTCAAAATGTTTTTTGACAAAAAACGTCTTGAATAATCTTCAAAAAATATAAAAAAAATATTAAAGATATTTTTGGACAAAAACTCTTTCAAGGGGATTATTCAAGATGTTTTTTGACCATAAATACCTTAAATAACCTCATTCAAATTTTTGTAAGGATTATTCAATGTATTTTCTGGTAAAAAACACCTTAAATAATCATTTTCAATTAAAAATTAAATTATTTAAGTTACCATCATATATGCCAAAAAGATTATAGTAATTATTCAGGAATTATATATATATATATATATAGATTTTTTTCAATCAAACGAGTAAATTTGAACATGAAATACCTTAAAAATAGAAGAAAATCCTAAGTATCGCATTTTTTCAGGAATTACACTTTTCTCTAGAATCTACAATTCTGCAAACCAAATACCCCGTAAGGTTAAAAATGATATGTTAATACTTGCAAGCGCTTCGAATTCGAATTGAATAAAATTTAAATTCAATTTGATTATTATCGAGTTAAACTCGAGCTCAAACAGCTCAACTTATTAAGTTAGTTGAGTTCAAACATCTTAATATCAACTCTAATAACTCATGAGTTTAATCAAACTTTTAAATTTTAATATATTTTTATTATTTCAATTAAAAAATTATTATTTTATCATTATATATATGTATATATATATACATACATATATATATATAAATTCAAATTCGAATGAGTTTAAATACAATCAAATTTAAAATTGAATATGAAAATCATACTTATTTTTATTAAACGATTCTAATAGAATGAGCTCAAGTAGCTCAATTTTTTTAAGTTGAATTTGAACATAAAAATTAAAACTCGATTAAGTTCAAATTAAATTTCAAATCGAGTTTGAACTTATTATACCGACCCGATTACATCTTTAGATGACGTTATCTTTGGCTTGTTGAAGAACCGTGCTTCATTTGACATAATGTCCATAGAAACCACCTGTGAGAGAGAGAGAGAGAGAGAGAGAGAGAGAATGCTTCGTATTACCAAAGATATAATGAATGAAGAACAGTCTTTAATTAATAAAAGATGCATGAAACCACCTGAGAGGTGTACATCAGCCACCAAACCGTAAGGAGATATATACTCTCCACGATGTTCATTGGTAATATAAAACAATAGATTGTTGAGCATTTATAGTGATATCGGAGAAAAGACGCATGTTATGCCACTTTTCCTAGTTCAGAGGCAGAAGCAATTTCAGGGCAGCACCATGAAAACTTTTACATCGTCCGTATCTGGGCTTCTGACCGAGTATTGAAATGTCCAACCATGACAAGCACCAGCATGCACACCATTCTTACTGATAGCAAAAACAGCTCCCATAAAATCTGGATATTTTCTTGCAATTCGTGCTATTGCATCCTTCGCCGCAAGCTTGGGTTCCATTCCTTGTCTCATGCTCTCCACAACTTGATAACTGAAAACAGATAAAAGCACTATATCATATCTGTGCATCAGATAAGGTTTGCACATAGCACATCAGACTAGTCGAAGTAGAACAGTTGCAAAGGGTGAATAGAGAAAGGAAACAACAGAGTAAACAAGATTGAGCGGCTGGATTTTTGTGAGCAAAAGTTTTGCCATCACGAACAACATGCTAACTAAGCATAACAACAAAACAATGCCAATCAAAGAGTACACCTTAGTTATTTGCAGTCCTTGTAAAGATTTGCTAACTCTAAGAACATTGTTCTTAAATATTTCAATTAATGAGCCTGATCTGAAAAAGAAGAAAATACCACTTCATTTTTTTCCTATATTTGATTAAATATTATCGTGATCCAAATGTGGGAAGTTCAAAATTTCAAGTTTGTTACATACCATGGAAGGAAGCGCATCATGACGTCACCATCTCCAGTTGCACCACAAGCACCAACTTCATCGTCAGCATACGCAGAAGATCCAGCAATAGGTCCATCACCCACCCTGCAATCAGGGAAGATAATATGTTAGGTGATGTGTAAAACATACTCAATGTACTCCCCCCCTCCCCCCAATAAAAAGGCAAAAACAATTATAAAAAAGCAAAAACAAAGTAGATTGAAAAAAATTTTAAGAAGAAAAGCTTATCCATGTTGTGTTATAGACAAATTTATGTGACTTATTCTTTTCAAAGAGGTATCCAGAACTCTTTGATGCTAAAAAATGAAAGACATGATTGCTGCTGCTTAATGTTTTTAGTCCAGGAATAATTCATTATACCTACTTTAGATAGTGTCTTTGTTCACCAGCAACAAATATATGGAGCCAAGTCATCTTGCTACCTAAACTAATTTTGAATATTGCGATTTGTGAGTTCACATAGAAATAGAAGTTTGTTTGGAATCATTCAATCTCCTCTAAAGGTTTATGAGAGTAATTTACCAGATGCTGAATAAAGTTCTACTGAATACAACAACATTTGAACCTAGAGAGAAGGGATCAGGTCATGGAATCTACAAAAAGAGCTGCCATTATTACTTGTAGCAAGGGAGATTTTACCTGCCGGGGATCTTAAAGGTTGCACCATTTGTTGATGTACCAACAGCCACATGTCCCATCTATGCAAGAAAAAGAAATTCATTTAAAACAAATGTGAATCTCTGCATATATGCGCCTGGATCGCAATGAACCAGCAGTTACATCAACGTACTTTATCTATAACAACCATTGATATGGTGTCATGGTTATGAGGACCAACAAGAGATGTCCGGGATTCAATAATCCCCATTGAATTGGCTTCAGAACAAATCCCCTTGTTAAGCCCCATGTTATCCTTTGGCTGATAAGGGCCACAACTATCAACAGGTGCAACATTTTTCCAAAAATTAGGTTGACAGTGATTTTCTTTCCATCCTGTCCATTTCTCCATAGACTCTGATGAACTTAGGTTTGTGGGTCCAGGAAGACCCATTGAAATGGCAAAGGCAGAAGCTCTATCACCAACAAGCATTGTGTGTTTGGTATGTTGCATGACTAATCTTGCAGCTTTGATGCCGTCTTTCACATACCTCATAGCAGCAACAGCTCCAACCTCCATTGTGGCCTATGCATATCCTTACCAAACACAAGAGATTTAGTTGTTTCTCTTAATATGAGCAAAGAAACAAGGATCAAAATAACAGTTAAGACAAAGTTGGCACAATGTTGTCTACCCCATTCATAAGTAAGGCATCAATTGTAGTTTCTCCATTCTCATCCGGACTTCCACCAGGGCCCACTGTTACAGTCAAATTCACGTCATTCAGGGCATTAACATGCTAAACAAAATCACAAAAATGCAGTTATTCTATTTCTTTTTCGAGATTGACATGCATTTAGTAAACTTCCATTAAAGAGGACACAGTATATGTTGAGCAATTTTGTTTTAATCTTTTTGGTGCAATCTATAGCTTCAAGAATCTTCTCAAGGAATACATGAAAGAAGCATAGATATCATACTTTTGGGACAATCAGATACTGCTCAATGGGATTCATAGTCTGATTTCAAGTAGCAATTGTCTTTGTTTGGTTAACTAATAGTGCAAGTCATGCTTAACCTAGGTATTCTACCAAACAATGAGTTCAAAAGTCTTAAATATTGAAGAAGAAAGACTAAAACTCAACTCACCCTACCCTGAAGGAATATCCTAACAATTAAAAGAAAAAATCCAGAGTTAATGGTACCAACCTGTACCATCACACCTCAATTCCTCGCAAGCAGAACAACCCTCTACCACAGCATCAACAGCATTGAACCCCTTATCAACTGCTTCCCACGCAGCTCTCACAGCCTCCAGGAAAGGCCATGTGCTCACCACTATTGGGTACTTCCCTGAATCCCCACCCCCTTCATGTCCTGTAACCTAATAACCAGTATAATATGTATGATTCCAGAGAAATAACACAAAAAAGATCATTAATTGAAGAAAGAGGAACCAAAAGGTCCCAAACCCATAAAAAAAAAATCAAGAAAAGAACATCTTTTTTCCAATAATTACCAAGGAAAACAAGGTAAAAAAGAAGACAAGTGAGATGTACAGGTACCCGGGTGCCATTTGAGACAGGAGTTGATGATCCTGTTTCAGATCATGAGTTTTAATCACATGTTCCAAAGAGCATAAGTGGACTTGCAGGTGAAGGTTGCAAAGGCTAGCGTCACTTGGTACCTTAACGACGTGCGGGTGACAGACCAATAAAAAATCTTATGAGTGTTGCCCGTTTGGGTTTCGTCAATTGTGTTTTTTCGACCTTTGAGGATAAAGTACGGTTTTTTTTTATTATTATTATTATTTTGCTCTTTCACTATCGCCAGTTTGCCGCTGATACTGTTAAAACTTAAAAGAGAACGCTCGGAATATAGTTATTTATATCATCCATCCTTCAAAGAACTAACTTTTACTCTGTTTTTACTGAAAAACAAACCTTGCATTCAAAGCAGTCGCTTTTACGCACATTTCATTTTTTTTTTGGATAAATCATTTCATTTTCATCACCATTCCATAATAGACTTGCACAATGAATACTTTTCCAAATACAGTTGTGTTACTAAAATGTACATGCAAGTGCTTCACCAGATTTGGCTGCCGATAAAATATCCACTACTGCACAACAATCATCTTCACCAAACTTTGAATTTCATCCATAGAGATGATTGATTTTTCCGGGAACCTTTTATGTGGCATGAGGAAAGGGGTTCATCTCGATCATCTCCAGACTGTCTCATTAGCATCTGTGAATATTGGATTGTGTTGTTCTATGAGGCATTGAATAACCTCAATGGCACCAAAATCAACTGGCATGCCATCATCCAAAGGAATGTGGGATGAAGCATCCATATTTTCTCCATCATCTGCAGTCACATACAAGATGAAGGAAAATGAGAAACTTCCAGTTGTATGAAAACATTTTTAGTCACCATTTCTTCAGAACCAGCATAAGTTGATGCAGCGTTATCCAATTAAATAGAAGGGCCAAAGCAACAGAGGGAACCATTAGTAACCGAAAACACAAACATGTATTGGGGAAATTTTGGAATCCAAAGGAGGTTTTGGGGCCCTAGAAATGCAAGTAAAAGAAAGCAAGAAAGAAAGGGGGAAAAGCGCTCTTTTTAACTATCTAAAACAACACAGTAACATTTTTCACTTAGCTTTCCAATCCTGTGATTAAAAAATAGCAAATAAATTATTAGGTATTAGCTATCCCTGAATGATATCGAGTCAGAGTCCTATTGGCATGTCATGCGAAATACAGTGATATATGCAAAGACTGTCGTACCTGCAAGCATGTCCCTAGGACTATAAGCAGGGGTCAAATCCATGCTACCCTTTGAAGGACTTTTAGGTGGATGACTCCAGTATTTCCTACAAGATTCTGGTTGCTGACCCTTCTGCCACATGATAACGGGCGCCATTTCCATGGCAAGTCTTCGGGCATCCATCTGTTGGAAGATAAACAACCATTAAAAATTGTTAATAGGCACAACTTATCTATTGGATAACAACTTTATGCCCATGACTGCAGATAATTTGTTTGCATTATGAAGGAACCAAGAAACTGTTTTATACGGGCATTTTGTTCACAATGACCATGAACGAGCAAGCTAACAACGACCTCAAAGAAATAAATTGTCCATGAAAACTTCAGTGGAGATCATTTTGACTATCAAGTTGGTTTTGCCTATCTGTGATGCGTAGGAGGAACCAAATTATTGCTCATGTAGTACAAGGTAAAATATTAAGGTTTGCAAGATCTCAATGATAACTTTCGCATATGTGGACAATTAGATATTGGGAAGAATGGTAACCTGCTTGTGAAGCCAAGCTTTTTGTAGCTGCGAGAAAATGCCTCCAAACCACCTTTATATTTATCAATTTGCTTTAATATTCTCTTATATTATGCATACCTATAACTAGATAAAATATACAAAGTAATCAAATTTTACAAGATATTTCAGATATAAAATAGTAAAATAAAAATGAAATATTAAGAAAAATAAAAAATTGAACAAGGACAAAATAAGAACATTACCTCAATAAAAGATGAAAAACAAATAATACAAGATATATTATTTTCTATAGATTGCTTCTATACTATACCCAAATTAATTTTGGTCTATCCTTATTTTTTTATATTTAATTTCAAATATTTAGTACTTAAGATATTTTTATGAAACTAAAGTCAATATTGTTAGAAACATTAATTTCAAAGAAGAAAAATTATTTAATATATTGTTTGTTGAGTTTTTTTATCTCCTTAAGTGGGTTAAAAAATTAACACACTTACTTTTTTTCAGCTAAATTTTTTTAATATACTCTAAAGCCTAAA
Source organism: Durio zibethinus (assembly GCF_047325235.1). Classification (NCBI taxonomy): domain Eukaryota; kingdom Viridiplantae; phylum Streptophyta; class Magnoliopsida; order Malvales; family Malvaceae; genus Durio; species Durio zibethinus. Next base: position 28,171,803 of record NC_143170.1, read on the forward strand.
GGATATAAATCACCTGCTAACTTTATTTGTGAAATTTAAAAACTATATTATCAATATATTTGATGATTTTTTCTTGTAAATAAAATATAAGTTTATTTTTTTTAATTAAGAATGTTTTAACATATTTTTTTATTTGATAGTAAAAAATATTGATTAATTGTGCGCATTTTACTGAATGATCAAATACAAGTTCGAGAATAATGAACAACAACGTGAAAAGAAGAGGTGCTAAGGTAAGTTTCCATGATAATATGAAGGAAACAACGAGGCAAAAAAAGAAAGTTGAAACAAATGCAAGCCAATCAGGTATCTACAAGAAGGAAAAGAAAAATTATTAAAACAGCATATAGATGAAAAATAATGTTATAGTTAACTCTGATAATAGACCTTAATTCAAAGTATCATGTAGTAGATAACAGACTTAGATGTTTACAAAAATGATCCATCTATTGCATTTTCTATGATTATTGGGATAGATAAACTAAATTATTACTCTTTTCAGGAGAAAGTGCAATGTTCCCTTGAAGTTTCAGTGCAAAACATAAAATCGAATAATGATAATTGATCCAGACCTTCTCAGACATTGCAACTTAAATTGCATTGGTATTGGTAGATATGATTGACACGACTTGGAAGGTTGTGGACGATCCAGCTTCCTAAGTGTTACAAAAACCAACTTTCTGTCTGATGACATATTTCAGGTATTTTGTCCTTATTCTAGAAGTTCGTCTTTCAATAGTCCTTATCCAACAAATTTCTTTTGTAAATATATGATACCCTAAGGAAAGAAAGCAGATATTAATATCTAATATTTATTAGTCTAATAGAAAATGATTCTTGAAAAAACTCATCTTCAGTTCATAGTTGCAATTCACCAACAAAAGCAGAAAGTCCAACTTCGATTACAACATAAAGCAGCCTGAGTGCAAACTGTTTATCTATCCCAATAATCCTAGAAAATTCAATAGATAGATATGATTGTAAATGAATCAAACATAAACGAACAAACATATGTTCATGATTTGTTCGTTTATTTTTAGAGCTGTTCGAGCTCAGTTCGTGTTCAGTAAGAAATTTATTAATTGTGTTCGAGCTCAGTTCATTTAAATAATAAGATGTTCAAGCAACCTCAGTGCAAACTACATAATAGAATTTACAACTATAAAAAATCTATTCTGCAATTTACACTCAAGTTGTTTTATATTGTAATCGGAGTTGAATTTTCTGCTTTTGTTGGTGAAATTCAGCTATGAACTGAGGATGAGCTTTTTTGAGAATCGTTTTCTATTAGACTGATAAATATTGGATATTAATATCTACTTTTCTTCCTTATGGTGCCATATATATTTACAAAACAAATTAATTGGATAAGGACTGTTGAGAGACAGACTTCTAGAATAAGGATAGAATACCTAAAATATGTCCTCATATAGGAAGTTAGTTTCTTTGACACTTAGGAAGCTAAATCATCCACAACCTTCCAAGTCGTGTCAACCATATCTGTCGAATCGTCTACAACCTTCCAACTCATGTCAACCATATCTGCCAATGCCAATGCAATTCAAGTTGTAATGTCTGAAAAGGTCTAAATCAACTATCATTTTTTTATTTTATCTTTTGCACACAAAACTAATAGAATGCTGAAACCTCAGGTGAACATTGCATTTTTTTTTAAAAAGAGTAATAATTTAGTTTATTTATCTCAATAATCCTAAAAAATTCAATCGATAGATAGGGTTATAAATAAATCGAACATGAACGAATGAACATATGTTCGTGATTTGTTCGTTTATTTTTTAAGTTGTTCAAGCTCAATTCATGTTTGATAGAAATTTGTTAATTGTGTTCGAGCTCAGTTCGTTTAAATAATAGGATGTTCACGTTCATATGTGTTCGATTCATTTTTGTCTAAAAACGCTTTCAATAATCCATACAAAAAATTTGAAGAGGGATTACTGAAAGCATTTATATCCAAAAACACCTTTAATAATCCATAAAAAAAAATTTGGAAAGGATTATTAAAGGCATTTTTATCTAAAAATACCTTCAATAATTCCCTCAATAAATTTTTTTGTATGGACAAAAACAACTTCAATAATCCATACAAAAAATTTTGAAATAGATTATTAAAAATGTTTTTGATCAAAAATACTTTCAATAGTCCATAAAAAAAATTTTTAGAAAGGATTATTGAAAGCGTTTTTGGCCAAAAACTCTTTCAATAATCTTTCATAAAAATTTTTTAAAAGGATTATTGAAGGCATTTTTAACGAAAACGTTTCAATAATCCTCTTAAAAAATTGTAGAAAGAATTATTGAAGGTATTTTTGATCAAAAACACATTCAATAACTTTCATTAAATTTTTTATAATATTGTTATTAACTTATTATTATTATCAAACAAACGGACAATAAACGAATGATCTTTAAATGAATCGTAAACGAACTTGTTCGTGAACATAAATAAACGAATAGACAATTATTTGTGATCAGTTCGTTTAATAAATGAACATACAATTGGTGTTCAAGATCATTTGTTATGATTAGTAAACGAACATAAATGAACAAAAACCAAACATGTTCACGAACAGTTCGTTGAAAGCTCTCTTCGCTTACACCCCTATAGATAGATTATTTTGTAAACATCTAAGTCTATTGTCTACTACATGATACTTTAAATTAAGGTCTATTATCAGAGTTAACTATAACATTATTTTTTATTCATATGCTGTTCAAATAATTTTCCTTTTCCTATAGATAGATTATCTTCGCTTACACCCCTATAGATAGATTATTTTTGTAAATATCTAAGCCTATTGTCTACTACATGATACTTTGAATTAGGAACTATTATCATAGTTAACTATAACATTATTTTTCATCCATATGCTATTTTAATAATTTTTATTTTCCTTCTTGTAGATACCCGACCGACATGCATTTGTTTTAACTTTCTTTTTCTGCCTCATTGTTTCTTTCATATTATCATGGAAACTTACCTTAGCACCTCTTCCTTTCACGCTGTTGTTCATTGTTCCCAAACTTGTATTTTTAATAGGACTTGTATTTGATCATTCAACAAGATGCACACAATTAATCAATATTTTTCACTATCAAACACAAAAATATGTTAGAGCATTCTTAATTAAAAAAATAAACTTATATTTTTTACAAGAAAAAATTATCAAATATATTGATAATATAGTTTTTAAATTTCACAAATGAAGTTAGCAACGTGATATATATCATTTAGGCTTTAAAGTACATTAAAAAAAACTATGTGTTAATTTCTTAACCCACTTGTGGAGATAAAAAAAACTCAACAGTATATCAAATAATTTCTCTTCTTTACGATTAATGTTTCTTAACAATATTGACTTTTGTTTCATAAAAATATCTTAAGTACTATAAAAAAATAAGGATAGATGAAAATTAATTTGAGTGTAGTGTAGAATCAATCTATAAAAAATAATAAATCTTGTATTATTTGTTTTTCATCTTTTATTGAGACAGTGTTCTTATTTTGTCTTTGTTCAATTTTTTATTTTTCTCTATATTTCATTTTTACTTTACTGTTTTATATCTAGAATACCTTGTAAGATTTGATTACCTTGTATATTTTATCCAATATAGGTATGCACAATACAAGAGAATATTAAACGAAATTGACAAGTATGAAGATGGCTTGAAGGCATTTTCTCGTGGCTATGAGAAGCTTAGCTTCACATGCAGGTTACCATTCTTCCTAATATCTAATTGTTAGCATGGGCTTATTTTTCATAGCTGTAATGTTGCATATTAATTGTCCCAACGCTTTTACAATTATGTTCAACCTCACTCAATCAAATTTTACAGGGGATGCATGTATGTATGAGTCAGTGAGAGAGGTAACTCCTACCTTGTTAAGGACTGATTTCTGGCTAACACGAAGCAGCAATGCAGTTATGAACTCAAGAGTCATGTAGTTTACACTAGGAAGCTTCTTTAATACGTTTCTTATAGCATGTATGCTAGAACGGGCACATTTGAGCTCATTATAAAGCTCAAAGGTAGTCAATGGCTCAGGAAGACTAGCAATGAAATATTTGGCTAGAGCAGCTACATCAATTGGATTCAGCCCCTCTGGTATAGAGGCATTGCAATCTGTGATATACATATGACAACAAATTGTCAAGCAACCCAAAAAGATATAACTACCGATCAAATATTAGAAGATAACATGCAAGATACCTTGGTTGTATGTAGAAACCAATTGCTGAATGACCTTTTTATCTCCTTCAGCTTTAAACAAGTACTGAGAATTTAGGCCTAAAAGTAAAAAATAAAAAATAAAAAAAAATGTTACCTTCTGGAAAAGAATGTATATTGCAGTAACATTTGCTAATTAAGTACCAAAATTTTTCATCTGATTCACCTGATAATACTAGATAATCTGCACATTTCACCAATATAAGAGGAATGGGCCTGCTGGATTGCTGCCGTTGCACAGTAACCTCAATAGGAACACCAAATACTGAGGACAAAGAAAAGATAAGTGGTTAACACTATGCATTGCCGGAAATATCCATAGAATACTTGAGTAATTAATTTAATCATCACTATGTCATAGTATATCAGTCAATAAGCAAGTATGACAAGAAAAATGCAAAAACCTTTGCCCTGTAGTTGGCTAAGTCAATCAGAAACCAATTTAAAACAAATGTTATTTTCACAGAAAATGCTAATAAGTGAAATGTTGGACATACAGAAGAACCGAAAATTAAGACAATAGGAGAGCACAGGAATGCAATAGAAAAAAAACCGTTGGCACTAAAACATCTGTAAAAATGATAAAACTAAAGCATTTTAAAACTTAAACTAGCTGAAATCAGAAGCATTTTCCCAAGATGAGTAGGGATTAAGAGCTGCACAAGTGCTAGGGAAATAAGAAACAAGAATTCCAATTTAAAGCAGTTTCCTACACCTGAATCTAAAAAATTAAAGATTTTATCACTTGATACAATCATAGAAAATCTTGTACCTTAAACTGTGTCAACGGTGTCAGAAAGAGGGAAATAAGAAGGATCCCAAAAGGAGTCAACATTTGGGAAAATACACTGGCCAAGATAAAGAAACTTACCATCAGTGCTGGCCACACCCTGCAAATGAAAAACACATAATAAGAATTCAGAAGCTTGAAAGTACATGTAAGTAGACAAAAGTTATAAAAGCAAACAACAAAAATAAAAGTCAACCGCACAATTCTATACCTTCTGCCATCGTTCTATATCTGTCAAAATTGTCTTGCTTTTCTGTGCCGTCTTTTTTGCCACCTGTAACAGATTCACCAATACATATATATGTCATTCTTGACCATACCTTCTGTAGAAGCCTAGACTAGCCTAGTTTATCACAATTAAAAATGACAATTATTATTAATGACTTGTATTAAGCATCAATAGATTGCATTTTTAACTACACAACATCAACCAAATACCATAATAACGCGGAAAAGCACTAAAATCCAAAATTCATCAGTTACTTGAAGTTTTGCAATTACAGAAGTAATGCCCAATTGCAAAACAAAGCAAAATATACCCCTTTCGTAGGCTACAAAAAGGAGATCTCTGTAGCACAACATAAATTTTGATATGAACACCAGCCTAACTATCAGAGCAAAGAAGAGAGCGAAAGGCAATCCACAAAGCGGGAAGTGAGGCCAGACAGAAAGAGACAGTCGAAAAGCAAACAATCTCAATTAAAATAAGTGATCAATCACGGAAGAAGAGAGGAATAGCATAACACCATAATAAGGAGATCTTTACATCACAGCTATCCCACATGAAAGAGGAAACCTCAAAATTTACATGACAGCCTCTACTCTCGTCTCTTACAATAACATCAACAACATCAACGACAACAAACTAAGCCTTATATCCCATAACCCTGGGATCGACTATATGAAAGACCAAAAAGAGGAATCGTCGAAGTTTTGAATCCTCCCCTCTCTCACAACGTAGTTTAATACAGTGAACAAGATAAATAATATACCAAGTAAGAAAATTTATAAAAAAAATTAATTTAAATAATTTTTAGAGCTAAAATTACCTCTTCAACTTTTGTTTTACCAACAGCAACCTTGTCTTTTGTCCCGCCGATGCCTTTCCTTAGAAATGTTCCAGTAGTAGCAGCAGCCGAAACAAAACTCTCCTGAACAACATGTCTTGTCGCCGGCTGCAGGAGAACCGCCCAACGGCTTTTGACCATGGAACCAACTCGTTCCGCCATGTCAGCCACGTTGCCTTTCGCATCCTTGGCAACTTCTCCGACAAAAGTTCCAGCCGTTTGGCTAGCTTCCTTTAGCTTCACCCCTGCAATAAAAACATAAAAAAAAAAAAAACAACTTGCTGCTGTGGCAACAACAGAAAAAATTAAAAAAAAAAAAAGAAAATAATGAAGAAATGATAGATTAAAATGCACCTGACGAAGAAATGAAACCACTCGCCTTCTCTTGCCACCGCTGCGACATGGCTGAAGGCATCGCTTCCGATTAACGTAAACGGGAAATTATTTAATAACGAAATAACTGCCAAAAAAACAAGAGAAAATGATCAAAGCTGAATTGATACATAATCTTTTTCAGTGATCCGCGCAATGCCCTAATTAGGGAAAAAGCAAAAAGAAAAAGGATTACCTTTTGGCGTAGATTCAATGAAGCGATGATCAAAGAAAAGCTTTTGTTTTTGCGAGTTGAAGCGGGAGATGATGGCGAAAGTCGAGAGATGTCGCCGTTGTGAAAGGTAAGAGTTCAAAATTAAATTAAAGATTTCAGCCAATTTTTAAAAAGTTATACAACTGGTCAGTGAGTTTTAGTTTACTGTTTCGACTAATAAGAAAATGCCACGTGGGAAGTTTCTCGGAGAATGTTTCGGATGGTCGCAATGATTATAACAGGCCTCATCTGCTGCCGCTTGTTCTTTTGATTCGAAATTGAAACCCACACGCGTGAACACCACCATGACCAAATATTGGCTTCAATATTAAAATTTTTTTGTTATATATTTTTTAATTTTCCTTGACAAGTCTCACCAATTTTTTTAGTAAATTAATGAAAATTATCTTTCCTTCTTTCAATTAATTTAAATTTAGATAATTAAGATAAAATTAAATTTTTAATTAAATTATAAAATTAATTTTTAATAAAACCTATTAAAATACATTAATAATGAAAATTTTTTATATTAACTAGCAAAGACACCTGGCAAATTAGGATTACAAGAAAAAAAAATCAAATGTTCCAATATTAAATACACTTCAAAATCTTGAATTATAAGGGAATACTGTAAGTAGTGGAACTATGAATAAAAGTCAAGAATTGATTATTAATTTTTTTAATACGAGGATGTTGGATTCCAAGTTATCTGATGACATATTGGATGGAAGATAACATTATCCTAGTCTTATCGCACCATGAGAGTCAATGGTCCACTATTCTTATTTCCTCAAACCTTGTTAATGACGTATTGTTGGCCTAATCATCTGAACCCGAAGAGCAAAAGGGGTTGGCCATATGAAATAATGAAACAGAAACTAATTCTATGTACTTTCTTGCAAAACAGGATTAAACTTGTTTCATTTCATACGTGCTAGGGGCATTTTTTCAAAGTTAAAATGATCTTTTTATTATATTAAAGACTGCTATAAAATAATTAAAAACATTTATGAATTTTAAATCAATGTAATATGTCAACTTTATTTAACATATACAATTATTATGTCAATTCGATCATTATATCAGCTTATCTAAAAAAAATTTTTATAGTAATTTATTATTTTTTGAATAAATATCAGCATTCAAATTAATTTAGTCTATCGAATCATTCTGACAATAAAATTGATCGTGAGCAATTTATACTGCTCCTAAATCCTCATCTTTAACTATAAATAGAATTATTTAATTATTATCTAAACATTTCATATTTTTTAGCTTTTTCAGTGTTTTCTCCTTCCTATTTCTTCTAATGTCAATATCTGACTTGTCAATATTTTTTTTCTTTCTATATCTTCTAACATCGATTGCTGACTTGCTCGTAGTCGGAGTGTAAACATTAGAAAAACTCGTACCCTTTGCATTTAATCGCTCTATTCCTTCTTATTATTTCATAATTTTAACCCTAAGCTTGGATCTTGGTACCAGCAATATTGGATATGGCTAACTTGTAAGCTCTGTCATCCACTTGATCTCCAACAATTCTTTTCCAACAACTACTACACAAATGTGGAGTCATCACCGCCACCCATCCCCAAAAAAGAAGAAAATCCCTGATTTCGTGTGGCAAAGCATAGCCGGAAAAAGTTTGTCCAACTAGGAAACCGAAGAAAAAGCTGACTGCTACTGTTATACTTTGCCCTGCTGATCGAACGTATCAAAACTAAAACCAAGCGCTCGCCTTGCTTAATCCACCATGACCCCCTGACAAAGCTGTCATAAACCCTCCGATGGTTATTTGTTGGGAAAATGGTATGGCTGATGCCATTACCCCAATCATAGACGGTACTCGTCGACCCACTGCAAATATAGATATGAATATACAAGAAGTACTGACAACGCTAATCACAACTGCAGACAAGAGTGAAGAAATTTCATGTAGGCCAATTTTCCTGAATAGTATTGGAGGCGTAGAGTGTTATGACATTGATCCCTGTCATTTGTTGGGAAAATGGTACAGCTGATGCCATTACCGGTTGAGGCCTGTACTTTCTTTGTATGATTTTCTTAAGTGGGTAGTTGATTGTTTTTGAGATTGAGCTTGCTTTGATGAGATCACCGGTGCCTCTTATACGCTGAAGCACACGTTTGGTCTTTTTGTGGCTATTGGTTTTCTGAATTAAGCGGTTTGGTGTGTCTGGGAGAATAATTGCACCTAGTGTCAGGATTGATTTTATAGAGGAGTCCTAGAAATTTATTTTAGAAAAGCAAGAAAGTTTCATTTTTCATAAGAATTTCACGAAATTAATTCTTATTTCTTCATTACAAAGATATATAATAAGGATAAAATTTCAACCTAATTTAACATTTCATGCCCCTTGTGTATAAGCCTTCTCATCTACCTCTCCAACAATTCTTTTCCAGAACCAGTGCTCCCTCCACAGTTTTTCCATTTGCTCAATTGGCACATTCTTAGTCTCTGGCAAGAAAAAGTATACAAATGCAGTCATCAACACCACCCATCCTCCGAAAAAGAAGAAAATCCCTGACTTGAAACGGCAGAGCATAGCTAGAAAAGTTTGTGCAAAAAGAAAAGTGAAGAGAAAGCCCACCGCCACTGTAATACTTTGCCCTGCTGATCTGATCTCCAGTGGAAAAATCTCACTGGGAACTAACCATCCCAATGGACCCCATGACCATGCAAAACCAGCAACATATACACAAATTAAAGCTAAAACTAAGTAAGCACACCCTTCGCTTACTCCACCATGTTCCCCTAGCAAAGCAGCCATAATTCCTCCAATAGTTATTTGTGTCACAAACATTTGAATTCCCCCAATCATAAACAAGGCCTTTCGGCCAAGCTTATCGACTACAAGCATTGATATGAAAGAAGCAGTAGTGCCAACAAGGCCAGAACTCACGACCGAAGACAAGAGTGAAGCACTTTCACTTTGGCCAATTGTCCTGAATAATATTGGAGCATAAAATGTAATAACATTTATGCCTGTCACTTGTTGGAAAAATGGTATAGCTATTGCCATTACCAATTGAGGCCTATATTTTCTTTGTATAATTTTCTGAAATGGGTGGTTGATTGTTTTCGAAATTGAGCTTGCTTTGATGAGATCATCCAGTTCTGCTTGGACATCAGTGGTACCTCGTATACGTTGCAGCACGCTTTTGGCCTTTTGGTGATTATTGCTGTTCTGGATTAAGCTGTTGGGTGTTTCAGGGAGAAGAAGTGCTCCTATTGTCAGGATTGATGCAGGTAATGCTGCCAATGCCAGGGAGATACGCCAACCCCATCCACCTTCGATCTTTTGAGTGCCAAAATTTATCATGTTAGCTGAAAGTACTCCAATGCCAACACCACATTGGAAGCCTATGTTCATTGCTCCTCTGTGTCTGGGAAGTGCCATCTCAGAAATATATAATGGGACCGACTGTAAAGCAAGTGCATTAGGGCATAAACAATTAGGTCCCAAAATTAAGCATAAGATTTCTCACAAGAAATGAGGGAGATGAATCTGAAGAGAATTTATTGTGCATACCTGATTAGCAAATCCTACCCCAACACCAAGCAAGACACGACCGAATATCAACATGTACACGTTAAAAGCGACACCACCAAGGGCTGAACCAGCAAGGAAGGCCGCCCCTCCTATAAGGATCGATGGCTTGCGTCCAAATGCACGGGTCACAGGTGATGCAAAGAAAGAAGAAATAAGGCCAGCTATGTAGAGTGAAGATGTAAATGAAGTCAACAGTTGGCTGTCAAATTTGCAGTAATTGCTAATCTTGGTGTCTTCCTTCATCTTTGTGTAAACTTTTGGAAAGAACTTCTTGAGAAATGACTCCATAGAGGTCACTCCACCTTTACAATTACATAATTACTTGATGAGATAACTTGAATTTTCTGTAGCTGAAGTATCAATTTATTTTTCAAACTCTTAAGTTTTATTGGCCTTAAAATTCATATATTGCCTTTATTTTTGCTAAAGATAATCATTTTTCCATGCTTGAATCAAAATTGATTACAAGTTTATGATTGGTAAGATTGATACTACAAGAAAGAAAACATATTTTATATTGATAATTAGATAGAGAAAAGAAAGTATATAACCTGAAATTCCAAGATCATAACCAAAGATAATTCCTCCTGTGGCAGCCATCATACATGACAGGACAACAAGCAAAGTCATCCTGCCATTGTATTGCCCACCTTCAGTTGTTAAAGCTAACCCAACTGCCATAGCTCAATCCAGCAAGCTCACTCACGAACAGATCTGATAGAGATTGTTTATATTTAAGATTGTAGACAATGGAAGGCTTAAAATGAGCAGCCTTCCTTGACTAGTATAAGTAGAGTGCAGCGAGATAGCTAATTAGAAAGAGACAGACACAGTATCTCTTGAACTAAATCGTTTACTTTGAATTTTGTATGTTTAGGTTGAAAGGTCGCACTTGGAGTCTTTGGCCTTTGCTTTGCACGCACAAATACAAGATTTATCTTTCAAGAGTTATCCAAAAATTTTAACAACCATGAACCTTTTTTCGTTTTGACGAGAACCACCATGAACGTTTAACCATTACATTCAAGCTATTACCGAATATTACTTATCTTTTGTCAGGTAAACATATATATATAGAAATTCATGGATTTAGTTTCCCTCTTTATAACGCATTGAGTTCCGCGTTTTATACAAACCAACAAGTTTGTTGCCTACAAAACAATGCCTAAATCTGCCAATAGCCACTTGAATTGTTGGTAGAATACTGAAACTCGTGATCATGATTCAAACTCCGACAACTTCAACTATTAAAAAAGAAAAAGAAAACATTGCCTGATCCATTAATTAAAAGGACTATGTTGATGAACTTAACTTGCAAGTATAAAAAAAAGAAAAACCTAAATGACCATAATAAGAACAGGTTATAGTCCGGAAGGGGACCAACCATTTTTTTTTTTGGTTTACAATAAATTAACAATAAAATTTTCTTTTCGTTAAGATGCTCTGTGGTCTGACCTATAATTCAATTGTCAAACCAAATCCAAAGTTCTGGGATCTTAAAACCTGAGAATTTAAACATTGATTGTTTTTAAGATTTGAATTAGAAAGTTGTCTCCAGTTCTTGAATTGGTAATCAAACTTGTTTTCTATGTTCTTCTTCTTGCAAGAAAAATTAGATTGAAAATCTCAGTTAAAATCAAATCTCATACACCTTGAATTTTGATATTCTCATTCTGTTCCCCAACAATTCTTTTCCAAAACCAATGCTCCTTCCACACTTTTTCCATCTGTTCAATCGGCACATTCTTAGTCTCTGGCAACAAGAAGTACACAAATGCTGTCATCACGAGCACCCATCCTCCAAAAAAGAAGAAAATCCCTGCCTTGAAGTGGCAAAGCATGCTTAGAAAAGTTTGCGCAACAATGAAAGTGAACACAAAGCTTACTGCCACTGTAATACTTTGCCCGGCTGATCGAATCTCTAGCTGATATATCTCACTTGGAACCAACCATCCCAATGGACCCCAAGACCATCCAAACCCAGCTACATATATACATATCAAGACTATAACTGAATAAGCACACCCTTTGCTCACTGTACCATGATCCCCTAGCTGAGTTGCCATGAGTCCTCCGACAAGCATCTGTGAGACAAACATTTGGATTCCCCCAACCATGAATAAAGTTCTTCGCCCGAATTTATCTACAACAAGCATTGATATGAATGTAGATCCGGCTCCTATAACTCCGGTTACCACAGAGGACAAGAGGGAAGCGCTTTCACCTATTCCAATTGTCCTGAATAGAATTGGAGCATAAAATGCAATGACATTGATGCCTGTCACTTGTTGGAAAAATGGTATGGCTATTGCCATTGTTATTTGAGGCCTATAATTTCTTTGTATGATTTTCTTCAATGGATGGTTGATGGTTTTAGAGACTATGCTTGCTTTGATGAGATCATCGAGTTCAGCTTGGACATCCCCGGTGCCTCGTATTCGTTGCAGCAAAACTTTGGCCTTGCCGTGATCACTGCTATTCTGGATTAGGCTGCTGGGTGTCTCCGGGAGGAAAAGTGCACCTACTGTCAGGATTGAGGCTGGAACTGCTGCCATGGCTAGGGAAATACGCCAGCCCCAACCACCTTCTATCTTTTCCGTGCCAAAATTAATAAGGTTAGCTACCAATGCTCCTATGCCAATACTGAACTGGAAGCCATTGTTGATTGCTCCCCTGTATTTAGGTGGTGCCATTTCTGAGAGATACAGAGGGACTGACTGCAGGATAAATTAAAAATTGGAGAATCATATTAATGAATCGTATTGTGCAGAAGAATTGGATCAATTTTCTAACGGAATTGTTAAAGCATATACCTGATTTGCAAATCCAACCCCTATTCCAAGCAAGATACGACCAAATATCAGCATGTAGACATTGAAAGCTGCACCACCAAGGGCTGAACCAGCAAGGAATGCGGCACCTCCTACCAGGATTGATGGCTTGCGACCAAAAGCTTTTGTAACTGATGAGGCGAAGAAAGTAGCAACAAGCCCGGCTACATATAGCGAAGATGTAAATGAGGTTAACAGTTGGCTATCAAATTTGCAGTAGTTGCTGATTTTGCTGTCTTCCTTCATCTTTCTGTATACGTCCGGGAAGAACTTCTTGAGGAATGGCTCCATAGATGTCACTCCACCTTCACATAGTTAATGAGATCATTGGAACTTTCTGAAGAACTACTAACAAGAAAACATCAAGGTTCTATGGCATGTAGTTGACTTCTTGTTTGGACAAATTGAGCCAATAAATTAATACAATCAGTTCACTTCTCATGTGTTCAGACAGAATATAATTGGATTTATTTTTATACTCCTGCATGAAAAAATAATTGTCTGCTATATTAGTTGGCTCCTCCTGTTGGCTTCAATCTAGATTTGGATGGCTGAAGATATCTTGGAAATTGATTATCCAAAAAGAAATGCTCATGACATAGAAATTTTTACAGGAACCTTTTTCTCTTCTGGTTATTTTCCTTCTACTTTTAAAATTTTAGGATTGGACCACCACTTTTAGTTCTTTCATTATTCAGATGCCTTTAAAATAAGCCCATTTTTAAACTGCTGATTGTTGTCAATAGACAATAAACATGATTTAACTTGTAGGATTAGAACCATCTGCTCACCATGTGATAACAGAGAGATACGCATATGGGCTTTGTGATCTTGTGGAACTGACTAAGCAGATATGTTGGCATAATTAGGACATTGAATGTTTGTTAACTGCTAAAACCCATTTCACTTAATGGCAAGAGAAGCTGGAAGGGCAAAGACTAACATGGTTTCAGCATCATTATACAGGACATTCTTTTATTGCTTGGATGGTGATTTCCAACAGATTAAAAAGTTGTGGTGTTCCGATTACTAGCACGTCTGTCCTTTCTACGTTCCATTATTATAGTGGTTATAAACTAGTGATCATCTTTTCTTTTCTTGACCATAATCCAAAGAAATTTGGGAAAGAATTCTTCAGCATCTGAATTGCAGAATACAGGTTGTGATTGGGATTCCATGGTTTAGAGTGTTCAGACTTTCAAAAATAAGGAAAAGTCTTTTGCAGTTCTCATCTTGAAGTCAGCTTGGTTAGTCTACATCCAAGCAATATAGAGGAAAAAATTCATAATTGGAAGTTTGGCAAAGCCCCTTAGCCTTTACTTCTATAGCAAAATAATTGGTTGACACTATTAAAGTTCAAGCTTGGTTCCTGCAAAATGTTGCTGCTTCGCCAAGGATGGTCTGACAGGGATTTAATGTTTAGATAAATAAATATTGCAATTAAGCATCCAACAGACAGTAGATAGAGAGCTTTCACACTGACTTTAATGTTCATGCTGATTATCATATTTCATAGGCATGTAAGATGCCATATTAATTGGAAAAAGGTAGAAATATAAAAGATTTCTGCTCAAAACTAGATTAATAATTTAGCCATAAATTGTCAACGCAAAGGAGAAAGATATATTATACAAATAACTTTTGGGAGACAAACCTGAAATTCCAATATCATAGCCAAAGATGACTCCTCCCATGGCTGCCATCATACATGACAGAACAACGAACAAGGTCATCCTACCGTTGTATTGCCCATCTGCACCTGTTATTGCCAAAGCAACCGCCATTTCCTAACACAGCTATGCTCGGAAAGAGAAGAGTAGAGTTTCAAGCATGGAATGTAAGGATTTGATTACAGCAGTATTTCCTTGACTTCAAGATCTCAATGATTTGTTGCTTTCAACAGAAGAAAAAGAAAAAGAAAAAACTGTACCATCAATCACTTGTTATTTGTATTTTTCTTAAGAGCACGTGGGTTTGAACATTCAACTAGCAGTTGAAACTTTGGAGTCATATGGGTGCTTCACTGTCATTGCACGAAAAATACTACTATATATTACGAAATCGGGCCCAAACTGACAAACTTAACTTGCTTGGTAAACGGACAAGACAAAGAGAACCTTTCGGTCCTGTCCAGGCAGAATCCCTGAATTATTGGATGACACTCATTTTTATAACTCTCCTTTGCAAAAGTCACGGTTACAATTACATCAAAGAAATGTAAATATGAGAGAATATATATGTTCTTGGTGTTAACCAGAAGCAGTTGTACCTTTTGAAATGATCATTGATCAAGCCAATGATGCTCTTGGTGCTAAATTTTTTTACCTGGATTTATTGCTTTTAAAATCTTGGAATATCAAGTGAAAAGTGAAAACTAAAAAACCAGATTTGAAAATTGTCTCATTTCATTGAAATGTGAATACTTTCTGCAATTTATGTTTTTTTTTTCTTTTTCATTTAACGATCGTTCAAAGTTTCAAACCTCCAAATCCGACATTTGCAAGATGAAAATGAGGGCTTGTACGTTCAAACTCGAGCGAGGATTAAAAAATCTAGCCCAATTGTTCTTTCCGAGTTAGGGTGAATGGGCTGAACCCTCCTCAAAGGAATGATAATAAATGGGTCATGAGTATAAAAAAGAACAATACAAAACTAAATCAAACCAACCCAAATTTACAGGTGGGATCCATTTTTTTCTGTCTAAACCCTCTCAGCTTAACCCAAAGTCCCTCCTCTTCAGATGCCTCTTCCTCCTTCAAATCCCGTAAGCACTAAAAACTGATCTTTTGTAAATGCTTTCCTTCCTGCTTAACCTAAAAGGTTGAACTACATGTGATAAGCTGGAGAAGATGATCACAAGACGGGCTATACCGAAAAGTTGAGAAAGAAAAGCAGCAACTTTGCATCCAGGATCAGTGACCATGGTGAGTTGGTAACCAACCCTCTTCTTTATATGAGTGAATAGCTTTTCTGCTATAAGTATAATTGAGATTGGGCTGATGTTTGAGATTGATACAGTGAATATGGGGCCGAAGTTGTTTGAAACAGTGAAAGGAAAGTTGAGTTTGGGGGCAAAAATAATTCAAGAAGGCGAAAGGGACAATGTTTTCAAACAAATATTTGTTATGGAAGGAGAGGACCGGAGGAGCTGCTAAAGGCTTCCCAATGCTATCTGTCAACGACAGCTGGTCCTATTGTAGGGCTTTTGTTTATTTCTACTGAAAAGGTTGCCTTCTCTGCAGTGAAAGATCAATCAACATCATTTCTCCTACTGGACAATTGATTGGAACAGTACGTTACAATTAAAACGTTTTCCATTTTCTGACTTTTCCTCTGAGTTTCTTACTGCAAATAATCAGATTGGTGGAGTTTTTCAACGGCGAATTAATGTAAATATAAACATGTGCTCCGGCTTTTGATTTCAATAAGGAAGATCAAAAGAGCCAAGTACCTGAGTGAGAACGTGAACAATCCAGCACATTGAAATGGTGACACCGAATGGTTTTGAGTTTTGAATAGAAAATCTCCAATTTTCATTATGGAAATTAGTAGATTCCGGATGATAAACCTAAGGCAGTGGGCCCAAGATCACCATTGGTCCACTTTATAAGCCTTGTAAAGTACTAGGCTTTTCGTCGACAATAAAGTGCAATTAGAAGTATCTCCATTCCTGAGTACTTTGAACTTACATGTTACATTAAGATGTAGGAACTTATTCACTGCAATATTTGGTTTCTAAATCTTACTCTAGCTCTAGCCTCTGTCTAAGATAAAGATGTTAATTTTATTCACATTTCACAAAAAAATTTAATTTTTTTTATCCAAATATGAATATCAAATTTTGATAATGGAAACAAAAATAAATATAATTTTGAAATATCTATCCAATATAAATTTAGAGATGAATAATATAATAGTTGCCTTGTACATACTTTATATATATATATATATTTATATTTTAAAAAATATAAATTTATTATTTATTAGGTTAGAGTTTCATTTTTTTTTTGTCTCCTTCCTATCCTCTGCTCTCAAACTCCATCAATAGGGCCAGCCAAGGTCAATTACAAATAAAATTTTAATATATATATATTTTTTTATTTTCATTCAAATAAAAAATTAAGTTATCCGTCAATTACAAATAAAATTGATATATTTAAAATTAGTGATTTGTAAGGTTGACAAAATAAACTCAAGGCCAAAAATTGATTAGAAAGAATTTAAATCTCAAACAATTCAAATTTAGACCAATATTAAAATTATCAAATTTATAATTAATTTACTCAAAAAAATAATTTTTAATTATCAATATATCTATATAAGCCTTTGTCTTTAGATTTCATTTCAATAAGATAAATAAATATAAATATAAATAAGCATTTTCTCTCTCAATTCTCAAACGCTGCATTAATGCACTGCTTGCACCTTGGCTTCCTTCGCCACTACTAACAGAAAAGTCAAATTACCAGTTTTTTTTCTCTCAATTCTCAAACGCTGCTGAGTTAACGCATTGTTTGCTACTTCGCTTCCTTCCACTACTAACAGAAAAAATTCCCTTCACTCACTCTCTCCTACATATATTCTCTGCTTTCATCATTTCTTCATTTCTCTCCTCTCTCGATCGTTTCAATTGTTTCTCTTTTTTATTGTTTCCAAATCTCATATACTAGCTTTCAAGCTCAGAATAACTAGCACCCCAAAAAACCATCTCGCCTGACTTTATAATCTAATATCCAAGGTACATCATCTTCATATATGTTTTTCCAATTTGATTTGTTAGTTTGTTTTGCTGCTTGGTTCACAAGAAAACCCTGCGAAAACAAATATATGATAAAGAAAATTTAGTAACTAGAGATTTTTGTACACCGTTCTCTCTTGTTTGATATATATATATATATATATATATATATTTATAGATCTTTTCATTTTTTTTCTTCAGATCATGAACTTGAAAGAAAAAAAATGCATCCCAAATTTTAACTCTTGTAGTACAATTTTTTTTTCTTTTTGCTTTCCTTGTTTTGAGCTTTGATCGGTGTCCATTGGTCGAAGCTTAATTGTCTCATTTAAGTATTTCTCAAGCTTTTTTTTGTTTTGTTTTGTTTTAAATCTCTAAATTTTGCTAATATTAATTTCTTTGCAATATTTAGAATATAACTACATTCTTACATTTTCAGTCTTTCTCGGAAACCCTAACTCACTCCCCCATGCAAGCATCTTTATTATTCAATGTCTCTCAAAGCATTTTGATTTGATCCAACAATTTTTTTACAATTTTTTTGTTCATGTTTTATATATATGCAGTTAAAGCAAGTTAACGTTATTTTGTTTTTGTAATTTGTAGACCTGAACGCATTGCAAATCAATGGAGAAAAGTTGGCATAAACTTGATGGTGGAGCCGTAGCTGCTTCAAATCTCACTGTAAGCTCTCTCTCTCTCTCTTTCTCTCTCTCTCTCTCTCTCTCTCTCTCTCTCTCTCTCTCTCTCTCTCATTTCATTGCACGCTTTCTCCTCCGATTTCTGTTATTCTCTGATTTTGTTGATTCTCTCTTCGCTCCACCCATGCTCACGCACCCTCCTTCATACCGCCAACTGCACGCGTCATGTACCAAAAGGGACGTTTCCACTTTGCCCGAACATGCAAATCCTTTGTCTCCCACGCGCGCACAAAAAGCGCGCTTTTACACTAGCTTACCTCTATTGTTTTTCCATTTTTTTTCTGGTTTTAATTCAGATTATCATGTCGTAGCTAAAGAACAGAAAATGAATTATCCAAAAAAAAAAAAAATAAAGAACAGAAAATGAAAAAAAAAAAAGCTCACGTACAAAAACTAATACCCAGATCGTATTTTCACTACGATGTTCAGAGAAAAAGTTGTGACATGGGTCTTGTTTTGAATGGCAGGAGACCATGTACTTGAAAAGGCAAGAAGGACAGCTCTCCGAGGGCGCCGCAATGAGGCTTTGTTTGGGCAGACAACTACTGCTGCCTTCTTCACCCGATTCTACCCTTGGTAAACACAATCATATGCATTTATGCCCTCCTTTTTACTTCAAATTCACATTTGATAGTCCCTTCTTCAGTGTCTCTCGCATGCCTGATCTTGGTTTTGTTTTTTTGGTACAGATGCTACAGCTCATATTAGAGTTGGCTCTTATTACGAAATTGATCACTCCAAGCTTCCCACTAACGCCCCAGACCAACTCAAGTTAGTTCGAGTTATCATGGTACCAACTACCAAGTCCTCCCCCAATGAAATAAAAATAAAAAAGAAAGAAATGCATTTGTTTTCAGTTTACTTTTTCAATCCTGTAAACTAGTAACTGGTGTTCTAACGATTGGTTGTATTGTTGTTGTTTGCCAGGTGAACAAAAAGTCTAAGTCCAGCGTGTCATTAAGGTATCCAAGCGTGTATTCTCTCCATGCTCACTTCAGCGAGAGGAATTATAGGAAACTGGCAAAGATGTTACCTTCACTCGATGAACATTGCGCAATGGGATCGGAGCTTGCTGGAGATGTTTTATATCGTAGGATCCTACCACATGAAATTGCAGTGCAAAGGAATCAATGGAACTTTTGGATAGTAGTTTCTTCGAAGGAACAGGAAAGAGGGAAGAACCCGAGCCTAAGCCCAGCTACCGTTACCAGATACGTCAACGCGGTCTCTACGAAAGGCTTGTGCTTGTCCGAGTTGAAGTCTACAGGGATGGTCCAGTGGGGTCGGCGTAAGCAAGTTCGGTTCTTGGGTCCCCAGGTGGAGGAGAGGCGGGAACGGAGTTTGCCAAGAACTGTAAACGGGGAAGAGGAAGAGAAAGGAAATGAAGACGATGAAGAAGATGATGAAGGGGACGAGAAAGAAATAATGGTGAGTGATGAAGAGAACAAGGAGACAGATAGGAAGAGCTGTAAGAGGAAGGTCCATGGAGCAAGCTACAAAACCCAAATGCCAAAGAAACTAAAACATGAAACGCAGAACCAACAAATTACTCGTTACAAGCCAAGTAAGAGAAGAGAAGTCAAGAATTCCATTGAAAGATGGTCTTTTCAGAGGTGAGCTATAGCTATTTATTTAGTGTTCATTTATTTCGTATAGCTTGTTGTATTAATTTTTTATAAAGCTGGTTTCCGAGATTGATTAATGAATGTTATAAAGGTATAATTTAGCTGCGGAAAACATGTTGAAGATTATGAAGGAGAAGGGAGCAGTGTTTCGGAAACCAATGCTCAGGCCAGCATTGAGAGTAGAGGCTAGGAAGCTGATTGGGGACACTGGTTTGTTGGATCATTTGCTGAAGCACATGGCTGGGAAAGTGGCTCCTGGAGGAGAAGAAAGATTCATGAGGCGGCATAATGCCGATGGGGCAATGGAGTATTGGTTGGAGAGTGCTGATTTAATGGACATCAGGAAGGAGGCTGGGGTGCAGGATCCTTATTGGACTCCACCTCCAGGTTGGAAGCTTGGTGATAACCCCATCCAGAATCCTGTTTGTGCTAGAGAGCTCAAAGAGCTTAGGGAAGAAATAGCCAAACTGAAAGAGTATTGACCTTTTATTCTTTTCCCTTGGAAGTGACTTATTCTCTGCTGGTATTGGTCTTTATATGTGGTATATGATTCGAAATACGAATTGTTTTCATTTTTTAATGTCTAAAAAGGGGCATGCCGGAGACCAGGAAGACTGAAGAAGATCTAGCTCTTGTCAGCACCCCAAAATTTTCTGTTGCAAGCCAAAACTTGGCTCTTGATACTACTATGTTAAATTCATTGAAGGTAGATGTTAAAACTTGACTTATTTTGTTTGCCACCACATATGCTCTTTTCTTAGAAAATTTCTTGGATTGTTGCACAGGAACAGTACGTGAACTTGATGAATATGAAAGCTAAACTTGAGGGAAAGCTTGCGGAAATTGCACAATCTTTATGTGGACTGGAGGTATTCATCAGGAGTCACTCAGTTCCCCCTAATTGAAGTCTATAAGCTGCAACTTGAAAAAGCTTTTTGCAGTATCTGATGATGACATGACATGAATGAATCATGCAGGAAGAGATGGGGAAGCTAAAATCTATAGTGGAAGTTCCACTACTAATAATGGGATCAACAACACCGCCATTAGGCGCTGATAGAGAGGCAAAAGAAACGGAGAAAAGTAACAAAACTGCAGCGGTAATATCAGATAAAGAAGAAAAAGATAGTAGTGCAGAAGGAAAGAATCCAGCACTTCCAAGAAAAAGAAGAAACGCATTGGCGATAACAGAGGACAAGGCGGCAAAAATTGAAAGCATGAAGAGTGGGTTCAGGATATGCAAGCCACAAGGGACCTTCCTCTGGCCAAACATGGGCTTGTTCCGTCAGGATGTTGTCCCGATTGATAACCTATTTGCGATCCCCACTCCTCCCTGTGTCTGCTCTTCCACTACCACAGCGCCCCGCCTCGTCCCCAGCCCTCAAGAACACAGGCCCCAGCCAATTTCCACAGTCAAACCACTGGCGGAGAAGCGAAGTACTGTTGCTGTCAATTTCACAGCCACTTCTGTTAGCAGACACCTTCCTCCTCTGCCTCTGGAGGCCACCATCGCCCAATATGCAAACAATAGCATCACCTCCAACACATCTACTACCACCACCAGAACTCCTCTCATCAACCTCAATGAGGTTCCTGGAAACCCCCACGACCATGGATTTTGTAGCCTTCAAAGTCAAAGTCACACCTCACCCTGTTCACTCAACTACCAGAGAAGAAATCATATGACAACCTCTACTTCCATGCCACGAGTATGTTCCCGCAACAAACATCCGTTTCATTAGTTTATTTGGTTTATCTCAACCCTGACTTTCGTGAATTGTACAGATGATAACCGCAAGGAAAGAGAATGAAATGAGCCAATGGGACAGGGGCAATCGCCAGCATATAAGGGTACACTCGTCACTCTCTTCTCATCGCGTGAAGGTGGGAGCAGGAACGTGGTTGGCTCTGTGCACCCCTAACTCTTCCATGGGCAATAATCCTAGGAGAGTCTAGAAGAATAGTACTAATATCAATTTATCATATAAAATAAATTTTATAAAATTTCATTTTTCATCCTAAAAAAATATTCTGGAATTTGGGGAACTATGGTTTCAACTTGTACCCAAGAGTTGGTGAATCTTTTTTGGTACCATGTATTTTAGTCCCCTCTTATATCTATGTAGCATAAAGATACAAGTACGAGATAACAGGCGATTAATGTGCAGCCTTTGTTGATATACATATAAATATATATACTACGTTATTTCAAGTCTCCAGTCCATAATTTGATGCTGCCAGGGAGAGAGTAAGAGCGAGTTTAAAGGACGAGGACATTTATCCTTACTCTTGCCTTTGTTGACATATATACAATACGTTATTTCAAGTCACCAGTCCATAATTCGATGCTGCCAGGGACAGAGTAAGAATGAGTTTGAAGGACAAGGACATTTACCCTTACTCTTCCTTTCTTTTAGGGATTACTCTTCCTTTCTTTTAGGGATAATGGCAACATTATATTATGGGAAAAATCAGTAAATCGGAGTAATTTAGTAATAAGCTTCACAGTCTACAGAATAGATCTCTTGACACTACCTCAATAATGAACATAACATAGATATGGCAGTGCCAAGATATAAACAAACTTTCCCCGTCAAATTCAATTGTAATTTGCAATCAATTTGTCTTCATGAATGTGATTGTGCACCTAGCTAGAAGATGAATGGCCTTATCGATAAGCGTTATAACACATTTGTTCTCTTAAATAGAGACACATGTTAAACATTTGCCATCCTTCAAAATAATCAGATCCTACAGCTTGGAATACATGTTGAGGCCATTATTCTTAATATCTTGAAAGTTAATGCAACTGGAGAGTGCAGCTGTGAGCTTCTTCAAATCATCAGTTGTGTGTGCAGCACTCAGAGCGATTCGCAACCTAAACAAAGGTAGAAATGAAAAGACATGTGAGTCCACATTGAAATGAACATGGTAATTAATTTTATTATTCTCCATGTTGTAGGCACATGATTAGTCAGACAGAATTGATTGGCGGATTAATAATATTCACTTCTCCAGGAACAACTTCAGACTACCTTACTGCTAACACTTAGTTCAACGATATATGTACAAAAGGGTTATTTAGGTTAAAGAATGTAAGAATTAATTTAAAACAATAGGAATGCGCATCCAAATTGGAAACAAGAAAAACAAAAGGCACGGTGTATAGGCCATGCTTTCTATCTTCGGAGTGAAGTATATTTGAAAGTAATTGCAAATCAAATCACTAGCAACCTATTCCATGATCCAGGTTTGATTCAGAACATCCACAATGATTTCCACCAAAGGTTTGACATTTTATACTAGATGCCCCCACTTCACAAAAGGTTAAACCAGAAGTGTCCAAAGTAGACTACTAACTAATACAAGACTAGCAGCAATTTTACCAAGAAAGTTTCCATACAACTAAAACCAACAAGATGTACGATAATAAATGATTTCAACAAACCTGCAAGAGTTAGGGGGCACTGTTGGTGGTCTGATTGCAGTCACGTGGAAACCAGATTTCAGCAATTGCCTGTTCCCATGAAAGATGGAAAAGTTAGAAGCTTTTGTAGAAATGATTAGTCACTCACAGCCACACAGGGAGAAGGAGGGGGGCAAGAGAGATGAAACCTGCTAGCTTTCAGGGCTTTGTCTTCGCTTCCTACAATAAGAGATATAATTGGACTGGAGATAGGGATTCCAGTCAGAGCTTGAAAATCCTGCACCCGGTTCCAAAGTGCTCTTCTGCGCCACATCTCTCTTTTTGCCACAATAACAGCAGCTGATAAGTTGCATTCATGTTGTTAGCAAAAAGGAAAAAGCTACAATTACATCTGCCCATAATACAAAAAGAGAATCACTTTGACATTGTACATTATATGATCACTTAATCTGTACATTATATTATCACTTAATCTTACATTCTAGGAGCATCACTCCAACAGTCAACAATCATACAAATAAGCAAACCATGCTTCCCCACCCCATCCTCCCTCCCTTTTATTCCTAGTAGTTATACTACATCCTATAGGGATCATTACTTCAACAGAGATAAATCCTATTAGTAATAATAATTAACAGAACAAAGAAGAATGCGTCTGTTTTTTTCAGAATTTTCAAGCACCAAGGAAAAAACAATAACAAAAAAGAACATATGTCTCATTGAAATGATGCTGAACTTTACCATGTGCAGCAGCAGCTAAAGGAACTGGTGTCGCAGTAGAAAATATGAAAGAACGACCCCTTGATTGGATAAGTTGCTTCCACCTTTTGCTGATCACATGGTAGTCAGACTGGTATGATTAAATATGATATATTCACACAAAAGGACACAAAATATTCAATTCAGGATACTCCCTACACTACACAGGTCTTTTGGTGAGTTATTATTTATTAGAGAGATGTGAAGGAGCCTGAACACAGACGTCAAAACACATTGTGAACTCACATATCTTAAGGGGAAACATGAAGAACATTTTTATATAAATTTGAATTGCGTGAGGGTGTAACTTGAAAGTATTTTTCCCCAGAAAAAAGAACAAAATATAAATTTTACATTAGAATTGAGGAATCTCAATGGACAAAGATTCTCCTTTTAAAGGAGCATGTTCTTCTATTTATCATATTATAGTTCTGCACACATATAGATGGGATATTAAATGATTATAAACAGGACAGACCCATACAGGATAAATTTATAGATGCATCGCATGTCTAGATTATTTTAACTCAACAAGGGCCTTAACATGGGATTTCAAATGCTAGAACTTGAAAATAGTGCATACCATTGGAACAAATCACAGTTGTAACTACTTCACAGGTAATGATCCAACATCTATATTTTTGTTCTCTTATTGCTTTTAAAATAAGGAATAACTGTGCTACGCTCAGTTAAAAAGACAAACTCATTTAACAACATTTTGTTAATAAGTGCTACAACTACATACAACAATGAAAGGCTAAAGTTCATATGCGCAGAAAAAAAAGGGAGGGGCGTAAATGTGACAATAATAGTTTTGTTGTCTATTATCTTTTTTCAGATGCTGTTCTATTGCCTTTTTCCTATTTTTCTACACGTTAGAAAACTACATAAAACAATAAATTACCTGCAGGCAATGAATCCACCTTGACAACCTGCTGCCTTGCTCAAAGTTCCAATGCAAATATCAACATCTCTTTCACAATCAAATTCCTCTGCCACTCCTCCGCCACTCTTGCCACAAACAAATGTTCCATGTGCCTGAAAAGAATAGGAGCAGCACTTTTTAGTTATTGATGGCATATGCTAGAGATAAATCATGTGAAGAGAAAGAAGCTATCTTCTCTATACCATGAACAAGCTCAGTGAAAGTCTAGGCTAGGCTGTTTAGCTAATGACTGAGAATAACTGCAGAATACATCAATAAAATTAAGTTCGTTGTCTTAAATTAGATCTTTCTTTTACCTAGAACAAATTATGTGGATTGAGCAGCTTAAAAGTATAAAATTTTAATAGATTGAAGGCTAAACTAAATCCTACACAAGGTTATCTATAAAATAGACATCTAATATCTTCTTGCAGTTCTAAAACTGCCAACGTAAACTTACATCATCGACAACTAACAAGAAGTTATGCTTCTTGCGTAGCTTAACAAGCTCCACCATAGGTGCAAAGTCTCCATCCATGCTAAACAAGCTGTAGAAGAGAAAAAAGAATAAATAATACCTATTAAACAAACAGATAAAGAAATCGGTTTTCGGCCACTCAGTCATAAGACATGAATGGTAAGTTGCAATATATGGTAGATAATACCTCCTTCATAACTAAACACATTTGCCAAAAACTATTATATTCAACAATACGTACTATAACAATACATACTTGGTTGATAAGATGCAAAACATACAAGGTACAGTTATATGCATATACAGAGTGCCAATCATGAAAGTCCATCTTCTTGGACATCCAAATAAGCATGAAAACATGGAAGAAAGTTTGTTTATTTATTTATATTTTTATAGGATAAAGAAATGGCATTGTAACAAGCAAATGTAATAACATGACTAACCTATCAGTCACAACAACCTTTTTCTTCATTCTGCAACTCAATCTGTCAAAATTTGAAAATGTTGCCATTATGTAGCATGGCTAGAGAAAGTCTCAGAAAGAGAATGATCATCAGAGAATCTAAGTGAAAAGTAAAAACCTACAACAGTGTGCTGAGATGGGACATGTCACAGTGTTTATATACAAAGAATTCTACAGTTCTTTGTCTTTCAGCAAGATGAATACCATCAATTATTGATGCATGGTTTAGTTCATCAGAAAAAATGGCAATTTTTTCGTTCTTCAAAGGCTTGTTGCCTGCCGCAAGGAGAGATGCAATGTTTCCAAGTGCTACCATCAATGCCATATTGGCTGAAAACCCTGTAGGACAAAGAAGACAGTCCTAAAGCATAAATTGTGAAAAAGGAAAAAGAAAACAAAAAAAAAAGGAAAGCATCAGTTTTCTGCTGAAAAGTTTAGAATAGAATATTGATGCTCAAAAGAACAATTATTGAAAGAACAAGAATATCACACTGACTATAATCCACAAAACAGATCTTGGATTTCAAAAACCTAGTTTAGAATTTATAATCCAGATTGGACAAAAATATCAATTTCATTCATTATTATTCTCCAAACATGTTTAAGCACTTAACAAATTGAACATACCAACAAATGACTTAAACAAAAGCAAAAAAGAACTAAATATAAACAACTATGGGTGAAAAGTCTAATCCTAGGTCTATACCTCCTTCTTCTTTAAGCTTGCCAAGCTTGACTCCAGTAATCTATGGTGGTAAGTATATCCGCAGATTAAAGCAGAGCCCCTCGGGCCCATTCCATAATCTTGGGCTGCCTGTTATGAAATTAATGTAGCGAAAGAAAAATATTTAATCTACAAATATGGCAGAAAATTATGTGGGAATATGATAAGTCAATCATGAAGCAAACCTTAGCAGATGCTTTCCGAACTGCTGGATGTGAACTCAAGCCCAAATAATCATTTCCAGAGAACAAAATTAACCGCTTGAATTGCTGTTGGCAGGTGCCAAAATTATCATCAGCTAATCCTTCTCTAGGGACAATCTCCTCTCCTACCAGCCCAATGAGCAAAATTCAATAAACAAACCTCAAAAGTTTATCTATTTTGGAGCAAAGTCCAGTCATTTTCCAATCAAAGAAGAAGAAAAAAGGGGTTATTGGCATCTGCATTCATTCAGTAATTATTCACCATTTTCACAATTATATAAGCAAAAAAAAAAGAACCCAAGTTTTCTTTTGAAACCAAAAATCAAAAGAAAAAAGAATTACCAGAACTGGGAATCTCAAGAAGCCACCTATGGTAAGTGGATTCAGGAATAGAGACTTGGACAGAGGAACGATCCCATGGTTGTATTTCGTCGAACAACTGGTATTCTTTTTCATTGGAAATTCCAACACTGGCCACTTCCTGTTGTTCGTTGGACAGATAAAGGGGTCTTAAAGATCGAAGAAGTTTCAAAGATTGGAGCTTTGAAATTGCTTTTTCGACCCATTTGTCCCATAAGCTGCTCGCCTCCATTTTCCACACCAACTAAACAGTATGCGCTTTTGAGGAGGTAGAAATTGGTGTGCAAGGAGGTAGTGCCGTAGGGAACTGCAAAATGCAACTGCAAAAAGCAGCCTTACGAACACTGACAAATTTTTTCAACACCTACTGGATTTGAAATCACGTTTTCAATACTCCACCTACCCAATATATCATAAAACGAATAGAACTTAGATCAAATTTATAAAGAAAATTTTCTAAAATTTTTTTTGATTTAATAAAAATTCTAGTAAAAAATTTAAATCAATATATTAATAAAATTTAATATAAAAATTAATAATATGAATAAAATTATTAAAAATATTTTTTATAATTTAAATTTTATGATATTCATTCAATAATAAAAATTTTATTAATATTTTTATTATAAATGTCTATCAAAAATATATATTAAAATTTATTTAAAATTTTTTATATTTTGTATATTTAATCTATATAAAAAGATATTTTAATTTATCAATTTTAATTTTATTTAATTATTTTTAATAAAAAATTTCACAAATTTCATTTAAATAATATTTTCTAAAGTCTTTCTCTCTTACCATTGTCCACATCACTGCCAATTTCTAATTGGCTTAAACTTAAAAAAAAATGTTTATTTTATATTTCAATAAAATTATTATAATGTTTTAAAATAGTTTTCTTTTCAAAAAAAATGTTAGGGTTGGGAGACTTCTTTAATTCAAGGTCAAAGATTTAAAAAAAATTTATATTAAATTTATAAATTGATTATTAAAAAAATATTGATAATGAAATTTGAATCTAAATATTATAAATGAAAATTCTTACTAACTCAATTAATTTTCATTGGCTAAAATAATTTGTTTATTGATTGAATAACCAAAAAAAAAAAAAAGTTTTATCACTTGTTGGAGAGAAACCTTCTTATTAAAAAAATGGTACCAAAATCTTTTTTTTTTTCTTTCTTTCTTTTTCTTCAAGTTGTCAATCATCAAGTTGTTATTTGTTATCTATATATAAATAATTAGTCAACAAGAAAAACTGAAAGCAGAATTCTATATATTACCAAAATTACGCTCATAAGAAACAGAAAAGGAAGAGAAAAAAACAAAAAACAAAAAACACTTGTTGTTGCCATGGCCAAGATTCATGTGAAAATCATTGTTATTTCCCCTATTGGAGTCACGAGCAAGAGCTATCCACCATGACTGTCCATTAAACTCTGAAAAGCATCCACATTACTCTTACATTACCATTTTTAATATTTAAATAAGCTATATCTAATTTCCAATGAGATTGTTGATTAATTTGTTTGTCTTATATCAAATGAGATTTTAGTTCAAACACCAATGATTTCTTGTTCACACAAGTTAGAAGTTAAATCCCTACAAGATTAGTGATGAAACTGCATATATATTTCTTTTGGTCGACAAAAAATTTAGATGATCAAATCAAAACTTTAACTTAAAAAAGAATTTATGAATCTTTTAAGAATTTTAAAACTTAAAATATCACTTAAGATTTAAAAATTTAAATTTAAGTACTTTACATCTAAATTTTAAATCTTAATCATTTGCGTCAACTCTTATTGACCATGCAATTACATATATATATATATATATAATTTGGTATTAAACCAAAACCAACCTATTTGCTTTCTGTTCTTAAAAAAAAATTTATGAATCTTTTAAGAATTTTAAAACTTAAAATATCACTTAAGATTTAAAAATTTAAATTTAAGTACTTTACATCTAAATTTTAAATCTTAATCATTTGCGTCAACTCTTATTGACCATGCAATTACATATATATATATATATATATAATTTGGTATTAAACCAAAACCAACCTATTTGCTTTCTGTTCTTAAAAAAAAATTTATGAATCTTTTAAGAATTTTAAAACTTAAAATATCACTTAAGATTTAAAAATTTAAATTTAAGTACTTTACATCTAAATTTTAAATCTTAATCATTTGCGTCAACTCTTATTGACCATGCAATTACATATATATATATATATATATAATTTGGTATTAAACCAAAACCAACCTATTTGCTTCCTGTTCTTAAAAAAAAATTTAATTGGCACTCTTTTTTTCGAACATATATGCCTTGTATAGGACAAACAACTAGATGTAATAAAATCTGATGAAACATGCCATGGCATAAGTATTTCATTGTAAGGGTAGGAAGGAAAGGGCGAATCACAACCCGCATGAAGCAGAAGCGACTCCTGGAGGTCTGAATGGCGTCACGTAGAAACCACATTTTACCATATATGTACCTATTCCATGGCAATTGAAACTGTCAGAAGCTGTGTGGTGATGGAACATAACCAGAGACAGAGAGGGAGAGACAGCACAAACCGGCTAGCTTGGACGGCCTTCTCTTCAGTTCCATCAATAATTGATATTATGTGACTTGTAATGGGGATTCCAGTAAGAGCATGGAACTCTCGCATCCTATCCTGAGTTGCCCTTCTGCGCCATGTTTCTTTTCTTGCTACAAGAACAGAAGCTGCAAAGCAATTGATAACATGAATGCAAGACCCCTACATCAAATTATGCTCCGTCTATCAACATTATTCATCGAAAATATATAGTACTTATTTAGGTCAGTGATCAACAGTGGCCAACAAGAAGAAACTGCCCTTTACCTTGTAGGCAGAAATGTGTTGGGAATATTGACTCAAATTCCATAAGAGATTTGTTTGAGATTTGTTTGAGATTTGTCAGATATTACTTGATGGACAAGAAGACTTGCAAAAGAAGAATTCTAAGATAAAGAGGATTCTTAATAGGTAAGTTTGACTTGCAAGAGAAGAATTCTAAAGGGAAATGGATTCTTAATAGACAAGTTTGACTTACAGGAGAAGAATTCTAAGGGAGAGGGATTCTTAATGGGTAAGTTTGTATGGTTATAAATAGGTGAAGTCTCTACAGGGTTAGGTATGAGAAAAAAGATGTAAGAGAGTTGTAAGGTTTTGTGGGATAGACATCCCATAGAAGTATTGGGGCTCTACGTCTTATGGGTGTGTATGTTTGTTTGTGATTGGACTAGAGGAGACTGAGAAGGTCCACATAGGTATGATGTATAGGAACATATGGGTATGTGTTTGGTTATGTTGAAAGAGTGCACAAGGGTTTGGGTTTGTGTTTGTTTGGGTTGAGAATACTCTATAGGACTAGAGGAGATTGAGAGTGTCTTATGAGTATTGATTGTTGAGTGAGGTTGATGATTTGATGTATGTTTGTAATTCTCTACAACTAGTGGATCTTATTTCTCATCCGTGGATGTAGGTCAGTTGGACCGAATCACGTTAAATTGTTGTCTCTTATGTGTTTGATTTATTGTTTGATTTCGCTTCCGCTGGTGTGATTGAATTGGAGGCTTTTAGCCCAACAAATGGTATCGAGTTGTGGTATTCCCCAACAAATGGTATCGAGCTGTGGTGTTACCCAACAAATGGTATCAGAGTTGTGGTATTCCCCAACAAGTGGTATCAGAGCTGAAGGTTCGAAACGTGAGAAGAGTTGAAGATTCAAGATGTGGGAAGAGCCGATAGTTCGAGACATAGGAATAGTTGACAGTTTAAGATATGAGAAAAGCTTGGTTTAAGACATGGGAAGAAATAAGCTTAGAGGAGCTCAATTCAAGAGAAGAGTTCGAGTTCGAGTTTTAAAGATTGAGGATTGGTTTGTATGAAGCGTGAAGACACAAGAGAAGAGAAGATGATTGTAAGACTTTCATTGCAGGTGGAGCCAAGCATGTCTAGCATGAAGACAGATGATTGATGGAATTTGAGTCAAGGTGGAGATTGTTGGGAATATTGACTCAAATCCCATAAGAGATTTGTTTGAGATTTGTCAGATATTACTTGATGGACAAGAAGACTTGCAAAAGAAGAATTCTAAGAGAAAGAGGATTCTTAATAGGTAAATTTGACTTGCAAGAGAAGAATTCTAAAGGGAAATGGATTCTTAATAGACAAGTTTGACTTACAGGAGAAGAATTCTAAGGGAGAGGGATTCTTAATGGGTAAGTTTGTATGGTTATAAATAGGTGAAGTCTCTACAGGGTTAGGTATGAGAAAAAAGATGTAAGAGAGTTGTAAGATTTTGTGGGATAGACATCCCATAGGAATATTGGGGCTCTACGTCTTATGGGTGTGTATGTTTGTTTGTGAGTGGATTAGAGGAGACTGAGAAGATCCACATAGGTATGATGTATAGGAACATATGGGTATGTGTTTGGTTATGTTGAAAGAGTGCACAAGAGTTTGAGTTTGTGTTTGTTTGGATTGAGAATACTCTATAGGACTAGAGGAGATTGAGAGTATCTTATGAGTATTGATTGTTGAGTGAGGTTGATGATTTGATGTATGTTTGTAATTCTCTACAACTAGTAGATATTGTTTCTCATCCGTGGATGTAGGTCAGTTGGACCGGACCACGTTAAATTGTTGTCTCTTATGTGTTTGATTTCGCTTCCGCTGGTGTGATTGGATTGGAGGCTTTTAGCCCAACAAAGTGAAGGGTACCGGCGTAGTAGTTGAAAATATAAAAGCGCGACCCCTTGATTGAATAAATTGCTTCCACTTTTTGCTGTTCATGTGGCATTCAAAATCACAAACTGATGTAACAGAGTGTTATATGCTCCTAAGTCCTAATTCTAACAGGGATAGTATGAACAGATTCTTTGATTAATCCTTTTTTTTTTTGGAGGCTTGTTTGAAGATATCCTGAAGTTACCTGTATGCTATGAACCGACCAAGATTAGCTGCTGCCTTACTCAGAGCACCAGTGCATAAGTCAACATCTCTTTCACAGTTGAATTTCTTAACCACTCCTCCACCGTTTTCTCCATTTTTCTAGGGTAAATGTTGATATTTTGGCGATCCGATCTGTATGTAATCAATTTTTGTCTTCAAAGGCAGACATGAAAAGGCAGCGCCTTTTATCATCTCTGAAAAAAATAGGACTTACATCATCAATGACTAGCAAAAATCCATTTTTCTTGCGAAGCTTAGCCAGCTCTAGCATTGGTGCAAAGTCTCCATCCACACTAAACAAGCTGCAAAAGACAGGATTCATATTCCTGCCAGCTAACTCAGGCCTTTTGACATAATTAAAAACAATTCAGTAAGAAAAAGCAAAGCTACTGAAAGAATTACCAAAGGTAAGACAAGGACATGATATATACCGACAGAAATCTTAATGATCAATCTTAAAAAAACAGTAATTATAGAGATTCGCACTCAACCTGCGAGGTATTATCCGTTTTAACTCGAAGGTTTCACAATTTTATCTCACAAAAAGTACTTTACAAGTTTGGATTTAAATATATATATCATTCCTTATCCATACAACGATTGAGAATGTAGGATTGAGGACGTTACAATCTCTCCACCTTTAAAGCTTGATGTTCCTGTCAAGTCGAATTCAATCACAGGATCAAGATCACATCAGATTATCATGTAGTACTTAGTGACTCCTACAGCCCTACCGTTAGTACTTTGTCACTCTCACGACCTTTGATTGATGACCGCTCTAATATCATTTGTAGAGACCCGCACACAATCTGCAAAATATTGGCTGCTTTGATCTGAAAATTTTATGATTTTATCCTACAAAAAACGTCTCACAAATTTAGATTTAATTCTTTACATATATATCATTTTTTATTCACACATTTTTCTACCGTGAGATTAAGAGCGTTACAGCAATGTACTCCTCGAGTTTTTGGGTGCTGAGATCTTAGATATATATAGCTATAATATTAGAAATTACTTGCAATATCCTAAACCATTAACTGCAGGTATATATGGATGCAGACAACATCCAGTTGTCAGTGTAATATGCAGTTAGTGAAGCCAATCACTCCAGGTGAATTCTTACTCCTTGCTACGATCCGTAGAAAGGATGTAATTTTGGAGATCTTAGACATGCAATAATAAAAATCAGATTATGTCCATGCTTTACAAACTTAATGTCAACAGTCAGTTTTCCTTTTCTTTATTCGTTTTGTATATTTAATAATTAACTAGAGATTGGCTGTTCGATGCAACATTTGAATATATTGGAACTGAATAGAAGAAAAACAGGATTAGTTTATATTAGTATTAAGAATTATTTTATTATTTATGCCGTTGTAAGAGATTAAGCCAAAGCCCGAATGAACATAGTTCAATCATTCATGCATTATTCTTGAATTTACATAACAATTAATACAAGTTTGAAGATACCGTTGGGCCGACGAATTGTCATTAATGCATCAAAAATGATTCTGGGTCGTTTTCATTTGGCCCAAATAAAACTATTGAAAGTATTCAACTTACTTTTACATTCATATATAGCATTTTTACAGGTGGGCATTGCCCCATATCCGCTTTTTATATACAATGAAGATAAGGTTTGCACATGTCTGATCATAATGACTTAGTGGAAATTTTCTTTAATCATTTTGTCCTCACCTCCATTAGACATTATGATGAAAATTCAAAACCCACCAAAGCAAAATCCACGTCAAATATGCTTTAATTTAGTATCAATTTTCTTCAACTCCGATCTATAAATATCAGCCAAGCTCCTGTGCTTAATCACAGCATCCTTAGATTTGCAGCCACTCCAACAGGGAAAGAAATGAAAGACCATCGGCTCTCAGTAACCTTGATTGTTCTACTTTTCTCAGTAGCCGCAGGAGACTCCAGCGTAAGTATACTTGAAAATTCTCCATAACCCTTTCATATATAGATTTGTTTCTTTCCATGTTCATTTTTTTTTATTGCAATGAGGACTTTGATTTTCAATGCAGAATGATGAATATTGCGTTTACACTCTCTACGTGAAGACGGGTTCGATCATCAAAGCAGGGACAGACTCAAAGATCAGCGTAACTGTGGGTGATTCATTGGGCCGCTCAGTTTGGGTCTCAGATCTCCAGTCATGGGGCTTAATGTCACCCTCCCACGACTACTACGAGCGTGGCAACCTTGACATCTTCAGCGGGCGGGGCCGCTGCATTGCCTCGCCCATCTGCCGCCTCAACTTGACCTCCGACGGCTCAGGGTCGCACCATGGGTGGTACTGTGACTATATTGAGGTCACGTCCACGGGGCCTCAAAAGGCTTGTTCCCAGACCGTGTTCTATGTTGATCGGTGGCTGGCCAGTGATGCTCCGCCTTTCCAGTTGACGGCTGTTCTTGATGGATGCATTATGCTGGATGAGCCTGGCAAGCATGGGACTAATGGGCCTTTTGTTGTTGGAAATCCCGAAAGATCTGCTTGACTTGAGATTATCTTTGGGTTCAAAGACTTTGCTAATAATATGGCAGTGAGAGGTTAACTTCTTAATCTTTGGGGATTTTGATGTTTTTGCATCTGTTACGGACGTGTAATTAGCTTTGTAATAAAATAAAAAATGATAAATGAGTTTTGAACGTAAACATACACCTATATATATATATATATATATATATTCTACTTAGGGTGATTAAAATTTTTTATTGAACCTTGATCACATTAATTAAAATTAAAAATTTAACATTCAATTAATAAATTACACAATTATTGTAAATTTTGATTTTTTTTAATTCATTTTACCATAGTTTTCTTCCATGGTCTTCTACTTTATACGAAACTACTAAACAATGGATTATTATTCTATACAAAAATTTTGCAACCACTCCATGATACACATATTTTAAAAATTTTATTATAACTCATAAAAGTTTTAGTACTTTTCATTTAAATTTTTAGAATAAAATAAAGTGAAATATGTCAATTTTTTTCCAAAAAGTTTTCTAATAAAAATACTTTCGAAAGCAAATTAATCGATTAATTCAATAAAAAATGAGAATTAGCACTCCGTTTCGTTGATCCCATCCAATTGAGTTAAAAAAAAATATATTGTTATAGGCTAAAACATTGGGCTTTATGTGTAAAAAGCAAAGTATGAAGAAAACAGCCCAACTTATACAATTTATTGGGCCCAAAGCAATGGTATAATCACGATCAGGCTTGAGCGGAACCAATCAAAATTGGACGAACATGGCTTGAACCCGACACCAAAAATACCAACCACTCAGACTCCGATAGGTCGAAATCCAGAATGCAGATATGGATCCAACATAAGAAACGTCGAGCCACCGCCTAATTTCCGCACCATAAATACCAACCAACTCCGCCATGCATTTACCTTCTCGCGAAAGCGTCTCGAGAACTCTTATTTGTCTCCCGCTCTCTCTTTATCTGGAACTCAAACCCTAAGCTTTCTGTTTGGATCCCAATGGATTCTGTCCAAACAAACCTTAATGATCCCCAATCATTTTCTGCACAAACACTAAATTTATACAACCAAAACCCTCTTCCTCCTTCGGAAACCCTAGCCTCCGATTACCCGCCTCCACCACCTCTGTCACAAGCTTTCGAGTCCGATCCTTCCAAAACCCTAGGATGCGACCCTGACAATGGCTGCAACAACAACGGCGGTAACCAGGTTTATCACGATACTGATTCCAATGCTATTAATGATTTTTCATTGAAACCCGAAATTCAGAAGCCTCTGCTGTCGGAAAGTGGGTTAATTAACACTTATAGTGGCACCACTGACAAGGATTATTCTGGCGGAGAAGAGGAAACCACTAGCCGAAGGCGAAGGAGGAGCCGGTGGGACCCGCCTTCCGATTCGAGCAACAACCAGAGCGGGAATGGTGAGACTGGCAGTGGGAACAAGAAGAGGAAGTCCCGGTGGGCAGATGATGAGCCGAAGCAGGTGATTCAGCTCCCTGATTTCATGAAAGATTTCACTGGAGGAATCCAATTTGACCCTGAGATTCAAGCTTTGAATAGTAGGCTGCTAGAGATTAGTAGAATGTTGCAATCTGGATTGCCTTTGGATGATAGACCTGAGGGAGCTAGGTCTCCTTCACCTGAACCTGTATATGATAATATGGGGATTAGGATTAATACCAGGGAATATCGAGCAAGAGAGAGATTGACTAAAGAGCGTCAAGAAATTATATCTCAGATTCTTAAGAAGAATCCAGCATTTAAGCCGCCAGCAGACTATAGGCCACCAAAGCTTCAGAAGAAGCTTTACATACCGATGAAAGAGTACCCGGGTTACAATTTTATCGGGTTGATTATTGGGCCTAGAGGGAATACCCAAAAGAGGATGGAGAAGGATACGGGTGCAAAGATTGTAATTAGGGGCAAAGGTTCAGTGAAGGAAGGTAGGTTGCAGCAGAAGAGGGATTTGAAGCCTGATCCTTCAGAGAATGAGGACTTGCATGTTTTGGTTGAGGCTGAAACACAAGAATCACTTGATGCTGCTGCAGCAATGGTGGAAAAGCTCTTGCAGCCTGTTGATGAAGTATTGAATGAGCATAAGAGGCAACAGTTGAGGGAACTTGCTGCCTTGAATGGAACGATAAGAGATGAAGAGTATTGTAGGTTGTGTGGTGAGCCAGGGCACCGTCAATATGCGTGTCCTTCACGCACTTCAACTTTTAAGAGTGATGTTTTATGTAAGATATGTGGTGATGGTGGGCATCCAACAATAGATTGTCCAATGAAGGGAACAACAGGGAAGAAAATGGATGATGAATATCAGAATTTCTTGGCTGAGTTAGGAGGTACCGTCCCTGAATCAGCAAGCAAGCAAAACTCTTCATCCGTCAGTTCTGGAAGCAATCCTCCTTGGGCTAGCAACAGTGGAAGTGCTGGAAGTGTACACCCTGGCTTAGGTTTCAATGCTGTTAAGCCCCCCAAGGACTATGATGATACTAATTTGTACATTGGATACTTGCCTCCTAATCTTGATGATGATGGTTTGATCAGTTTGTTTTCTTCTTACGGTGATATTGTGATGGCAAAGGTAATTAAGGACCGGACTTCAGGACTGAGTAAAGGGTATGGTTTTGTGAAGTATGCCAATGTTGACATGGCAAACAATGCTATTAAGGGAATGAATGGTTATCGCCTGGAGGGAAGAACCATTGCTGTGAGAGTTGCTGGCAAGCCACCACAACCTACCGTGCCTCCTGGTCCTCCCGCGTCAGCACCCTCTTACCCTGTCTCTAGCCAACTGGTTGGTGCCTATCCATCACAGCAATTTACAACTGGAGGTCCTCTTCCCAATGCAGCTACTGCTAGTTATGCAGGGAATCCAGTTCCATGGGGACCTCCAGTTCCTCCTCCTCCTTATGCCCCTTATGCCCTTCCTCCTCCTCCTCCTCCTCCTGGATCAACCATGTATCCTCCTGTTCCAGGTCAGCCTCTGCCTCCTTATGGCTTGCAATATCCCCCACAAATGCGGACAGTTCCCCCTGGTATTCCACCTCCTCCTGTGACTTCTAGTGAAACGGCACCAAGTTTCCCACCAGGAGTGCAATCTGAAAACAGCACTTCTGCCACATCTATTCCTACAAAGATTTATGGGAATTCATTGACTGCAATGCCTCCAAATTCACAATCTGTATATCCAACATCTTCATTAGGTTATTCTTCTTATTACAATGCAGTTCCTCCCCCTCCCCCTCCCCCTCCTTCAGCACCTACGACTTCTACGGAGCATTCCCAGAGCACGAGTAATGTGCCTTGGGCACCAAATCCTCCTCTGCCTCCCACAGTCTCCTCTGGAGAGAAAACAACCTATGGTTCAGATGCTGAGTACGAGAAGTTCATGGCAGAGATGAAGTGATGCAAATATACTCCATTGATAGTTATGTGCTGAGAGGTAATGTGTTAAATCTGTTTGCTTCTTCTATAGCCATGTGTTGTTTTCTGATTTTGGTTTCATTTTTGATAACCCACCACCTAACCATCTGAAGATCCTTAGTAGTGCAATATGGTTCTGGTCATGACCATACACCCCAGCTGCTTATTTTTACATGCAGCAATATCTTTTTGGTTGCTGCCTGTTGTGAGATTTTGGTTACTATTAAAAAATTTAGAGGCCTACTGCCTTTTCTAATCTAGTTCTTTATGTGAAAGGAATACAAATGCACATATATCTTATGAAGGTTCAAGAACTTGAAGAGGGTAGAAGTTGAAGTTATGGTCGAGAGTACTTTTCTTTGTTTTATATTGTTTGTATTAAAGAGGAACTGATCTAAAAGAAGGAATTCTGGCAGTACATGATCAGGGTTAGTGATAGGAGTTTCAACTGGATTGATTCTTTAAATCTTTCACCATTTAACTTTGCTTTTTACCATCTTTACCTTTTTATCTTGGTAATCTCACATGACATTTTATATATTTGAGAAGGAAAGAAGTGTTCTAGCCAGTCCTTTTCTAATGACTTACAATTGTTGAACTTCTAACTTAGTATGAAAGGGTTTCAAGTGTTTACTTTTTTAATGCTTCATTTTTCCATTAAAAAATGTGATATAATCTTACAAATATGTGACCATATATTTCATGTTTAAGATTATGATTTAACTTTATAGTGCAGTGATGGATTTGATGATGCTTGGACCTCACGCTATCCACATGCTTTCCTATGAGAAAATGCCTTATGTTTTTGGGTTTCTGATATGAATGCTACCAACTCTATCTTCCAAGTTTGCTGTTATTTTAATTTTACATTTCTTAATTCTTTCCCTTGTTATTATTCTATAATTTTACAGGACTGATGTTTCTTGGAGCTCTTGTGAACCTGATTTCTTACCTCTTGCCATGACTTTGTTGGAAGTTTGGGACTCACATCTTTTATGTTCCTGTACTGTTATGAAATTTGCAGAGACTTGGATAAAAGTTCAGCTCATGAAGTTGCATTCCGAAAAAGCTGTTCAAATTTTATTAATATTAAAATTTTCAGTGCACCTGCAGGAGTTCATTTTATTTTCTATGAATTCATAGTGGCTTCGGTTTTATGTCTGATTGCTAATGTTTACTATGGTTCCTTTTTGTCAAGCTTTTTTCAACAACTGGTTCCCGGCAATTTTTGTTACTACATTTTACTTCTCTGGGGGATTTTTTAATGGTTTTGTTAATTAGCCTAGAATACTATGCTATTTCCTGGTTATAATGCCCTTTCATTTGTAAGGATATTAAATTTGCCACGTTGCCCTGCCTAGAAGCTTCCCTGGCATCCGTTTCTTGTTTCCGTGTGTTCAAGTTAATTACCTTAATACGAAGTTCACTGGGGTATGTTCTCTCAATTATATATAAATATACGTATGTATGTTTGAATGTTTTTTGTGATTCCCCTTTTCTTTTTGTTGCACTGATGTATCTTCTAAGTTCAGATTTGGCAGGTGAAAGAAACCATACATGTCTCCGTAGCCACTGGGTTCTCAATATTGTTTTTCTGGGTCTTGAACTGAGAAAATAGTTACCATGGTTGCTGTTATTATGGGAAATGAATGGGAGGTGTTTGATTCATCAATCGAGGTTATATGTGGTTCAACTAAAGTGGATTAGATAGTTGTAAATTTAAAGAGGATTTTGGTTTAGGCCATTTAAGTATGGCTAGCATTCATTCAATTATGAATAACAGAGCTGGTTAGAAAAAGAGCAATCATTTGAGCTAGTAATACATCCTTAATAGGTTTTGATTGTTCTACTTGCCTGCTTAGGTTAGAAATTGTGCACTCTCAATAGCTATTAGGACCTTTGTTGTAGCAGTTGATGTTTGGAATCTGTATAACTAAGTCTGGTCCTTCCTAAAAAACTGACATGATGATTATAAAGCTTTATTAAACTAAAGAGTTGGTTACCCTATATGATCCACTATATAGGTAACCTTAATATGTTTACTTAGACTTTGACTAGAAACCTTTCTTCTTGATTTATAGCCACTTGTTTGTCAGGGTTGTTTCATGTTTGGAGTCAATAGAACTAAAAACAGTATATCATAGATCATTTATTTAGACTATTGGATGGCAGAATTCAATTCAATTCATTTTCTTTTTTTTTTCTTTGTTTGGAGTTTTACTTTTAACTCTTTTCAAACTTTATATAGTCTCCATTGCAACTATTGTTCATATAACAAATCTTGTCAATTATTGTGCTGCATGGATTTGGTTTAAACTGTGTTTGGTGCAACCTAACCCAAGGGCCAGTGTTGCTTTTAAAATCATGCATTGCCTAAAAAAATGAAACAGTTATATGTTCTTGCTGCAGTTTGTTACTACTGGAGCAGAGTATTGCTAATCTCCTTCCCTAGCTTTTAATAATTTAAATTTCATTGGTGATGCTTTATTGATCGTATTCTCTTTCTATTATTGTTCTAAAAACTTTAGAATGGAGCCTGGTTTTTAAGGATGAATTTTGGCATGTGATGTTTATGAAAAGGTTAAAACTATTGTCTGATCTAGTTGCTTTTCTGAAGAACTAGTCGATGATAAAAATTATTGAAGCCGTAGCAGACATTTCCAGGTGAATTTTGAAACATCACCTGTTGGTGTGTTTATATTCTGTGCCTGAACCGATTGGTCACTTACTCTGATTTCCTTTTTTTGCTTGTTTGTTTTGCTTTTGGCATTTGTAAGGCTGGAGATACTTTTAAAGAAAGATTAATCTGCATATTGCTAAGTCTTTTATCTAATGGTGAAACCACCAAACCATGGCGGCTTTCCCTTGTCATGGATTTCCCATTGTGTAATCCTGGTTGGTTAAATGCTGAGGCAGACTCATCCTTTCTGTTATCGTAAATTTCTTTTTCAACCTTATCAGAGCTTATGTTGTACCAATTGGTCAGGGTTCTCATGTTCTGAGATAATGAGATGTTTTGCAAGGTTATGTGTTGCTGTCACAAGCTTTTGTGGACTCCAATCAAAGCATTTTGGTGCATCGGCCACTAGCCTCCTAGTCCTAGATAGAATGGCTTTGCTCCCATTTTGTGTGTGAGGAATGAGACAGAAAGCCTTTTAACCAATGGGAGAGGGTTCGTGTTTGGTAGTGGGCTTTTGGTGGGGGGTGTGAAAGAATTTTTTAGCTCAAAGAAAGCATAACAATCTTTTACTGCTTAGGTGGTTGTTATTGGGTCATAGTTTTTTTTACACAGTTTTAAGTTACATATTGTATGTGATATTTGATTCACTGCTTTTATTAGGTCAGTGAAATTTCATCCTTTCGACGATGGATCTTTTTCATTTGTTTTGTGGACAGAGTATCAGAACACTCGTCCTTGGTTATTCCAGTGTTTGAACTCCACTTTTGCAGTGTGCCTAAATGCGGATGTAAAACTAATAAACTAATGTGGTATAACCTGTTAGACGTCGGCTAACGGTGAAAGAAAGGACTGATTGACCCAAAAAGAAAAAGTTAAGCCAATCACCTTTAAAAAGATGAAAGAAAAAAGTCAATGGACGATAAAAAGAATTTTTTTTTATTTTGCCGGGGGCATTATCTCAATGGATTGTACTAGAGGTCCAGTTTTGATCTGTGGCTATGGCTTCTAAGTTCACTACGTAATTGCTATGGAATTTAATTGATCCATCCTTTTCTCTTTTCTGTCTCTCCTTTTTTTTTTCACAATCAATAAGTTGGGGCACTCTGTCCGACCCTCCTACCCCTAACTTTCCATATCCCTCCACTCAATCCTTGGTTCCAAGTCCTGGTACAAGAAATGAAGGACTTAACAGCTAAATTAGCTTGACTGGAACCTTCTTAACAATCTATTTTCTCTGTGGTCTACACAGACCATCATCATAAGTAGAAGGCAATGCTTGTGTTTGCATCAAGAAACTAATTTTTTCTTCAGAGACTTCCCTAACTTCCCCAAAGGTTGTTATCTGGCTATTTATATATTAGAAATTAGCTATTATATCCATTACTTAGCTCTGAAACTGAAAATTACGGTGCATTCAGAAAAAAAAAAAAAAATGGGGTGCACTAAAAAACCTTTTTTTTTAAACCATGAATAGATATTGTAAGTTATTCGGTAATGATAGCATTTTTATCGAAGCTTTAGTGACTGGCTATTGTTTTCTCCTTTGTTCTTCTTGAACAAAAACATTCTGTTAGTACCACTGTGCCACAAGTTATGCATGCTTAAATTTGATTTTGTCCGAGGCATTTTTGTCGTGTTTGGTTATTCAAGTTATAAGTTACGAATATTATATGGTAGGTACCGCCAATTTTGCAGCCCTAAAAACAACAGAGAAACGGTGTTGTGTTGTTGGAGAGCTTGGTAAACGGGTAGTTGTCACTCCTGATGTTAGTTCTGTCCTGAATTCTGTGATCAGGATGTAAACAAACCTTATAGCATGTTGGAGTTGTACCTAAAAGGGAAATATCTGAAGCATGTTTTGTAAATAAGCAGCTAGAATTGTATGGTGATGCCAACAGGGTACCCTGTCGAACTCACAATAAAAAGATAGTTTTTTTGTTGACCAAAAATAAGAAAAGGGAGTTTCTTTTTACACAATATTCATGTCCACAGAAATATTTATAGAAAAAAAAAATCATTGCAGGCAATTGAGAGTTTTCACCTCTCCAATGTAATGACTATAAAATTTCCATGTTCAGAAGAATTGAACACAAACATCTTAACAATCATAACCTAAAATAAAATGCCCTGGTTTCTATACAAGCACGACATAAAACTTAAAGATGTTCCAATATCCATTATCTTACAACATGTTAAGCTAACAGAACCAAATTGGTAGATACAACCTGTCATGTCGTCAAATTATATTCAAGCAGCGTGCGCTCGAGTCACAACCACAACCAACAGGACTACAACAGATAGCAAGAACGAGGTTCTCAGCCTTTCTTCGAATGGATCTGGGGTTCCTGCTGTTGTTGTCTCATTATCAAGAGGCAGCTTAAATAAATCATTCACAAGCTTTGTCATTTTCTCAAATATATCCATGAACTTTGCTTTGCTGTTGTCAAAAATCCACTTCACGATATTCGTTGCCTTGCTTGATTCATCAGAATTCTCTCCTGAACTCTCATCAGAACTCAGTGGATTATTGTCCTCAGCTGCATAATCATGGAAATTTCATGTAAATATGTCACTAGATGGTAATAAATTTTTTAGCGAGTTTTTTTTTAATTTTCTGGAAGCTTGTAATCATTGATCAACATAGGGGTAAAGAGCCATACCGCAAAAAGGATCTAAAATTTCTTATTTTGCAGCTTGCCTGCAGCTTTGACCCCATATCTTTAGAGACAGAAGAATCTTTACCGGCCACCAAATTGGTGGATCCATATATGCACAATTTCCAAATGAGGAAAATTTTTACCTTCTAATAGAAAACTATCTCTCTGGCACACTCACACACACTTACCCACATGCATGCACGTAAAGCAAGATGAAAGGCCAAATACGACAAATGCCGATGCAATAGGTTGAGAGATACCCCATAACAGATACAGATACAGTAAATAATCAAACATATAAAGAGGGAAAAGCCAAAGTATCTGCAGTCTCAAGGGAAGTTCAAAGACTAGATTCAAAAAACTTCACTAGATACGGTCGTCAAGATACAACACTAAGAGTTTGTTAAATGATCAATGAAACATGCACTAATGTTTTCCCAAAATTAATCACTCTAGATATATCAATATGAGATTAACATGCACTGACCAGTGATCAGATGAGTTTAATTAAATACATTCATAGAACTCCAACTTACCTGCATAGTATGACTCCCTCAGCTCCCTCACCACCTCATTGTTCAAAACAGCATTCCAAACAGCTTCATCAGAAGACAATGAAATGACCATTTTCTGCCAAAAAGTAAAGACTTCATTGTTATATATGAAA
Organism: Durio zibethinus; assembly: GCF_047325235.1. Lineage (NCBI taxonomy): Eukaryota > Viridiplantae > Streptophyta > Magnoliopsida > Malvales > Malvaceae > Durio > Durio zibethinus. The sequence goes on from NC_143170.1 coordinate 28,216,244, forward strand.
TAATTTAAAGTACATAAATCCAAGTTCAATATAATCAAATCTTTGGCTACCTTCCTTTTAGACAACAATAACATACAACCAGTATTCTAACTGCTTAGCTATCTTATGCCTTGCAGCTTGAAAACACAAGGACCAACTTACTGACCATTTATGATGATACTATTGATATAATACCCATATTGCACCATATCTACTGATTTGCACATGCATAATATAGCAGTACTGCAGTAGCCTCTAATATACAGAAGGCAACGCACTGGTCATGTGCAGCAATTAAAGAGTTGGTAAAGAACAGACCTGAACCATTGGCTCTGTCTGCAATAAATGGAAAGCATCATAAACTCTGTTTGATCCATAAGGTTGCAATGCTCCTGTGTTACAGAGATGCAGAGAAGGCTCCATCCAATCTAACTCAGACCCAGCAGAATTTATCTGGTGCATTGAGCCAGTTGGGCTTGGAAGTTGATAAGCTATATCCTTGCCAGCATTATAAGAGAATTTATCCCTGATAAGCTGAGGACACGAGCTTGCATTGAAAACCCTAAAATTACAAAAGCCATTTAACAACAATGACTGCCAAAGTAGAGTTTGTAGGAGTTAACTTGTTCAACAATTGTAAAATCTACAAAGTTGACTGCTTTTTAGCAAAAAAGGAATGTCCTGACCAAGCTTCAATATAAAGTTCCCAAGTTATCAAGTAAAAATTTACCCAAACAAGTCTTAATTAAACAGTTGAATAACCGATTGGAGCTTTTAAATTCTTTTAGAAATCCTTCTAGATTGAGACCCCATGAATTGTGACTGAAGGCAATGATCAAACAGTAGTTGTCAGTTACAATTATCCTATTGGCAGCAGGTTGTTCTTGTTCTGAACTACAGTTAAGATTTAAATATTCATTCAACTATGACCACTGCCACATCTAGTAGACTTCTTTCTTCGTTTTTCCCTGTTATTTAGCATTTCTTCTCAGATTTGCCTTTTTCTTTTTTCATTTTCCTTTTCAAGGAGGCCACTCGAAGAGAAAAGCATAAATTACATACACTCCTGTTTTGAAGTTTTCTAATTTTACAGTTTTTAGCCATCTTTTCTCACATTCTACCACTTAAGCAATTAACAGCTGGAATTGTCAAATAATCTTAAGTTCATTTCACAATTTTCATCTCATCTTCTTAGAAATCAATTTTGCAGTTACTAATAATTACTACTGAGTGGTAAGGACATTAGAATAGCGACAAAACTGCTATGGAACTCATTGTTGTTTCAGCTAAAGCCATAGTCATCATCATCATCCATATTTTAGATGCTTCACTCAGCCAAAACTAAATTTAAAAAAAAAAAAAAAAACCAACATATATTCAGTTCATTCTTTTCTTAGTTCAATTAAATTATTTTGTTTATTTCGCTTTCCAAACATTCTTTTCATGCTGTAAATAAAACATTTAGGTTTCAAATCATTCTTGTGCTCGCAGACTTCAATTTTTCTCTTAATTGATTTTGTATGCTATTGACTCCCCATCTCCATCACCGTCCCTATCTATCATGTTGATTATTAAACTATTGAAACTTGTTTGGTCATGACATCTTTTAAAAAGAAATACTTCATTTGTTAGGGCAAACTGAGGCCAGGTCACACCAATTTACCATGCCCTGACGGCACTACGGCCACCACAACCAACCTCACAGTGAAAACAGAGAAGATATGCTAAAAATTCTAAATTTTAGATTAAGGAAAAACCACCATGCGGTACAAGCAGCAATGCTAATTGCTAACTGCTAAGAGAACAAATCAAAACAAAAATGGCAGCAGCGAGCAATACAAGAGAAGATCAATTGATTTCATCATTCCAATATACAACAGTAACGGAACAGAAGTAAAGTAAATTCATGAGTACAAAAGAACAAAAAGAAAACATATCTTCCCTTCATATCCCTCAATTCATAAATTAAAACCATAAATAAAAAAAAAAACTACTAAAAAATAAACCAAGAGAAAAGAAAAAAAAAAAAAAAACTAACCTTTGAAGAGCAGAGACAACATTTTGGACTTCACCAACAGAAGGAACAGGTCCTAAAACAAAATCATCAAAAACCCCATGTGGCTTATCCTCTGCACTCCCATCCAAAGACACCCACTCAAACTCATCAGCAGCAACGGCAGGCCAGTTACTTGGCAACCCAGAATTTTCACTGATTGGAACGCCACTGTTACACGAACCAAAAGCAGAACTCCCAGAAGAAATAGAAAGAGAATTATCACTATTATTTTGCCTGTGGGAAGTAGAAGTTGGCGAAGAAGGAGTAGAAGGAAGTGGGTCCTGGAGAGCTGTAGGGTTATCAGTGGTAACACCAGCCCTGGCAACTGCTACTCTCCTAACTGTTCTCCACATGTTGGCTCCTCCTCCTCCCATGCCTTAGCCGGGACCAAACATCATAAAATGTGTTATAGTTTTTGAGATTGGTTTGTCAGTTGTTATCCTTTTCTATGTTTAATTTAGTAGTACTAAAACATCAAATCTAGTGATGTAATTTTGTTGGTTTCTTTCTCTTTCTTCGTACGTATTGGTTCTTTCTCTTTCTTCGTACGTAGCTGTTGGTTTCGATTTAGAATTTTGACGGCCCGTCGGCTGATGCTTACGAGGCGAGTTTCTTTTGGTTTTGAGTTTTGAAATGTGGATACTGGATTGGAACGTACAATTTCTTTCATATTTTTTCTTTGGATGACCCCTCAACTTTTCCCCTTTGTTTTTCTTCAAGGCAATGTCCCGTGACTGCCATATTTTTATTCACTCATTGTTTTCCTTTTGATAAAATGATAAAAAATTTTCGAATAAAATTCAATGATTATCTAAATTTTTATTATTTTATTATCATCAGTTAAGCTTTCAAACATGAAATTTCACTAATTGAGTTTTTGTTAGATAAAAATTATTAATCGTAAAATTAAGAGCATAATTAGAATAAAAATAAATATTTAAGAGTAAATTTAAATTTTAATTAATTATAATAAAATATCATAAGTTTAATGATTTTCGAATTTTTATTAGATGATTTTTTTGACATTCATATAGATGTTATTGTTTTATGAATTTATACGTTATGCATAATGTATAATATTTATATATTATCAATAAATTAAAAATCATCATCTCAATAATGAAAAAAAGTAAAAATAAATATAAAAAAGATAAATATAAAAAATTATTTTTAAAAGGTTGTGTCATTATTTTAAAGATTTTTAAATATTTTAATTTATTCATTAATAAAATAACACTATTTAATTTATTAATAATGTATAAAATTTATATATTAAAAATCGCATATAAAATATAATATTTTATTTTATTTTTGTTTCATATGACAATTATGACAGTCTAAGCTTCTAACATTTAAGTTTAGGTAATTACATAATAATTTACTAAATCTTTTGACGCTCACTATGTGATAAGAAAAAAAAAATCGAAGCAAATATGAGTTTTTTTTTTTTAATTTATGAAAATTGATAATTTTTTTTAATAAAATTATTTTATTAATTAATAATTTTATCGATTGAATTAGTATAATTTAATATGTGACACAAAATTCAATCAAACCCAATATAAATAATATAAATAGATATTGAATTTTAAATTAAAATACATATAAAACTTGTAGTTTCTTTTTATTTATTTTATTTTATTATGGTTCCTTTATTGGAGAAATTAGTTTGAGTTTTATTGTCTATGATATCATTGACTTTTGAGAATCATTGGATCTTCGTTATTGTTTCAAAAAATAATTGATAATTCAATAATGCTAATTTCAGTAATCCTTGCAGTGTTTATGTTACTTGTGTTGTGTTTCCTCTTGCGTTAAAGCAAAATAGAGCAATTGGCAAAAGGAATCAATGGGGGCCTCGTTGAAGAAATGGACTAAATTTAGGCCATAATCAAAGGTAAAAAAAAAAACTAAAAAAGTTGATGCACGTGACCCCTCCATAGTTTTATTTATTTGCTCTAGGACCCACATAATTTATTCATCTCTCACGTTTGTCTTTGATGTCGTAGGTCTCATTGCAAGAGACATATATTTTTTTTATTTTTAATCAATTCCTAATTTTCAATCTATATTTACTTAATTTAATTAAGGATATTAAACATGTAAATTCTTTTGAATTTATAATTTAATTTAATCAGTATACATGTTATTTGAGTTAATACTCAATATGCAAAGTTTAAATTCTCTATGGATATATATAAATAAAAAAAATAAATGAGAGGAAAGTTTTTTAAAAGAAATAAAAGGATACATGTACATATTTTTTGAATAATTAAAACTAATAAATGAAAGGAAATAAAAAAAATTCTAACAACTATTATTTGGATAAATAATGAAAAAAAATAAAATAATTCATTATAATATTTTTTCAATTATAACTTTTTTTTATAAAATAATATATAATATACAAATATATTTTTATATTACCTAACTTATATAAACAAATCTTTTTAAATAAAATTAAGTATGTTTAATACGATAATATGTGTTAGCTAGTTATTGATTTATTCTTAATTTTATATTTAATTTATCCTTTTAATTTATTCTAACAATAATTTGGCTTATTTTGTTATTAAGACTTGAAAATTTATAAAATATTTATAAACTGTGATGTTATATAAAATACTCATAAATAAATTATTTTTATAGGAAATATTAGTTAATTATATAATTAAATCTAATGTCATAATAAAAATATAGATATAATAATCTTTTTATAAAAATAAAATTTTTTCAACTTTCTTTTCCTTAGTTTTTCCTTCAAATTGGGATATTAAAAAAATAAAATATTACAAAAAAAACCAAAGGTTATTGATTTTTTATCTCTTTATTTTAAATTAAAAATTTATCCAAATAAATAAAAAGTTTTTCTGTTTTCATTACTTTCTTCTTCTTTTTTCCCCTTTCTTTCCCTTTTCCTAAATCCAAATATAAGGTTAAACCTATGATTATAAAGAGTTTTATTAACATATATATATCATATAAACTAATACTCAGTTAGTAAGATCTAAGTCCTCTCGAAGCTCTAAGAGTCTAACCAACATTTATATCATTTGAACTAATATTCAATTAATAAGGCTTAACTCATCTTAAACCCGCAACATCCATAGTGAACACATATGCCACTCAATTGACAAGAGACTCATATTCTTAATTAATCTTTCATTTTCACTCCTATCTCGATCTCTTAATTCTTACTCCATCTTTCTATTATTAAATCTCAATTAAGAAGATAATGTGAATGAATTAGGACTTTAGAAAACTTTTTTAATCAATTATGACTACTTCTTCAATGATTTCATTAAAAGTTAATACAATTACTGCTAAATAAAATAATAGTCTTCGTCAGAAGGAAAATTAATTATAATAAATCAGGTTAATCTAAACTGCTCTTATGTCTTCATCTATTCATTTCCTTGCACAAATTTGAGTTTTTGAAGTAAAATTTTGTCTAATACTAAAAAGAAGACAAAAGGCTTTGTACATTATGAAATTATGAATTGACTGGGAAAATAAGTAGGGGATTAGGAGTAGATTTGTGATTAATTTATTTTTGTTTACATCTACAAAAACGTTCCATCTCTGCCAGCCAAACCCAAACGGGCCTTTTTTTTGGGGGGGGATTTTGTCCTACCTAATTAATTTCCTTCATTGTTCCCTTGATTAATTAAATAATTTTGTTTGTCCTCATTCCAATGTATTGGTTTATTTTTAATCCCAAAGATTAAAATTTGATTGATACAATCATACATTCAATGAGATTTTTAAAATTACTTAAAAGTACTTAGTTTCGAGATAATTTAAAATTGTCTTAAATATTATATATTAAGAAAGTTTAACATAAAGCTGGAACTAAATTTGGTAATTTTAAATGTGATAAATGATAACATACAAAAAAAAATACGATTTAAAATTTTTTAATAAAAAATACTTATATTTAACAAAAATAAAAAAAAATATATTATTTGATTTATTAACATAAATTATTATATAAAAATTTTTATATTTAATACAAAATAAATATAATTCAAATACACAAAATTATCAAATTTAATTAGAACCAAGTTAGGGATAAGGTTAAATGTCATCGTTATAATTCTTTTAAGGTGTGTTTCATATGAAGGCAAAAACGGGTTGGGGCCAAAATTTTTCAAGCCTAAGTGGGATTTTTAGGCTCACTATACTTTTTTGGGTCAGACCACTTGTCCGTTGTTCTAAAACCCTAACGAGACTCCCAGTTCAAAGTGTCGCTCTCAAGTTTGGCTCCTTAGGCGAAACTTGAGACCGCCAGAGCTCAGCAGCCATGGGTACGCCATTTGTCTTTAGCATTTTGTGTCTGATAATCATGATTTAACTACCAATCAGCACTTCATTTGCTTTCTCTTTTAAAGTCGATAAGATGATTTAAATCTGGGGTTTATTTATTTCTTTATGTAGATTGACGCGGCTTGATTTCTTGTCGTTTATTAATTGAATCTAAGAGGCCCTTTAAAATGAAAAGGGTTAAATTTGATTGCCCTTTTACGTATATAGATAGAACTTTGGCTTTTTTGGGTTTTGATTTGTGATGATTTTGTCTTTGTTTGGATTTTGTGAAACTAGGGGCTTACAAGTACGTGTCAGAGCTATGGAGGAAGAAGCAATCTGATGTGATGAGGTTCTTGCAGAGGGTCAGGTGCTGGGAGTACCGTCAGCACCCTTCCATTGTTCGAGTTAACCACCCAACTCGCCCTGACAAGGCTCGTCGCTAAGGCTCGTCGCTTGGGTTACAAAGCCAAGCAGGTAAACTGATCCATTGTTTCTTTGATATTGCTTTCTGCCTCTGCTTTTTTATAAGGTTAGGTTTTTGATCTTGTAAGTTTTGGTTTATTATATTTGTTGTAATGAAACATATTTTAGTTTTATGATTATCCTTTGTTCTGAAAACTGCATAGCAGTAATGTTGATATAAACTTTCAGCGTTTACTATGGTGCTACTTCAATCCACTCCTTGCTTCAGCATTTCTCTCATCCTGCTATTAGCCTTACACTGTGTTTCTGGTATCTCAATTTGAAAACCAGAACTGCATAGTGACTAGAGTTCTAGATTATGCCTTTTCTTGGCTTAGTATTAAATATTTTTACTTTAATCAAATGTCTAATTCAGTGTTGATGCATGTGAGAACAATATTTTGATTGATTTATTTTTATTCACTTACTTTGTCTAAGCATTTTCTGCTTATGGATAAAACTACGGAAATCATGTTATTATCTGATGCGCCATTAGTCCTCTAATATCTTTTCCCCTACATTTGTAAGTTGGCATGGTTACTTTCATAGTTCATATAATTTACTGTTGTAACATTGCTTCGTTTCTGCATTAAGGATATCTTCTCCCTGTTAATATATTCTCTTTCAATGTTATTTCTGGTGACTAAGTCGGCTTTTTAATAGGGTTATGTTGTCTATCGTGTCCGTGTAAGACGTGGTGGAAGAAAGAGACCAGTTCCTAAAGGTATTGTGTATGGGAAACCCACAAACCAGGGTGTCACGCAGCTGAAATTCCAGCGCAGCAAGCAATCAGTTGCTGAGGAAAGAGCTGGTCGGAAGCTTGGTGGTCTTAGGGTTGTGAATTCGTATTGGATCAATGAGGTGAGTTCTACTGTCAGGCACTTTTTTTTTTTTAAACTTCTTGTTATTCTTTTGAAGAAAGATTTGATTGAGTTATTGTGACTGAACATTTTATGCTCATAGTGTAAGAATGAACACCAATCATTATTGTAGATTATATCCATTTTCATGTGGAAATTGATGCCCATGTTGTTCGAGGGACTCCTTAGTTTAGCATGATGTTTAACGTTCAGAGTTGTTGTCTTTACAGGATTCAACATACAAATATTTTGAGGTCATCTTGGTTGATACTGCCCACAATGCCATCCGCAATGACCCAAGAATCAACTGGATCTGCAATCCAGTTCACAAGCACAGGGAACTCCGCGGACTTACCTCTGCTGGCAAGAAATACAGGGGTCTTCGTGGCAAGGGACACTTGCACCACAAGGCCAGACCTTCAAGAAGGGCAAACTGGAAGAGAAACAACACACCATCTCTTCGCCGCTACCGTTGATCCTCTGGACCATATTCGGTGTTTTTGTTTTTTCTTAGCATCTTACCTTGGTTTCTGTTGTAAGTTTGAGAATTTTGACAGTTTTATTGCGTTTGGACATCACTAAATCGTCTATGCTGAGGCTGTTGAGTTATATGCTCGCTAAACTGTATGTGAGGGATATTTCATCGCTCGAAAAGAATGCCTTAAACTTTGTCTAATGCTCTGCCTTACCTCTTTTGGCTGCCAATTAAAAGGTAAATTAAAAAAAAAAATAGAAAAAAAATGAAACTCATCATATTCGAAAGAGAAACAAAATAGAAAGAAAAATCATTCTCAAGCAATTTTCTTGTTTAGTTTTTTTGTATCATGGGCTTAGTTGGGCCTTTACCATTTGGGTTTGGGCTACTGTCACGGGCCTGGGACCTGGTCACTGTGCCTGGGCCTCGGTTGCGCCCCCGCGGGCCGTGAAACCAGCAGTCACTAGGCAACGCATTTTCTCTTCTTTCTCCAATTACTGTAATTTTTTAAAATTTTTTTTAGCCAAACTTAAAGTCCCAAACGACTTGGTCACCGTATTTTTTTTCTGGTTCATCTCTTTCTCTTCTCCTCCTCATCTCATCTCTCTCGTTACTTGTTGTCTTCCTGAATTTACCTTACCTTTTTCAATAGAAAGTTATAGATAATAATTATTCTTAAATTTTCCAAATATTTCCCTCCATTCCTTTCTCAAGAAAATTAAAATTCAAGGATTCCAATTTCTTTTCCCTTGAATTTTCCATAAACCCAAAGAGGACAAACCTAAGATCGTTTTCAAAATGTCTAAAGCTTCATCTACAATTTCATCTGACAGTGACCGTACAAATCTATCTCGCACTTTCAAATACTTATTGGGTTAGTTAGTTCTCCCTTTAATTCTCTCCTATTTTAGTTGTAATTGTCAATCGTCTCTTCTGTCGATTTTTATTTTAATTTTTGTTGAATTTCGTGTGGGAGATATAGCTACACAGTTCTTGTCGAGAGGAATCCCTTTCATATTCAATTCCTGGATAGTGAGGCACCTTACTGCGGAGGACTATGCGGTAAACGCAACTATCCTTTGCCTACATTTCTTAATTCTTAAAGTTCACTTTCAATTCATTATAGATTGATGTCTTCTTCTTCTTTTTCTTCTTCTTTAGGTTTATGCAGTTCAGTTCCATCTGTTTGTGACATGTGTATTGTTTCTTAGTCGCGAGGGGTTCCGGCGAGCCTGCATGCGAGCAGATATTAAATTGTGATTTCTATCTCCTTTTCATGGATTGCATCATATTCTTTTCTATGTTTATTTGCTTCATTGTAGTAATTTGTGCTCGTTTCCATCATGTTCAACTTAACCTGGATTTTTTATATGTCATCAATATATTAGGTTGAGAAGAGATAAGCTCTTGGGTCCCATCCTTCTGATACATTGTGAACTTCTGTTGAGGACATTTTAGCTCTATGTTTCTAGCCGTTTGTTTACACCCAGGTTTCATGTCTTTTGCTACAGTGAGGGTGCTTCAACAAAAGACAATGCTACAACATTGTTGAAAGTAGCCTGGATGACTTTCCCACTTGGAGTGGTTATCACAACTGTGGCTTGTGTCTTTGTCTTCTGGTGGCAAGGATTACATCTTTCTGACCCATATGCTCAAGCTATTTTAATTAATGGTATTGGTTATAACTGCTTTCAAGCTTTCTACTATTCTTGTGTCTTTCAAATTGCTATTTATTGAGAAAAACTTGTCAGTCCTTTTTACTTGATTTTCAGTTTTAATTACTTGTGAAGTTTTTGTTTATTGCCAAGTTTATTCGGTTGATGGCCTTCAGTTTTGGGTTTTGGCGTGTCTAGATATAGACACTGTAAAACTAGCCCTCTGCTTGTTAATGTCGGCTCTTGCAATGTACTTCATGGTGCCACTTCTAGTGACTTTAAACATAGACCCATTGCATGGATTTTGTTCGAAAATTTAAAAGATTTCTGTTCTATATAAGCAGCCTTCTGGATATTATTGACCAAACCATCTGAAAGTCAGGGTATTATATGCTTAAAATTAACCAAGGAATTTTATCTGGAGTCTGTGACTGAGACCAACTTAATTGTGATCATTTTACAAGTACTTCACTGTTGGAGATATTCCTTTCAGAATAATCCGATTGACTAGATTATTTTTTTTCCTGGCAGGTTGTGCTTGTATATTAGAGCTCTGGGCGGAACCTCTGTATATTCTTTCTCAGACATTGTTTCTACTCAAACTGCGGTTAATGGTTGAAACTGCAGCTACGTTCTCACGCTGCTTAACAATTTACATTCTAATTGTGAACCTCACTAACATGGTAAAGCTTTTAAATGGATTATGTTTTGAGTTTGAATATATACATGTTGTGAATCTGCCTATTGGCAATGTGTGTTTTGTGTCTGTTTTACTGGTTGCATATACATTTATCAATGATTGTTGAGTTAATTTTCTTAGAGGAAATATATTATTGTGTTCTCATGTTCTAATTTTTACCAAGCGTTAGTGTTTTAGGGAATGATGGTTAGCAGCTAGTATAGCTGGTTCTGCTTGTGATGCGTGAGGTGTAGTGTTTATGAGGTTTATGGTGGATCATTTGGCCTTTGAGCATGAACCTTGGGCTGTTGATCTAGAAGAACTTTTATCTTTCTCTGCCTGTCTTATAGACGTCTAAAACTTATTTATGGTTCCGATAGAACTTTGTCAGTTTTCTTTTGATTTATGTGGCTTTGCTGTGAGATCTTGTCCCCTAAGATTTTCATGAACAAATTTGAACCTGATTCTTACAGGAGAAGGGAATTGTCTTTGCATTGTCTCAAGCAGCATATGGAGCCTGCTTGTTTCTGGGCTATTGGAGTTATTTTCTTCTTTTTCGTGCATTTAGATTCACCGATCTTTTCCCTTTCAGGTACGGATGCTTCTATGCTTGACCTCATTCTCTCTGTGGCAATATGCATGCTTGACTTTTTAGTCCTACTTACCCTTAGTTTGTGGCTAAAAGAAGACTTCAATTATTGGTAGATAAGTATACACATCCATTTTTGTCGATTTTCTACATTGACATGTTTGACTTTTAGTTTTCTTCATATGGCATATGTTGAGCCTTAACCCTGTCTCTGTGATTCTTTACAGATAATTAATAATTGGATTCTCCTAGATATGCTTCTTTTAATTTGCTTTCAGTTTACGTCTAAAGTGCACATTTATTTTCTTAATTATTTAGTAGCTACTTGCTCTGTCTTTTAAATACTTTTGTCCAGATTGTCCATAAATAAAGTCCAATTTTTGCAGACTAGGACATATGATGAATTTTGATAAGCAGCTCTCAAACATGTGTATGTTGTTTACCCTTCAATCCTTTCAAAAGTTGATTCTTCAAGAAGGAGAAAAGATGGTACTTGTGTGGTTGGATACACCATATAACCAAGCTGTATATGGACTCGTAGACAAACTAGGTAAGTAGTCAGTCCAATTTCTGTATGCTTTTCAAAGTTTTAGCAGTAGGTTTGCGACATTAGACTTTTTAGTTGATATCAAGCAATCAATCTTATCTTTAGCTAGTACAATTGAGAAAATGTTATTAGTTCCAAATGTTTTTCCTTTAAAGAGCAAATCTAAACCATCCCTTTTGTTGAATTTAGGGAGCTTGGTGGTCAGGCTGGTGTTTCTTCCTTTTGAAGAAAGTTCATATGCTACTTTTGCGAGGTCTGAAACAGGTCTATTACTCTCCTTTTTCCTTAGTTCATTCTGTGAGGTGTATGTCTCACATTATTTTTGTTTTTAGAGTCTATTATTGCCTTTTCAATATATACTTCATTCTGTTGGATAACTACTATTTCATCATCAGTAAGTGAATTAGCTTTTCCAACTTGTTTTTTAAGATCAAATATTTGTCTAACTTTAATTTTTGACTAGTTGTTTTGTTGATGCTGTCCCAACTCTCAAAATTATGCTCATATTTTTTTTTACATCAAGCAATTGCACTCGTGTGGGGGGAATGAAGTCAGATTGCTCTAGGATGTACTTCAATTAAATAAGCGCTTCCTTTGGTGGGAAAGAGAGAGAGAAAGAGAGAACTGGTGGATGTTAGGAGGAGTAAAAGAAAGAATCACTTATAGTGTCCGTAAAATATGAGAAATTCTATTTGTTTATCATTTGTACAATGACTATGATTGCATGTCTTTGGGAGCTTGGATTAATTTAATTTCTGCTGGCACCTTATATGACAGATGTAGCATGTTGATGACTTAGATTCTTTGCTGTGGTTTGGTGGTCTCTATAATGTGCATGAATACCATGTTAGAAATTTGAATCACTTTTTATGTTACTGGTCCAACTATTTGATGGAAGTTGTTTCATGGGTGTTGGCATGAATCTAGCATTTTATGGTGTGAATTTTCCCTGGCCTATTAATCTACCTTCCTGTCCATGTTTCATGGATTTCTACATCTTGCACTTTAAGGCCTAAACTAATTGATGATCTTAGATTGGTTTAATTTTTATGTTGAAAAAGTTTTATACACATTTCAACTCTGCACCCTCTTTTTTAAAAAACAAGCTACTTCGTGCTTCCATGAAGACTTCCTTTTTTTTTTTTTTAATAGAATCCATGAAGACTTCTAAATGCTAGATTTTATAACATTCATTCTTTTTAATTAAGATGATGCTTCGTAAGTTGTATCATATTGATAAATATCTCTTGACAGGACAGTCTCCACATAAAAGCAAGAACTTAGGAAGATGTCTTACCGAGGCCCTGAAGTTTGTTTTACTGATTGGTATGTTCTTAGTTGATCTTTTATAATTCATTTTGTTTTCTTTTTTTTTTTTTGTAATTTTCGATATGCCTTGGATGGATTTTATTGGCATTGTCAACAATATGTATTATAATGAAATTCTTGGTTCTGGAATTAATTTTGGGACTTAACCATAGCATTGCAAATGGAAATTATTATTTCTGTTAGCTGATTGTCAAAGCTCGCTTAGCTTTTCAGGAGATACATTGGTAAATAGTAACCACAGTGAACAAATTTATTCAATGCCATTTTTTATTTTGTTTATCTTATAGTAATATGACTTCATGTCGAAACACAACCTGCTTCATTCCTTTAAGTTTCAGATGCCCTCAGCAACCATCACATGCTTGAAGATCTTTCTTTTAAATGCTCTTTTTATATGTTTTCCTCAAGTTACTAATTATTTTGTAGGTCTCATATTTTTGGCATTTGGTCCAAGTTACTCCTATTCTCTCATCAGACTCTTGTATGGTCAGAAATGGAGTGATGGAGAAGCTTCAACTGCCCTTCGTTATTATTGTCTCTATATCATTGTTTTGGCTTTGAATGGTTAGTAAATTTGGGTTATTATGCTTGTTAATTATGGATTTGGCTGCCTAAACATTATCTTCAAATGTCATATTGAACTTGGACTATTCTCTCTCTCTCTTTTGTTTTTTTCGTTTTCTCAAAACCTGGTATATTTGCAAAAGGGGCTGTGATATCATGGTGAAGTGGTAGAAATCTGGATTGCTCTTGTTATCAACATTGTATTATACAACATATCTGGATTTACTGGATGGAGATTATATGCTTGGCAGTTATATTATGGATATATATATATATATATATATCTTGCTGCTGCTTGAGTTGTTAATGTGGGATATTACTCTTATATTTAATTTTGCATCAGGGACTTCTGAAGCATTTCTTCATGCGGTTGCAACTGAGAACCAACTCAAACGCTCAAATGATTCATTGCTTGTATTTTCATTGATATATGTAGCATTGAATGTCCTGTTGATACGGTCTGCTGGTGCTGTTGGTTTGATTTTTGCAAATTCTTTGAGTATCCTTATCATATTGAGGCTATTTATTTCTTGTCATGAGCTTTTGCTTTCAGTGAATTAATTAATTAGGTGTCACAGGAGCATTTCAAAATTTGGGGAAGTACCACTGTTGAGCTCAACACAAAAGATGAATGATTGCATTTATGCTGAAGTTGCACATTTTTATTAACTTTTCCTGTAAGATATAGAGTTCAGTATGCCTTTAGCTCTTCCATCAATCATGCTATCCGTTCTAGATTGCCAAAAAAATGTCTGCATGGTGGCATTTCAAGATTTGGAAAGCTCCATATCCATGTGGCACACATATGGGTGAGATTATTACTTGAAAGTTATAGTTCAGTGACATAACTGTCAAGGGAAAAAATGGTTATCTTGAGTAGTTATCTTTTCAGCTATCACCGATATAAGCTTTTCCATGCTCAATTTCCTGCCTTTTGTGTTAGATGTGTTGCTGGCTGGCCTTTTATTAGACATCCTTGCTAACCTCCTCGATTTTTAAATATGTCCATATCTACTAAAGAATTGTGTTGGATTAAAAGCATTACCTTTTGTTTACTTGACAATTAAACAGATATGATTTTGAGGATTATTTACTCTGCAATTTTCATCAAACATTTTTTCCAGGTATGGCTTTGCTTTGTGTAAATTTATCTTTGGCTAAAATACTAAAAGGCCCCTCAACTATTCCACTTTTCTTAAAATAAACCCTTACACTTTTATGTAACCAAAATAAACCTTTATTTTTTTATTTATATCTAAATAAGCCCTTATTTCAAACAAAAAGTTGATTGAGGTACAAATTAAAGGTTAAGGGTTTATTTGAGTGTAATAAAATTATAGGGCTTCTCTAAATGAACTGATAAAATTCAAGGTTTTTTTTTTTTTTAATTATTTTTTTAGCCATTTATCTTCTTTTGGTACTAATTTCAACCTTTTACTGGATCTCTTTTACTTCTTTTCCCACAGGAGTCTCCTTCATTTTCCTTTTACAGCTGTTTGCCTTCAGGTTGGACAATTCTGTTGTTATCCGGTGTAGCTACTCTTGTTTCTGAAAAATTATTTCTGGACCGTGAAAAGTTTTGGCCATCCTTTTTTATTCATTTTTCCATCGGGTTCACTTTGTTCTGCATCTCAGCCTTTGTCATGTAAGTATCTTCCTAAGCTCAAAGTTTTCTGAACTTAATTAAAACTGTTACTAACATAATACTGATTTATACAATATCCACGCCTACATTCTTGTCATTTATAATATTCTGAGTTGGAAAATATATTCATTAATGCTTGATTCCTATCTTCATGAATAGTTATCGGCGCGAGAGGCCTTTTATCAACAAAGTTATCCGTTTCCGCGACCACTTGGACTGAAATTGAGCACTGCCATAAATGCCTTTTGAAATTGAAAGGTGGGATTGTTTCTCTTAAGCTTACTTATCATATTCCCCTAATTTATCATTTACTAAATGAGTTGTGATGGGGATAAGGTAGACGTTTTAAATTCATTCAATTGAAGAATGCAAGGGAATTCCTCTGTAGCATTATGGAATAGATTTATTTGAAGAGAAATCGTACCATATACTGATAGATGAGATCTTCAAGAGAATTTTGTGGTTCTGAATGTCCTCTAAGGATAGCTGTGTCCTTTTGGGAAAGTTGATGATATATATATCTGTAGCAGTTACAGTTTCTTTGGGGCCCGGATATTGTAGACTAGGCTTTTGACACGTTGTCGTTTTGGTCGATTGGTCTCTTACTCCTGAAATGGCCAAAGCTTTTAAGCCATTATTTTTCCTGACATTTCCTGTTCATGTCATTGCATGTCCCGAACATCCATGGACATCGATAAAGCTGCAAGGACGAAGACTGTAAAATACATGTGAAGAAAAGAAAAAAATGATTGGTTAGAAATTTCTGCAGATTCAAGGGTGGTCACTCTCTTTTACTGCAGTTTTCTCTACCCTCTTCTAGGGAATCACCGAAGCTTTTATAAAAAATAAGATTCATTTCTGTTAATAAGTCTATTAATTGTTATGGCTTACACATCAATAACCATTTTTCTACCCTTATACATCAAATGATACAAAATATACAGCTAAAATATATGATTATGATACTAATGGGAAAAGGTGATAAACGTTTGAACAACCATAATAACCATTATCATGGCACGAGCCAATGCCCCAGTGCCCTAAGCAAAATTAACTTTGATATGATAATTCACTAGTTTGTTCTGATGTCTTGATTCAAAGGCTTCTACAATGCATATGTCATATTTTACATAATTTTTTTGTTTTTAAAAGACGAATTCTCTTTACTTGTCATGATATTCAAACTCTAGGAAATTAAGACAAATGAAAAACAAATCAAGAAGCTGTTGAGTGACTGGTAAGGAATAGGGCCACAAAGAAGAAAGTGGTGATTCATAGGACACCCACGGGTGCATTTCATCGGCTGTCCTCCAATCTCACTCTTTAGAGACCAACTATAGCAGCACCTTGTAAATTGCAATTATAAGCTTTGAAAGCTTGAGCCAAAACAAACAAAAGAATGTAAGAAAAAGTGAGAGCAAATGCAAACTGATGATTAAGAAGTAGACTAGGATTTTAGAGTATAGACAAGTATCCAACTAACAAATTCAACCCAAGTAGCTGGCCTTTCCTTTCTAATAATTCCATTTTCTAAAACAAAATGATGAAGGCTTTGAGTTTTGCTTAGGAGGTTGGATTCCTAGTGGATTTCATGCTAAAAGTCCCTTTGCTTCAGCACTGCCTCAACCACAAAACAAAGTGCTAAAGTCCAATTTTTAAAACAAAATAAATTCATTATTTTGAAAACAAAGAGGATATTAATATAGACCTAAAAGAGCTTCTGAGTAAGTGAGTGAGTGCAAGTAACTTGACACGAAATTCGATTTTGTCAAAATTTAGATGAATTTTCTTTGTTATAAATCAAGGAGATTGATGTTTACATCTCCTTCACTTTATTAGCAAAAACATTTAGTAAGACATTAACCAAAATTAAAATTCAGGAGTGAATCTGGGTGGATAAAGAAAAAAAAAATGCAACATTATGCCATACCCATGTGGTATCTTGGATGTGACAAATAGTAGATGGCCTTTGTCTTGATCATAGGTGCTAAAATTGGCAGGGTATATAGAAACAAAACTCAAATATATTAGTATAGATCATATGTTTATATAATATTTCTATATATACATCTCAGGTAGATCATATCTTTGAAGAGGGAGATCGGTTTTTGGGATAGATAAGGGAGAAGAATTTGAAAATTAAATCTTTGAAGAGGGCGTTTTAATTTTTTTTTCTTACAAAAATATGTAGTAATTGGAGTCAAGTTTCCCAAAAATTCAATATCCCTTTAGTTAACCTTAAACAATTTTTTTATTATTATTATTCCTTTCAAAATAAGTGGCAGTGCCCTCTTTATCTCACACTTATCTTCATATTAAGCATCATTGTTTTTTTTTTAAACAGAAACCAATTAAATGAGAGAACATGACATGTAATGATAATATATGGGACCTCTCCCCCTTTTAATATCCTCTTTGCTAAATCTCTTTGGTCTCAAAGATATCCCACCCACTATTAAAAAAGCTTTCAAACGCGTGATTATTGAAATATTTTTGGGATCACATGGCTTTCAATTATCTTCTTTAATTAGCTTTCTAATTAAAAGTTTGGTTAATTTTGTGTGTTTTCACGGTACACAACAAAATTTTGGCCCTTTTGCCAGTGTAAAATTTTGTTTTCTTCAATCTATATAAAGATATCAAGGACACAATGAAGGAATTTTCGAGGGCTTATTCATTTCTTTCATAAATTGTCAAAAGATGATGAATAAAAAGAAACTAAAGTGCATTAGAAAAAATATTGACCCTCCTGAGAAATTTGAGGGTTCAGTGACCAATTGACCTACTGATGATCGGCAGAATTTATGGTGTATATATGGAGGCACTGGCAGCACCATTTGCTAATGCAATTGAAACCATAAGATCCCTTCCCAAGTGGAACAATTAATTCATTTTCATTGCACTAAGAAATCAGAGACGTTGAATTTGGTCAATCTATCTGATACAGACTGTAGATAGCCGAATGCCTTTCCCTAAACGCCTACAAAGCAAGTGAGAATTGCACGGTTATTGACATTAATTCCAATAGTTTTGGAGGCTACTTGTCATAGTTTTAAAGAGGAATCTTAAATTTTTTATCAATTATATATTAGAGTTGATTTTAAGATATAAGTATTTACATTATTTTTAATTTATGAGACATTTTTTAAAAAATAAAACTATAAAATCCAATGAAATTAAAGTGGATAATACTTTACTAGTTGGCATAATCCGTGACACTACCACTAATACTTGACCAAATCCGAAATAGCATATGAGAAGCAGGTGTAACAGTCTCTCTTAATGGAGAGTGAGGAAAAACGTTTCAGCTAAGTCTAATTAAGTAAAGTCTTGACTTAGAGAGGTCTCACATGCCAAGTTTCACAAACCTTCAAACCCTCATAATTTTGTTCTCCACTTAGGGATATGAGAAATATTGTTATAATGTTGGATATGGAAAATAAAGGACCTATCATCCAATCCAAGCAAGATTGTCAAAGCCACTGCGTTTTTTGCAAAAAAAAAAAAAGAAGAATTAGTGGGCCTTTTTCACCTTTTTCGCTCACCCAAAGTTTTATTCTCGAGTATGTTCAATTTTTCATCATTCTCTTGTGGAACCCTCTTGGCTCTTACCCCCTTTTTTCCTTTTCATTACAGCACTTTGGATCTCTCTGCTCAGTCTTTGTCCTTTGCCTTAAGGCCTTGATTAGTTTATCTATCTACCAAATTGGCCATCATCAGTGCTTCATTAATTTTTCCTTAAGCGTTTAGACTGTTTCTATATCTTTCTATGTGCAAGGAGATAAATACCTTTCAACCAAGTGAAATCTTGAATATATTATTGCCCTCTTGCGTGACTTCAAAGCAAACAGCTGCAACCACTATATAGCCATGGTAAAAAAAAAAAAAGAAAAAAAAAAAAAAAAGAAAATCTTAACATAGTTGATAAAACAAATTAAGGAGGCAATAGGGCAAGCTTCAAGTGACCAGGCGACGGTGATTGCAAGAGTTTTTTGGTTGGAAGATTGATGGATTAATTAGTACTTTAATAGGTACCCAGATTTTTTATGTAATGTATCTATCTGTCTATTTATCTTCAACCCATCGAACACAAAAAAAGTCCCTTCTTACTTGTTATTGTATGTGTTGATCAAGACCCTTTACTTGCTTGTGGCTGTGGGTCACTACTCTAGCTTGCCTTTCAACTCACTGCTATGCGAAACGACGCTCACTACTACTATCTATAACCCAAAACTAATCACTTACTATCGTTAATTATATTGAGGAAAGTGTTACACTATTTCCATGCATGCAACGAAAATAGTGTTAGAAAAATGGGTACAGCCCCGTATAATTGATTTTGAATCAATCAAAGGCCATGGGCTTTGGTCATTTTTTTTTACACGGAACCCTAGTTACTTAATAAAAAAATGTGGGGTTATTTAAATGTGGTGTCGCAAAACCAAAAAAAGAATGAATAAAAGCTAGAAAAAGTAGAGAGAAAAAATAAAAAGAAGAGTTGGTTAAACGGAAGTTAATTTGTGATTTGTTTGAACTAAAACTTTATCAGCAGATTTATTATTCAGAGTTCTACATTTTAGACAGTGAAAATTAGGTTTGAAGCTCTCTAGGAACAAATCTAAAGTGTATTTGTTGAGTCATCTATTTGATGAGATTTCTCCAATTGTCTCTCTAGTTGTTGATTAGCTCTAGTTTTAATTAGAGAAGAACTTTGTATATCCATTATTTGATAGTAACAATTTTTTTGGTGGTCCGTAGTTTTTTTTCTCTACACTGGAGGATTTTTCACGTAAATCTTGGTGTGCTTTATTTTTTTATTTTTTTATTATTGATTATTGTGTATTGCTATAGGTTTATTGCGATATATTACTTTTGTATTATTGTGTTTATTGTTTCAGGCCCAACAAATGGTATCAGAGCAAGTGTTATTTTGAAACAACGATACAGAAGTACCCAAGACAGAAGTAAATTCTGTTTGAGATCATAGAGGATGCTACAGGTTTCATGATAAAATTAACAGCATCAAATTATTCAATTTAGAAGCCTATGATGAAAGATCATTTATACAGTAAAGATTTGTATAAGCTAGTATTGGGTGATTCGACAAACCAACAAATATGAAAGCTGAAAGAAGTTAGACAGAAAGACACTGGCTACAATTAAAAAATAAGTTGATATCAGCATTTTTATCATGTAGTGCAGAAGGCAAATGCTCACATTATTTGAAAAAATTGACAGCATTGTATGAGAGAAAAATAGGTATGAATAAAGTTATGTTTGTTAAAAAACTTGTAATTTTACAGTACAAGGATGGACGATCGATTACAGAACACTTGAGTGATTTTTAAAATATATTTAATTGGATGATTACTATAGATATTAAGATAAATGATGAAATGAAGGCGTTATTTCTTTTGAGCTCATTGTCAAACAGTTGAAATACTCTAGTTGTGACTGTTTTTAATCCAGTTTCTGATTACAAGGTGACATTGAAGATAGTAAAGAATAGTATGCTTGATGAAGAAGCAAGGTAAAAAGATGTAGACTCTGAGAATCAAGCTCTAGTCACAGAGAACAAGGATAAAAATATCGACATAAGTCAGAACTCAAAAGGCTATAGTAAGTCTAAACATAGATCCAAGTCCAGAGATAAAGTGAAGTGTTTCCATTGTGATAAGGTAGGTCATATAAAATGACTTTGTAAAATCTTGAAGAAAGAGCAAAAAGATAAGAAAGATAAAAGTTTAGATGATGACAATATTGCAGTAGTGAATTTAGATAGTGATTCGGTTACTTTGATTTATACACATGATAATTATAATTATGTTGCTAATCCCAGCATTGAACGGATAGTTAACACAGGAGCGGCATATCATTGTGTTTATAAGAGAAAGTTATTTATAACTTATAAAGTAAGAGACTTTGGTTACACCAAGATGAAAAATAAGAGTGTGTCGTAGATTGTTGAGATTAGTGATATCACTATACAAATTAGTACAAGCTGCATATTGACTTTGAGGGATGTCAGACACATTCCAGATATGAGAATGAACTTGCTTGTTATTAATATCCTTAATAAGGAGGGATATGAGAGTTGACAAAAGAATAGACAATGAAAGCTTCTCAAAAGATCTATGATAGTTACAATGAGAAAACTATGCTACACAATATATAAGACATTGATACAATTGAATGGCAATCAAGTAAATGCCATCGAGGATGATGTTTCAGCAAACTTATGGCATAAGAGGCTGGCACACATGAGTGAGAAAAGATTATAGGTTTTGATAAGGCGGTCTCTCATTCCCTTGACTAAAGGTATATCTCTCGATTCATGTGATTATTGTTTGTTTGATAAACATCGTAAGGGTTTTTTTCGTAAGAGTTCTCAAAAAAAAGAAAATATATTGGAATTGATTTATTTTAACGTATGTAGTCCCATTGAGGTTGAGGCATTAGGTGGTAGCAGATATTTTGTTACTTTTATTGATGATATTTCACATAAGATTTGGATTTATATGTTGAAAAATAAAAGTCAGGTATTGTAATATTTTCAAAAATTTTATACCATAGTGGAAAAGATGACAGGATTGTCATTGAAGTGTATTCAGATTGATAATGATGGAGAATACACATTCAAATATTTTTAAAAATATTGTTCAAAGTATAGGATCAAGTATGAGATGACAGAACCTAGAACACTATAGCATAATGGTGTAACTGAAAGGGTAAACCACACCATTATGAAAAAAGTCAGATGTATGTTGAGGATGGCAAAATTACCAAAGTCATTCTAAAGTAAATCAGTTAACACAGCTTGTTATTTGCTTAACAAATCACCATCAGTTCCTTTGGGCTTTAACATTTCAGAAAAAGTGTGGACAGGAAAAGATGCCTCATACTCTCACTTAAAAATTTTCGGGTGTAAAGCATTCATGTATGTACCGAAAGAACAGAGGTCAAAGCTTGATAGTAAAATCATATAGTGTATATTTGTAGGATATGATGATGAGAAATTTGGTTATAGGGTATTGGATCTAGTGAAAAGAAAGATAGTCAGAAACAGAGATGTAATTTTTCATGAAAAAAAATTATAGTAAACCTTGAAAAAAATGAGAAGACTACATAAGTTACTATTGAATGTGATATTTTAACACCAATAGAGATTTCATAAAAAATAGCCACAGATGGTGAAAATGAGCAAGAAGCAGAACTTGAGGATATGAATGAGTCAGCTATAGTTAGTGATGAGCCATATGTAATCAGTTTTGAGCAGGATGAGCAATCTTCTTCACCAGAGAATGTTGAGCAGGGGAAGCTATCTTCGGCATTAGGTGGTGTAGAGTCTCAGCCTAAGAGATCTACTAGAGAGCGTAGACCATCTACCAAGTATCTAAGTTCATATTTTATTTTAGTTACTAGTGAGGGGGAGCCAAAAAGCTTTCAAGATATGCAGGTTACTCCAGATAGAGAGCACTAATTAAAAGTAATGAAAGAAGAGATAGAGTCATTGTGAAAAAATAGTACTTATGATCTTGTTAAACTTTCGAAAGAAAAGAGGCCATTAAAAAATAAATTGGTGTTCAAGTTAAAAAAAGATGGTGACAAACTAGTGAGGTATAAAGCTCAATTGGTGGTAAAAGATTTTTTTCAGAAATCAGGCATCGATTTTGATGAAATCTTTACTCCAGTTATGAAGATGAGTTCCATTCGAGTAGTACTGAGATTAACAGTTAGTTTAAATTTTGAGCTTAAACAACTTGATGTTAAAACTACATTCTTGCATGATGACTTGTAGGAAGATATTTATATGAATCAGCATGAGGGTTTTGAAGTGAAAAGAAAGAGCACTTAGTTTGCAAATTGAAGAAAAGCTTGTATGGCTTGAAACAAGCTCTTTGACAATGGTATAAGAAGTTTAATTCTTTTATGGTGAGTCACAGCTATAAAAGACGACAGTAGATCCTTGTGTATACATAAAAAATTTTTCTAATGGTAACTTCATTATTCTCTTATTATATGTTGATGATATATTGATTGTAGGACAAGATGCTGGTATGGTTTGTAAGTTAAAAGAACAATTATTTAAGTCATTTGACATGAAAGATTTAGGTCCAACAAAGTAGATTCTCGGTATGGACATTATCCAGGATAAGAGAGCTAGAAAGCTATAATTGTCATAGGAAAAGTATGTTGAATAGGTACTTAGTAGATTCAATATTCAACATGCTAAATCAGTTAGCAGTCCACTTGTTAACTATTTTTATCTTAGTAAGAAATCTTGTTCTGTGTCTAAGAAAAAATAGTAGTCAGTTTTTTAATATATCTTATAGTTTATACATGGCCTGACATGCTCATATAGTTGATGTAGTGAGCAAATTTTTTTTTAATCCAGAAAAGGTTCACTGAAAAGCAGTGAAATAAATTTTTAGATATTTGAAGAGCACCTCAAAAATATGCTTGAGTTATGGAGTTTCACAACCAGTTCTAAAATAGTTTACTAATGTTGAGATGACAGATGATCTTAATGGTAGAAAATTTACTTCAGGGTATTTGTTCACTTTTATAGAGTGAGTTGTGTCTTGGTAGTCTAAGTTACAAAAGTGTATTACTTTGTCAACTACAGAGGCTGAATATATTATAGCAATCGAAGCAGGTAAAGAAATGCTTTGCATGAAATGTTTTCTTCTTAAATTGAGGTTGAATCAGAAAGACTATGTGGTATTTTTTGATAGCTAGAGTACTTTAGATTTGAGCAAGATTGCTATGTAGACAAAGCGCATTGATGTTAGATATCACTGGTTACGTTCAATGATTGAGAAACAACAGATGCTATTGAAGAAAGTTCATACTAATGAGAATGTAACTTATATGTTGACTAACATACTTCCCAGGGAAACACTTTAGATTTGAGCAATATTGCTATGTAGACAAAGCGCATTGATGTTAGATATTACTGGTTACGTTCAATGATTGAGAAACAACAGATGCTATTGAAGAAAGTTCATACTAATGAGAATGTAACTTATATGTTGACTAACATACTTTCCAGGGAGACACTTGAGTTCTGCAGTAACTTGACCGGAATGAGTTCCTTGACCAAGGTAAGTTTCAAATGAAATTGCTATGGTGATGAATCTCCTCTTAATGGGGCTGAAGGGGGAGATTGTTAAGAAAATGGAGTCAAGCCTTATGTAATTGATTTTAGACCAATCAAAGGCCATGGGCCTTAGTATTTCTTTTTACATGGAGCTCTAACTACTTAATAAAAAAAGGTGGGGTTGTTCTAAGGTGGTGTCGTAAAACCAAAAAGAGAAAAAAGAAAAGCCAAGAAAAGTAGAGAGAAAAAAGAGAAGCAAGAGTTGGTTAAACAAAAATTGATTCATAGTTTGATTAAACTGAAACTTTTTCAATAGGTTTATGATTCAGAGTTTTATATTCTAAATGGTGAAAATCGAATTTAAAACTTTTTATGAACAAATCCAATGTGTATTTGTTGAGTCACCTATTTAGTAAGATTTCTCCAATTATCTCTTTAGTTGTTGATTAGCTCTAGTTTTAGCTAGAGAAGAACTTTGTATATCCAATATTTGATAGTGAAGATTTTTCTGGTGGTCCGTGATTTTTTTCTTCTACACTGGAGAGTTTTTAACGTAAATCTTAGTGTGCTTTATTTTTTTTACGTTTTTAATTATTGATTGTTGTTTATTACTATAAGTTTATTGCGATATATTATTTCTGTATTGTTGTGTTTATTGCTTCAGCCCCAACAAATAAAAATTAAATTTAAGGAGATAGAGTAGGTTTTTTTTGTACAAAAAATCATAATTCAAGTATAAAAGAAATGATTGAAGATGCTGCAATTTGAATCCTAAATTTATTAGATATTATGTTTTTAAATTGTTATATAAATCAATTAAATTAAGACATAGATTCAATAGAGTAATTTATTTACTTGTACATAGAGATTCAATTTTTTTTTTCTGACGTAAAACTACAATTAATATTTCAATTAGTTTCACGTTTTTATAAAATCAAAGTCTGTCTCCTTGTTTTGATTCACGCATGTTTTAATTATATTTACATGTATAGTGAAACACTTCAGTTAAGATTTTATATACGTATGCATTTTATGCGACGTGCATCACCATTTATTTCATCTAGATTAGACCACATATTACTTTTGACATGAATTATACATATATAAGGTTTTGTTGCATGAACTTGTCTTAAAAATAAAAATGACTTACATGTCAAAATCAAAACCGATTCTTTTTAAAGAAAACCTCTTAACTTCTAGATATATATGAACGAAAAAAAATCAAACTTTGCAGATTTGACATTGCTGTGTTCTTACCTAATAAGCAACCGATGGATATTCGATAATATATAGATTGACCTCCTCTCCTCAATTGGCTCTAAACTTAATGTTACCTCTTTTTTTCTTTGCCAAAACATAAATGTTCGATTATAAGGAATCAACACAACTTTGCTGTAATGCCAGCCAATATTGTTGAAAGGGACGAAAGGAAAGATAAGGCTGTCAAAAGCTCGAATAATTGAACTATTACAAATCATTTTCGGTGTATAGCTAAAAAAGAATGAAGATAACAAAACAAGTTCATCCAATGCATTATTCGAGTTAATGTGACCCCATTTGCATTTCCACACTCACAAACGGTTCACAGAATCACAGAAAATATGAAATTTGCTTGATTTTGAGGATCGGAAGCGCATTTCATTGTCAAAACTTTTGATGAAAATGGGACATAGGCACCAAGTTTTATCATCCAAATGAGGAACAATTTAGCACATTATTGGGCAGACAAATATAGTTGGCAAAAGCCATAAGGTGTCTAGTTAATAAGAAGTTGCGAGTGCTGAATGTGTTGTTCTACTTCAACAGTTCTCCGTTGTGTATGGAATTCTTTTTTAGATTTTTTTTCTTTAAATTTTATTGGAGAGCTTTCAAAGTTTCACATGTGCCAATCAGCTGCAAATGTAGGTTATCCCAACTCTATGCACAAAGTTGTAAATAAAATAGAAAACGGGAAAGGACAACGAATTATCCAAAATTGTCCCAACCTTGAGCAAAGATCGGGAGCTTTGTCAGATAGGAGCACCATCACATCCTTCTGCCGAAATTAGAGATGTCCAACTTGTTCAAACATTAGGAGCTAGCTAGCTAGCTGATGTTCAACTTGTTCTATTCCATGGCAGCTTCCTCATCTTAGTTAAAACTTAAAAGGTGGAACTATTACTACTTAAATTAGCTATAACACCATCAAATAATCAATTTTAAATATAAATATTTATGCAACACAAACCCATAGTTGATCGTTTGATGAGCTATATAATATATATAGTATTTTAATATCCAACAAAGTTGGGTTATGAGTGAAGGACCTATTATGATGTAACAAATTAGATATGGAAATCTGAAAATTGAAAAGAACAACCAACAATGGTATGAATGTTAGATAAGTGGCTAGAATCCAATCTGCATGTTAACACAGCACCAGTGCTGCTTGGGAAAGGTTGCAGCATTCCACTAATAGTCTTCATGTGAGTCCCAAGGCCTATAAATGAATGTTCAAAAAAAAAAAGGAAGCAGAGAGTATGATTTTCTTTAGTACAAAAGAAAAAAGGGAGAAAACCGTCGAGAAAAAGGCAGAGGTAGAGACTGTTAAGGCCTGAAGAGTAGATGGGATTTTGAGAAACCGTTAGCTAGGGCGGAAATTGAGACGACAAACATCACGCGTTTGCGTGAAGGCAGGCAAGGCAAGGCATGACAATCCTCATCATCAATCATCAACCATCATTCATCATGCATGCCACAAAAATATTGCACCCTTTGCCGGTAGGGTCATGCTCATGCCCCTCACGCCAACCCTTCCCCTCCCACCTCCGCACATAACAGGCACGTGGCACCCCCTCACCAGATAATAACAATGTCATCCATCCATAGCCTTCCTTTTGAAAGTGAATGGTTTGAGGGAGACAAAGTGGAAAAGAATTTCGGACCCCACCCACCATTCCCTGGCCTGGCCACTGCATTGGCTGCTCTATCGGTCTGTCTCAGGCCTCAGCTCTGCAGTTTGTTAAAACAAAATCAAAAGAGAGAAGCTGAGAACTGAGAAGAGACCCCTTTGGTGCAGTGTTGTGCCCATCAGCAATCATCAGCCTAATGTAGCTTTTTTTTTTGTATACCTTTAATTTGTTCCCTAATGTTTTCCTTTTTTTTTTTCTTCAAATGTTTAAATAATGTATTTGTGTGCTTGTGTTGTTGCACAGTCTTCTAATGGGTATTTTTGTACTTTTGACTTGCCATTTGACTACTTTTTTTTTTGCCTTAAGTAGGGGTGTAATCGAGCCGAATCGAGTTGATATAGTGAGAAGCTCGAGTTCGAGTTCGACTCCCAACTCACGGCTCGAACTCGGTCGAGTTTTATTTTTCTAGCTTGAGCTCGATTCGTGATCAAAATCTAATTACTCTAGCTCGCTCGATTAAACTCGATTAATATATAAAAATAAGTTCGATTCGTATACTCGATAAAGTTCAATTATTTGTGTTTGAGCTCGAACTCGAATTCGAGATATTTTATTAATTAAAATAATAAAAATATATTTAAATATAAAAGTTCGATTAGGCTTGCAGCTACTCAAGTAAGGTATAAAAATACTCGAACTAGATTTGATCGATGAGTCAAGCTATTCGAGCTAATACTCGATTCGATAATAATCGAACTGAATTTTAATTTTATTTAAATCGAATCTAAATAATTTACGAATATTAATATATTATTTACACATCTATCCTCAAATACTAAAAAAAAAAAGAAAAAAGGCAAAGCAACTGGGGGAGAAGGCATACGCAATGGAAAGAAGAGAAAACCATAAATTCTTAATTCCCAAAAAGTCCTTTGAAAAAGGCCACTACTCCTACGTACATTTCTTCCACTACTCTATATATTTTAAGAGTTTATGTACGATATATTGATTATGTATAAATTTTATATACTATTATAAAATTAAATAATATTATTTTATTAATAAATAAATATTAATTTTTAAAATAAATATATAAAAATTAATATTTTTTAAAAAATATACTCATAAATAAAATAATATCATCTTATTTACTTCATTAAATAGATAATATCATTCTATTCACTTACAATATATAAAATTTATGCACTCACGAATATAAATCCACACTTTAACTTTGTCTTTTGCTTCTCTATCTTTTTTTAATTCCTTTTATAATATTTCTTCTCTTTGTTTTGTTGTCTGGGGTTTCTTTTTCTCATTTAAAATTTGGCATTTTAATTTCATATATATTATTAAATTTTGTACTCAACATTCTGTTGGGAAATTAGAAGATCGATGCTGGTTTTGTTGTTGGATGACGAAAGCTTTATGCTTTTGCTTGTAGTTCTCGAAACTGTGGAACTGTGGCTCTCGTTTTTGCTGAGTTGCAACATCTATATCATGTTTCCTTAAACTTTTTTCTCTCTGTTTATGTTTGCTTTGTTTTGCATTATATATCGTTTCAGTTGACCAAATACTGGCCAAATTTTCAATTTTGCTAACACAAATTTAGCAGTAACTTTTAATTCAAACAAATGAGCTTGCCTTCATTATTTTAATTAAAACACCTTACTACTATATTAATAAAAAGATATTCGAGTTTAGTCTCAAACCAATACGATGATGTGATAAAAAAAAAATTTGTTAACCATAAAACAAAACATTAATTATTTTTGAAATTTGAAATTTACTTTTGTTCATTAGCCAAAAAGAAAACTAAACAATGAGTATTTTTTTTTTTTGAAAGTTAATCCCAAATCATATCATACATAATATCTTTATTTTCCCACAATGCTCACCTAATCATCATGTATAATTAAAGTACAATACTAATTAAGCTAGCCTAGATATGTTGATGGACTGGTTCCCTTTTTACAATGTACTAATAGTAAATATTTTGCATCGATATTGAAGAAAAAGATGTTTGATAGAGTCTTGCAAAAATCCTAATTAAACTGAATAATAAAATATAGAGGGAATGATCCATGATCGTGTTCCTTATCTGAAGGAATGCTTTACCAACATTAATGATACAAAGTAGATGGCCATCATGGAAAAGCTTAACCAAGTCAAACTCAGAATATTAAAAAAAATAATAAAAATAAAAAGCAAAGCAATATATCCCATCCTATGCACATTAACATTAATGAGCAGAATTTCGATTGGAGAATTTATTTTAATCAATGATTTGAATAGCAGCCCTGCATGCCCTGCCTGTCCCATGCCAAGTACTTGAAAAGAATAGAATAAATTGAAGGACGATGACAATTTAGACTTTGTGCAAACATCGGTTTTCAAACAGCCCCGCGCCAAACACCCAATTTCAGAGTAGCTTGATATTCCATGGAAAAAGGCAGCATAGTATGACAGACAGGGACGAATCATGACAATCCATTGATAGTGTTCCTTCCATGTTTCAGATCTGTGCCAATTTATGTTTTCACAGAATTTGATTGTTGGATCAATCTTTTTTGTCCTTTTTTAAGAATGGATCATGTTTTTTTTTTTCTCATAATATCACTAATTTTGGGACAAATTTTGTAGAAAAAGTAGGTTACCATGATATCTGTCATTTTGAAACCTAATATCACGTGTAAAAAAATTATTAATTCACTCTGATTAATGAATTACTCCTCTATCATTCTAGTAGGATAAATCATGTATTATACGTTTAATTTCAGGAGTGAATATATAGTTAGATGAAAATGTTATAATGAAATTTATTTTTTTGGAGAAATGTTGATGATTGCTTGGAATTCGTTTGTTCTTTTACTTGGAAGCTAAGAAGAAATAATTAGGCTTATGGTTGTTAAAGTATATGATTCAAAATACAAACAAAATCATAGGTAATCATATGATAGTATAGTAAAAGAAGAGTTATGCCGTTGGCAACACGTTTAATCATATGTATCGAGTATATTCACTTTTGCAAACACGGAAAAGCACCGCCCTTAAATTCACTGATATATTTTAATATTTATATAGTTTCAGATTTGTTTATCATTATTTAGAAAATTATCATTCCAAAAATTGTGAAAATTCTACTGCAAACTCAGCAGGCTTCCAGATTTTGGTCCCAAAAAGGACTTTCTCGGATCCTGTGATATACATTGTTACTGTTAAGGTAAATTAGTATGAAATTGTTAGCCAAAGATAAATAAAACAAGGAATGATGAAAGTGGTAACAAATTAAAGAAAAGTAAAATGAAATCCCAAGAAAACCAAAAGTACTGAGAGGTGAGAAAAAAAAAAAAAAAAGGAAAAAAGGAAGAGATTGAAGTTGTTGCACATAAAGAGCAGTAGCAGTCGAAGGGCACAAGAGTATTATTAGAAGTTTGTAATAGCTTCTTTCTCATTTCTTTCTCCTTACCCACCAAGAAAACAACAATCCACTGAAGAAAAATAATGATAATGATGAAAACACCTGCATCCAGCACTCTCGAAAAGCATTTCTCTCCGTCAAAACCTCCCTTCCCTTAAATTTACCTCTGTAAAGACCAAGTCTCTCTCAACCAAATTCCCCACTTTCCCAATAACCATGAAACCTCCTTTTCTTCTCTTTCTCACGTTCTCCTTCTATCTACTAAAATCATCTCTCTTTGTCTTCTCTGCTTCTTCACCTCCTCTCCCTCTGATCTCTCTTCTCTCCATTAAATCCTCCCTCAAAGACCCTCTCTCCACTTTCAAAGATTGGGACCCTACTCCAACGTCTTCCAAGCCTAATTTTGAAGACCCGGTTTGGTGTGCATGGTCAGGTATCAAGTGCAATCCTAAAACAGCTCAAGTCACATCTCTTGATCTCTCTGGTCGCAATCTCTTTGGGATTATTCCACCGGAAATTAGATATTTAACAAGCTTAGTCAACTTGAATTTGAGCGCAAATTACTTCGATGGGCCTCTCCAACCAGCCATTTTTGAACTGAATCAGCTTAGAACTCTTGATATAAGCCACAACTCCTTCAATTCAACATTCCCACCTGGGGTTTCAAAGCTTAAGTTTTTGAAGATCTTCAATGCATACAGCAACGATTTCAGGGGCCCATTACCGCCAGAGTTTATACACTTACGGTTCTTGGAGCAGCTCAATCTTGGGGGCAGCTACTTTGAAGGTGAAATACCAGTTGGTTATGGAAGCTTTACCAGATTAAAGTTGCTTGACTTGGCTGGAAATGCACTGGAAGGCACTTTACCACCTCAACTCGGATTCTTGACCCAGCTTGAGCGCATAGAAATTGGCTACAACGCTTTCTCAGGCACAGTACCAGTAGAATTTGCACTATTATCCAATCTCAAGTACTTGGACATCTCAAATTGTACTCTTTCAGGTCCACTTCCGGAAGAACTCGGAAATTTGACCAAGCTAGAAGCTTTGTACTTTTTCAAGAACAGCTTTACAGGTGAAATCCCCGTAAGTTACACAAAGTTGGAAGCTCTCAAGGTTCTTGATTTATCCGATAACCAACTCAGCGGCACAATCCCAGAAGGTTTAGCTTCTTCAACAGAGCTAACCTGGTTAAGCTTAATTGGCAACAACCTTTCTGGTACAATCCCGGAAGGCATCGGTGAGTTACCAAATCTCAACACTTTACTTCTCTGGGACAACAACCTTAGCGGCATTCTCCCACAGAAACTAGGTTCAAATGGGAAGTTACTGTCTCTTGATGTCTCATCAAACTCTCTTACTGGTCCAATCCCTCCAAATCTTTGCTATGGAAACAGGCTTTTCAAACTCATCCTTTTTAACAACATGTTCACTCATGAGCTTCCAGGAAGCCTTGTGAACTGCAAATCCCTTTCAAGATTCCGAATCCAAAACAATCTTCTCAATGGTACCATCCCATTCGGCTTCGGACATCTAACAAACTTAACATTTGTTGACCTGAGTAGGAACAACTTCACAGGCGAGATTCCTCAGGATCTTGGCTACGCACAAACGTTACAGTTCCTTAACATCTCCGAGAACTCCTTCAATGTCGCATTGCCAAGCAACATATGGAGTGCACCAAGCTTGCAAATTTTCTCAGCCAGTTCATCCAAACTCACAGGCAAAATCCCAGATTTTGTCAGCTGTAAGAACCTGTACAAAATCGAACTCCAAGGTAATTTTCTAAACGGAAGCATTCCATGGGACATTGATAATTGTGAAAAGCTCTTGTCTTTGAATTTAAGCCGCAATTTGCTTACTGGAATAATTCCAACGGAAATATCAAAGCTTCCTTCAATAACTGCCGTTGATCTTTCTCATAATTTGCTCACTGGAACTATCCCTTCAAACTTCCAATATTGTAGCACTTTGGAGAATTTCAATGTTTCCTACAATTTGCTAACCGGGCCAATCCCATCGTCGGGTCCCATATTTCCTAATTTACATCCTTCCTCATTTTATGGCAACGACGGACTTTGCGGCAGAATTTTAGCTAAACCGTGCCCGGCCGAGGCGTTGGCTACAGGTGGCGTGGAAGATAGTAACAAGCAGCAGCAGCCTAAGAAAACGGCTGGAGCTATCATTTGGATTATGGCAGCTGCTTTTGGTATTGGTTTGTTTGTTCTCGTGGCTGGGACCCGTTGCTTCCACGCGAATTACAGCCGTAGGTTTAATGATGATCGCGAGATAGGACCGTGGAAATTGACCGCCTTCCAGCGGTTGAATTTCACGGCTGATGATGTGCTAGAGTGCCTGTCGATGACGGATAAGATCATAGGGATGGGGTCCACGGGGACAGTGTACAAAGCTGAGATGCCAGGTGGTGAGGTCATAGCGGTGAAGAAGCTGTGGGGTAAGCATAAAGAGAACATCAGACGGAGGAGAGGGGTGTTGGCGGAGGTGGACGTGTTGGGAAACGTCAGGCACCGTAACATAGTGAGATTGTTAGGGTGTTGCAGCAACAGGGAGTGCACGATGCTGCTCTACGAGTACATGCCGAACGGGAACTTAGATGACTTGTTGCATGGCAAGACCAAGGAGGAGAATTTGGTGGCTGATTGGGTGACGAGGTACAAAATTGCTCTCGGAGTGGCTCAAGGCATTTGTTACCTTCACCATGACTGTGATCCAGTGATCGTCCACCGTGATCTCAAGCCCAGTAATATTTTATTGGACGGTGAGATGGAGGCCAGAGTGGCAGATTTTGGGGTGGCGAAGTTGATCCAGAGTGACGAGTCCATGTCGGTAATTGCTGGGTCCTATGGCTACATTGCTCCAGGTGCGTTTTTGGTTCTTTTTAGTTTGGGACTCTGGAATCTTGCTATCATGCGCGTAATGCTTGGTACACGATAGCAAGATTATTAATCCCTTATTGGGATATATAATTTTTGTTTGTTAGTTTGATAAACTTTTGTTTTTGTGTGCATTAAAAACATATGATAAGGTAGATTCATTTAGGACAATGACCACTTTTCAGTTAGGCTGGTGAATCTATTAGTTTTCTCCTTTTTTTTTTTTATTTCATCTACAATTTTATTTATTATAATCTTATAATTTATCATAAAATGAATCCATCCAATCAATGTCATTAAATAGTCAACTTTAATTTTAGCTAATTGACAATAAACTTAATTTAATTTAAACAGTCATGTATTATTTTGATCATCAATCTTATAATCAAAATTTAATATTTTGCATATAGATAATTAAAATCAAATATGTTTAATTTGTTTGATAATAAATATTTTAATATAATGATTGAATTACAAAATAATATATATATTATTATTATTATTTAAAAAATTAATCAAAAAAGAGTGTAAAAGATTATGATTTTATCATTGACCTCTTGATGATTTGACAACCTATTGTTTAGTGATTTCATTAGTTATAAGACTAGAATTAAAGTTGACATTGACACACTTGTCATATTGGATGGTGGCTTAGTACTTGGTACTACTATTATTTTTTCCGTCCAAAAGTATAGTATTAATCTCACTTTTCTATCTCTGATTTGCTTTCTTTATCATGTAACACTTGAGACCGCTTCCTTGTGCAATTCAAGAGCAAGAAAAAAAAAAAGCTTTAGACTTGTCCTGGAAACGACAATGATTGCTTGTTTTCAATTTAAGACATGCTTAAATTAATGGACATTTCTATTCGCACCGCAACCAACCCAAACCAAAGTTTTTTTCGGTTTTGCATCTTTTGGCACCGCGCGGTTTTTGTAACTGTTGCATGGCTGATGCTGCACTATTGCGCGTGAATACTCTTTGCTTTTTCTTCAGTTTCCCTTTTTCCTTTTTTTTTTCAAACCGTTTTTCTCTGCCTTTAAATCCTTGTAAGATATATAATGTAATAATAGGTCCCAGAGAGAACTTTGTCAAAGTCTTTGATCCATGGCATTACATGTTTGACTTTAGAGTTGGTTTGGATTTTTCTGGCTTAGCAGTACGCACATTAACGCTGTATGTTTGGTTTTTGCAGAATATGCTTATACTTTACAAGTTGATGAAAAGAGTGATATCTATAGCTTTGGGGTGGTGTTAATGGAGATTTTAAGCGGAAAAAGATCAGTAGATTCGGAATTTGGTGATGGGAACAGCATTGTGGATTGGGTAAGGTCTAAAATTAAGAGTAAATACGGAATTGTTGACATTTTGGATAAAAATGCCGGGGCATCATGTGCATCAGTGAGGGAAGAAATGATGCAAATGCTTAGAATTGCTTTGTTATGCACCAGCCGCAACCCGGCGGATCGGCCGTCGATGAGGGATGTTGTGCTGATGCTGCAAGAAGCCAAGCCCAAGAGGAAACTACCGGAGAGTGCAGTTAATGGTGGCAACGTCGTTCGTGTCGGTGGTGATGGTACTGACAATGCTATAGCACAAAAGGCTACAGTGGAATGTTAATATATGACTAATTTTAAGGGTTTCTTTTTATTTTCTTTTGTTATTTTTTAAATTGTGGGGGGATTGGTATAGGAGAAGTGATTTTCCTTTTTTTCTTTCAATGGAATTATCAAGTGTTCTTGCTCTAATTTCTCTGATGTTACATTTGAATTATTATCACATTGATATTGCAACTTGTATTTGAAGAGTTTAATGATGTTTACCACAAACCAAAGGACCCATAAAATGGATTCAAAAGACAAGTTTTTGGACCAGAGTGTGAAATGACATCACCTGAAGTGAAAAAACCAAGGTAAAATTGATAAAGCAAGGTTGATGTCTCCTGTTCATCCCATTGCTAACATAACAGAAAAAACATAAATTTTTATGATTATTTGTTGTTTTCCATGGTACCAAACAAATTGCATCGGCTTTGAACTTTTCCTTTTGAGAAAGACTGAAAGACCATGTTTTGTGGCGCGGGCTTCCTATGTCAAGGCCCGTAATAGAAGTTGCTTGCTTTTCAAAAACTTTGGATATATTTCCCCAATCAAATTTGGCTACACTTAACAATCCAAATCAAAATTTTAGAATCTAAATAACCCGTCATGCAGAAAAAGGAGGGGAAAATCTCTTCATGTCCCACATGCTTAAGTTTCGTAGATATCAGCTAAGAATGCAAAACAGAAAATGTCCTGCGCTGCATTTTGAAACAACTATGCCTCTATATCTCTTTGCTTTTCGATTTTCTTCTACTAAAACTTGTCATTTTTGTTAGTGTGGCATTATTTTATATCTAATAAATATTAATTTTTTATAATTTTATATTCAAATTAAATTTTTTTATTTATTGTTAATTAATTTTAAATTAAATATTTAATATGATATCAGAATTAAATTTTTTTTTACTATTTTAAATTTATCACGTAAAAAATTTCTTTCATTTTTACTTATACATAATAAAGATTTATTAATCTTATATTTAACTTGAACATATCTACTTACAATCAATTAATTTTAAATTAAATATTTACAACCGATTAATTATAGGATAGGTGCTTAATAAGTTTTGCTTGGACGAGATTTCACGTAGACTATGCTCAGACACCTGATTGGGAAAGTTTGCAAATGTCCGTAGGCCCATTTTGAATGTAAACATTAAGCAAGTCTGAAATCTGAAATTGGGCTTTAATTTATTTTCTTAACATTAGACTAGAAAAAACATCCATATAGTCCAATTTCTTACTATCAAATTGGTCCATAGAGTCTAATTTAGCTCAGCACTAATGTAGGACCCAACGTGATGCCATTATTCAGTTCCTGCAACACCAAACCCTCAGTAATTGTCGCTTCTATGACTTCCATGATTGTAATGGTTGCTGATATGGCTTCGTAGATATATAGACTCCACATCTGCCTGTGCCAAGTGGTAAAATTATTAGCATTATACAATTCAAATTTTATTGAAGACTGAGGAATTGTTTTCAGCATCTAAAAAAATGAACACCAATTCATTAAGATTTTTGAGGACTGTAACCGACCAAAAAAAGGGTTTAATTAATATCCTAACGACATAATTCTGGCTAAAAAAATGATAATATACCCTTGTTGTCATTTTGAGAAAAGATACAGAAACAATGTTTTATCAAACGTGCTTGTTGTCTTTTGTCTAGTCTTCTATGAAATTAATGAAATTAATGAAATTAATCAATTTCTTTGATTTAGATGAGGAATGAATAAGGGTTGCCAATAAATTAAAGTTAAACGCATGATGAAGAATAGTAATTATGAAGAACCCAAATCTGGCCATATGCATTCTCTAGTTGGTGTTTAATGCTCTTTATTCATTGAGCAATTTCATAAGAATATTGACACCATTTTGGCCTTTCATTGCAAAATAAAAATTTAATATCTAGTGAACATCATGGGTTTTTTACTTAAAAATTTTGGATTTATCTTCAATGGCATCCCCAGGAATATTCATAAATTTTGATGAGCATGTCTTTAATAAAATTCTCTAGGGGATTAAAAAGGAGTTAAACTTTTCTACATACGCTTATATTCAACCATTAAGGTCTGATTAAAGAGGGAATGAAAGAAGAAACCTGCATTTCTAGAAAAGTTTGGTAAGAAATCCTACAGTCATTTAATGTGAGATTTGAAGGTAAAAAAGAAAAATAACATATTTTCGTTTTTTTTTTTTTTAATTTAGAGACAAGATTGTCATTAACTCTTAAAATCAACAATATTATGAAAAGTTTGATTTTATCAACCTTAATATCCAATACTCTTTTAATGCTAAAGGCTTTTGACTTTTCAGATTCTAACAAATTTGAAACCAACGTTTTGGTGAAGCGGTGGACGATGCATGCATGGTGCGTATTACTTGAACTATTGGGATTTGGGAATATTCAAACCAACCTAACCATATGAAAATGGTTAGATGTTTCTTTTTTCATGATAATGTAAAAAATTTTGGTTTGACCTTCAAAATTAAGGTAGCCAATGAGAATTCATTCCATTTTCAAAGTCACTTTACATTTAAGCAAAAAGATTTATGCACATACATAATTTAATAGCACTAAATTTTATAATCTTGCTATTTCATGCTCTCTTTTATTGTAAAATCAACAAATACAATTGGAATATTGATTCCCAAAATAAGACTCGAACCTTGTCATTAAGCAACAAGAATTATCCATAGCAGAAGATGAATTAAGCTAAAACCAAAAAGGCTTGAATCCAATTTTTAATTCACATAAAAATATATATACATCCACTCAAAATTCGAGATCTTAAAATTTTTTGTCCGAAGAAATTGACAATTTTCAACTACTAACTAGACTTAAAATCTCGAACCAGCCTCGACCAATATTGGCAGGTTTTTGTGAGTTCTGAAGACAAAATCGGACTAGGCAGTCATTGCCAAACGTACCTAGCTAGCTAGGAATTGGCAATTCAGATGGATATTTGGGTTTGGACTTTGGAGCCATCTCGTCGTTTCATTCTGATACACAACAAGATAATATGACCGATGAGGGTTCAAAACCTAGGATCTAACCCCTCAAACTAGCTCCCTATCTCACCCATTGTTCACTACGTAATTTGTTTCTGCCAATTATTTATGACATGGCATTACCTAATTTGATGGTGGTAAATTTTATTTACTAAACTGTGCTTTCACTTTACACGGAACCAAATCCTGCATAAAGATAAACTGACCCAAGAAAGTAAGGAAATATATTGACTTCAACTGTAACAAACACCTATTTGCAGAGGCAGCTATGACTGATATAAGCTAATCTTGAGTATCCAAAAGGAATTCTCTCTCTCTTTCTAATTTTTTAAGGAGAAAAACTAGAGAAAGCTGTTAGCTAAAACAGCTGCAGTGCTGTTCACGGAACAAAACAAGTGCAGCAAGAAAATTCATGATTGTACTATAAAAGCTCCCATAGAAACAAAGACAACTCAGATCTTCAACAAAAACAACGGTCACATCAAATTACAGTTAATTTGAAAGTAATACAATTCATTTCAAATAAACTTTTTATTTTTCTTACTAGAATGAAGTAGTTTAACCTAATAATAACATAACAAATTCAGGAATGTTATGCAACCATATACGAACAGAAAAAATAAGAGATAAATAAAAAGTTACCTAAGAGAGACTTAATTCTTCAAATAAATTAACCACTGTGTCTAAAAAAGATTAAAAAAAAACCATTGTGTCAGTTTCCCAAACTGATCTAAAAGAAGTACCCAAACATCATTAGTATATTAAAAAATCATGAGAAAGTTCACTTTCTCAACTGTTCACGAACAATAGTAGTATTTCATACCTTCACCTTTTTTTTTACCATGTATGCTTCAGAACTTCATTGGAAGAGTTCACATTTCTCCATCGGCGGACGCCATCGAATTCTCAACCAGAATAACTACATCATGATCATCATCATCATCATCTTCAGAAGCTGGTAAATTAAGATCGAACAACTGAACAGTAGACGACGATGTCTTGGACATCTTACTATGAGCGACAGATAAGTAAGAAAAATGAACCTTTTTGTGCCCACCAAGTGCTTGACCCGACTGAAACACCTTGTCACAAAATGGGCATTCAAATATTCTTTGTTGATGAATCTGATAATCACCACCACTCTCTTTTCCTTTATCTTCCTTCCTTTCTTCAACGGTAAAAGCTCTATTGTTTTTATGACTAGCTTTATGCCCACCCAAAGCTTGAGGAGATTTAAAACTTTTATCACATGTCTTGCACTTATACTTTGTACGAGGATTATCTTCGTCATCATCCAAATCCATATCCCAACCACCATCATCTAAGAATTCAGCCTTTTGCACTTCTTTTAGAGGCCATTTATCCCGGGAAAGCACTAAAAGACATTTGGCAGCATCTTCACTACATATAATTTCATCATGGATTGGGAGGATAACCGAACTTACCGAGTCAGATGGTGAGCTGTTACAAAGTCGTTTGGATCTTCTAATGGAAAACTGAGTCTCGCTAGAAAGTTCATTGACAGATCCATAAGGTTGCTGCATGTGATTAATCTCACTGAAAAGTACAGAAGAAGAAGGTGAGGATTTAATAATATTGTTGGTTGGTGGTGGGGTTGAAGAAGAGGACGGGCGGGTGAGTTTAGGAGGAATCGGAAGTTTAGCAAAGTGAGATCTCATGTGCCCACCCATAGCTTTGCCATTGGCGAACCTTCTGTTGCAGATCTTACATATTCTGTGTTTTTCCTCCATGGCAGCAGCAGCCCTGGTCACCGAAAGAAGGACGAGAATGAAAGAAACTCTAACAAGCACAGGGCCGAAGAGAGGCTGATATATATTTATATATATTATATTTGGGGAAGAGAGTGAGTAAGTGAGGGAACTTAAAATATAGTAGGTAAACAAGCATTCGTTTGCAGATGGGAACAAAAGCGGCAGGTCCAGAAACATAGCGATCTTGCCAAATTTATAAAAAAAATTATCTCTAAATATGTGTGTATATATATATATATATATTTCCAATTTATCCAATTTATAAATATTTTTTAAATACTAATTTTATAATGAGAATGAGATGCGTAAAAGTTTGAACATGAAAAAAAAAAAAAAGGAAAAATGGATATTACTAGTCTGCTATTCACTTATCTCACTAAAATTAAAACAAAAGGTTATACTACTAATTCCTAAATTTAAGAAACACCTAGAAAAATCTTTTTTATAATTGGATTCAACCAATTAACAAAACATTTGTTCTTTATAAATTTTCCTAAAAGAATATTACTTATAAAAAATAAAGTGGTTAATATTTGTGGGTTTTTATCTTTTTCTTTTTAAGCTTTCAACGCTAAAATGAAATAAAAATGTTCATTTTTTATATATCTAGATCACAATTGATAAGTGTTTAAAATTTGATAGTTGATACGCGTGTATCATTTTGAATCTAAAGAATTTGCTTTATTTGTGTGAAGGTAACTTGCTCTTAGCCTTTTGGAACATCAAATGAAACCGTGGAATTTTTGGGTTATTTCTTGAGTTAATTATCTTTTAATACTTGATCTTTAGAAAAGTTAGCCCGCAGGCCCGCATTATGTTGTGGGCCTGCGAACTTATTTTAATCATGAAAATGCAACTTATAACTAACTTGAAGCAGGAAATAAATTGTTAAGTAAGGATTATTGAGATCATCGTTCTTAAAGACTATTTATCTACAAATTCCTTAGCCCTCTAAGATCTTGCAGCACCAACCCTAACAAACCATTGTTGCTTTGTTACGCCATTATTGCCATTACTGATGCTTAAATCTATGAATTCAAAATTAATTTGTTTATGCATAGTATATTCAAATATACTAGCTTCCCACATAACCTTCAAAACCCAATATTTTCCTCTAAAAGCAAAAAAAAATATATATATATTAACAAATTCATAAATAATTCGATCAAGACAATGGACATGATACTAAAATTAACTAACCTTTTCTCAATAGTAGGATCATCTTCACTTAAATTCTCCTCGTTTATTTCATCATCATTTTCGTCATCTGCCTTAATAAAGTATTTCTACAAAAAAAAAAAAGGATGGCTTTATCAATATTTCAACTTGATTGTTAGATTGAAAGTAACACCTACTAAATGAGCCATACTTCTATTTAAAAACAAAAAAAAATAAAAAATTAATTAATAAGTAAGTTAATATTGAAT
This sequence comes from Durio zibethinus, assembly GCF_047325235.1. NCBI lineage: Eukaryota > Viridiplantae > Streptophyta > Magnoliopsida > Malvales > Malvaceae > Durio > Durio zibethinus. The sequence continues at coordinate 28,257,512 of NC_143170.1, forward strand.
TAATTATAGAGAAATTATGAGGTTTTTTTTCTCTTATTCAAGGATTATGAAAATTTTTGAAATTGAAAGAAAGTGTTGCTATGCTCGACGTCATTTCTTCGATTTAAATGAAATTTATTAGATTGAAGGGTTTCTAAATCACTTACTTTTCAATACTAAAATCCAACTTGATATATCAATATTAGCAAAGGAAAAAAATGCCCAAACGTTGGCCGCTTGCTCTTGTCGGGAACCACAATCTAGGGATCAATAAGGTAAGGTTTTTTTCTAGGCTACAGACATTCCATAACTTCTACCACATATTGGACTTGAAATTAGTAATATTCAGAAAAATAATCAAATAGAACACCATTCCAATTAATCAAAACAAATTGATCAAATAGAGTATAAGAGATCGAAAATTGCATATTTATTTATTCTTTAGACACTAGAACATGACATCTCAATTTGAAGATTTAACTGGTCCCCTTTGGCTTATGGATTTAAACATGAAGAAAAACAAAACAAAAGAATGACATATATGGTTCAACTCAACTCTGACTCCAAAAAACTAATCAAACATAAAAGTTTTGATGAATGTGTTGCCACAACACATTAATTTTTCTTCTCAATTTTGTACTATCGCAACTGCAACACTTATACTAAGAAACTAATTTAAGTAGGTAATAATTATCACATTGAAGCTTTTATTCTTAATTACTAAAGAAAGATATTAAACATTTGAAAAAAGACATATAATAGTAGTTTATTAGACATGTTTCAATTTTCGAATCTAAATAATTACATTTTACATACATAAAATCTCAATTAGACAAAAAAAAATTTTCTTGATATTCGGAGATAAAGAATTCAAATGATCCAGCTTTTTAAACATCAAACATGCACCAACTAATTAACCCAATATTTTACATGTGAAATTCATGAGATGTTTGGTTAAAATGAGTAAAATTAAAGACAAAGGATATCTATAATTTTTTTTTAAAGAAATTAAATTATGTAAGAAACATGCATGAGTCTGAGCTTGAAATGAATCAAAATTAAAGGACATTGCAGACTATACAATGACTTCCATAAATTTTCTTAAAAGGAGTACGACTTTATATATCTTCAATCTATTTCTCACCTACTTCACAGCTTTTAAATTAAATTCTGAGAGTGCCAAATTGCCAATGCAAGCATCCCCTTAATTTTTTGTTTTTTGCATCAAAGAAAAGAAATCAAAACATAAATAAATGAAATGCTTAGTGGCTAATAATAATGAAAGAAAAATGAAATATTTTTGTTATACATTTATTTCATTGTGATGATATGATGGTTAAGAAATTAAAAGCAATAAGAAAGATCAAATGGTAATTAATTTTAATTGGATGTTTTACAAAAATTGAAATTTACCTGGTTTAAAGGGATTCAATAATGGGTTAGATTCATGCATGAATTAATCCCAAATCTCCTTATCAATGCACCATAAAAGCACAGATCTTTCACACTTACTTTTTCCATTTTTATGGCTTCCATGAACAATTGGTTGACTTTTTTCTTTAACACCTTAAAAACTCCCATCACATCATATTGATCATCAAGATCATCACTTTATATAGCCATTAAATAGCACTACTTCCATAACAGATGCTGAATGTGGAAAGCTAAATAAAGGGTTCTATCCTCATAGCATTAAATGGCCACACTATACATAGATCATGACACTATCAAAGGAAAAAAAATTATAAAGAAGAACACTAAAGATGAGCATTTAACAAATATCAAATTTCAGTTGCACAATCAAACATAAACCTTCACATATTGAAAAGAAATAGAGAATAAAAATGCACTAAGTTACTTGAAAGATAAAGAGATTAATAAATTATTTACCAAGCTACCAAAGGCCAAGAAGAGTGAAGAGACCAATGTATCCAAAAAACTTTTGCACATCAACCTTATCTCATTTTGACCCAACATATTTCTTAAGAAAAACTACAAAATTGAACAATATATGGAAATAAAACAGATAAGTATGAAAATAATCTCAACAAATTAAGTTTATTATATTCATTGTTTAATTTAGATAAATAAAAATATCCTACCCATAAATAAATCATATGAAATTGCTAAGAGAATACCAAATATATCCCTAGTGATGGAGTGCCTTCTAGTGCTAGGAAACACGAATAGCACATGGGTCCATAAAAAAATTTGTGAAAAAAAAATGCAAAAACTAGATCACAAAATTATTATTTATTGTAAGAATTTTACCAAATAACTATAAATAACTCTTAAAAAGTAGTATGAAAGAATTATGTGAAAAGTTTTATATCATCATTTTCCAAATTCAGCAAATAATCCAAACTAAGCATTGTTGACACCTTAATCAATGTGATGATAATCGTCTACAATTACACAATGACAAATTAACAATATGGGTGAAAGTTTATACCTTGTATTGAATTTATAAATCACATACTTTTCACTTCCATCAATCAACTCCTTGAGGTTTTCACTTTGAAACGTGAAAAAGTGATTAGAAGAACTTAATACACTGCAAACTATATCAGTGAATTCTTTAATTGCTTTCTCCTTATAAAGAATGCTTCTTTCAGGTTTTTTACAGCTGATTGAGCCTACAACATGAAAAAGAAAAATAAAGTTGATAGTGGTTGTAAAACTATTCAAACTATAAATTAATATAGATATTAAAATGTCCATATTAGGAACAAATAAGAAAAAAATGAGATTGACAATCATATGTAAGATTATTACTTCCAATCTCTTGGTCTGTAAAAAAACTCTAAAAAAATAAAAAAAATGAAACAATGTGAAAAATCATATTGATTGGTGCATGCTGTCTCTTAATCTCTTGTAAAGGGAAAAAAGTAAAAACAAAAAAAAATCTTAAAATAAAGAAAATATGGAAAATTCAAGGTATTCAAACTATAGGTAATGAAAACATAACCTTAAAATCTTAATTTGCAAAATCAAAATCAAAGATAAGCAAAAATTTAAGGCATTCAAACTGTAAAATAAATGAGCTAAAATGGGAAATAAACTATTTCTTCTTCTGCTTCCTTGATCTCTTTCTCTCAGTTTTCTTCTTTTTCGTAGCGGTCCCTTGCTTTCTCATCATCCCCACTAAATGCCTAATTGCACCTGCACTAATTGCCCTTTCTTTGTTTTGTCCGACCGAACACAGCTTATAAAGGATTATTAGTGCTTTTGGCTAGAAATGCAAATAATATCTTTAAAAAGGTAAAAATTAAAAGTTTAGGGGTCATTTGGTATTTTTATGTGTTTTTTGTTTTAAGTTTTATATTGTTTAAAATTTTGTTTTATTTTGTTTTCGTCTTATTTTCAATTTATTGAATTTGAAAACATATTTGGATACAATGTTTTTGTTTTAAAAATGTAAAAACAAAAATATATAAGAAAAAGTGATTAAAGCTTTTAAATTCAGTTTGTTATTAATAATATAATAATATTAATATAATAATATTTATTGATATATTATTTATAAATATTATACTAATAAATAATATTATTTTAATAGTATAATAAATATTATATTAATAATATATTGTTTCTTAAAATAGTATAATAAATATTATAATAATGCATTATAATATTAATAAATAGTATATTAAGAATAATATATTATTAATATAATATATTTATAAATATTATATTAATAAATACGTAATATATCATATAATATAATTAATAAATAATATATTATATTAATCATATATTATTAATATATTATAAATATAATATATTATTTATATAATATTTATAATAAAAATATTATTTTATTAATATAATAATTATAACATTACTTTAGCTATTTAATTGTAATTTTTGTAAATAGTACCCATGTGGTAGCAGTGCCAAATTGTTTCCAAAAAATTGAAAACACTATTTTTCTATTTTCAACAATTTTCAAAGCTTTCCAAAACTTTATTTTCAGTTTTTAAAAACGAAAAACAACCTACTAAATTTGTTTTTGTTTTTAATTTTTTTAAAAATTGAAAATGAAAACAAAAAATATAAAATAGAAACAAAAACAAATGAACCTTTAACTTTTTTAAACAAATGAAAAACATGATTTTACTTTCATATAGATTAATTATGTTATAATTGACATAACATTTTTGTCTTTGTTAAAATTTTGATTTTTATCATCTAATTTTGCACTATAGCAAATAGAAAAAGTAACAACTAGCCCGAGCTTAAACAAAAACAATAACAAAAATTAAAAAGAAAAAGAAACAAAAGATAAAGTGACATTTGATGCTTAAACAAAATGGGAAAAACTTACACAAATTGAGTTTAAAGTTGCTTAAAATTTAAACGAAACTACTCATTTCGTGGAGGAAGCTTTTTATTAAGACTGAGTATACATTTTTATATTTTGTTCCTGAAATTTTAAAGTTTAATTATTACAAAAAAGCAAGGAGTTAAACCTCCATCAAAATTTAAAAAAAAAAAAGAAACTTATGATGTTTCTCGTATAAAATTATCAACTTGTCGATGATTACTTATTTGCAAACAAAATAGATAAAAAGAAAAAAAATTACTACATTTAACTTAGGAAATTAAAAAAAAAAAAAAAAAGAAAGAGAAAAGAATAAAAAATAAAATTATTACTCCTGAGTAAAGATTGAAGATATCGTAATGACGGATTTGATAGGGTGAAACTGATAGGTTCAAGAACTTGAAGCTGCTGCTAGTGATTCGTTCATCAGAAAATATACCATTAACGGGATTGCCTTGTATGCAAAACCTGATTCAATCACTCACCTATAATCACCTATTGCAAATCATGATTAACCATAAACAACTTATAAAGTTTAGTTAAAATAAAAAACTAAAGTCACATAATTATTTTTTAAGAAAATATTTTATATCCCAGCTAACCAAAAACTTTAAAATAAGTGTGGATTGTAAAACACATATTTATTCATTTTATTGGATAAGTTAGACAAAGGATAAGATCATTCTTACCAGGCTTACAAAGTGTTAAATGCTTTCAATAATATCACACAATTAGAATTTTCACGCAAAACATTTTAAATTATCTACATTGTTAGCCAAATAAATTTTTGAGTTAGGTTCCTTTAAGCATTGACTATGTTAACAAAACCAATAGAAATGATCATTCACACCAATCTTATTATTTGGTTTAACCATGAGCTTCTATCATTTAAGGCAGCTTATCATACTTGCTTTTGTGTTATAAAATGACAGTAAAATAATTAGCCTTACATTTAGAAAAAAAAAAAAGAACAAGTTTTGATAACTCTAAGTAATCGTTTCATTAACTACCTTCACAAATGCTAATCAAATTTCTTAAATGTTGATCAATGCCAATTGTTTCTTTGATTAACTTTTCAACCATGGTACTTTTATGAAAATAGAGATTAAACAAAATTTAATAAAAGAAAGAAAGTGGATGATTGAAATCTAATATCTTTTTTAAATTTCACATGACTTTTAGGTGATTTCGGGGTTTGATGGGTATGAAATTTTTTTCTACCAACTGATTCCGAATATTGTTTGAGATAGGATAAAGAGTTCAAAAGTCTATAACTCTCTGGAATAGTTTAACATAAGCCTTGACGCTTAAATCAAGCCTCAAATTATCTTTTAAGACAATAGTGAGATGGCCATCAAATTGTTAAATTGAAGAGTTAAGGATATCTTTAATAGTAAGGTATAGATTTGCATTAAAACATCTTCAAGATATTTAGATCAAATAAAAGTTTTTATAAAATAGAAATTCACTCACTTGATTTGCCAATGAAACTTTTTCTTCCTGTCTGAATAGCCATAATCAAATGTCCATGTATGGCCTGTAAAGGGAATCTTGATCAAAATATAATACTAAAATAAGTAACCAATAATTTATTTTAATTAATGATTTTCTATGACAATACTTGCTTCTAGCTGAGATGTATAAAATGGGTATTGAAATGGTCTTCAGATAAATAAGTGTCATAATTTTTTTTCCTGCTACATTATGAATCCTATGAGCATATATGCCTTACTTACATTCCATAATTCCAATGTTAAAACCAGATTGGCCTATCATTTTTAATTCCAACCAGTCAAACAAAAATGATTTTAAAGCAACATCATAAATAAGATTCATAGTTTTATAACGGTGCAAAAGGTAAAATCTTGGATTGTTTGTTGCATTCATATTTGCACACAACAAAAAAAAAATTTACAAACGACGCCTGTCGCATGAAATTTTGCCACCCTTCATGCAATATCTGCTCCATTTTTACATTTGAAAAATACTCAGCAAGTCATAGCAAGCTTTAACCTTTGAACATATATATTTTATATAAATTATGTTTTTCTATTACCATATGGATCAATACTTTTTAATTAAGCATTTCACGATAAATTTCAAGGTACTATATAAATACAACTTTATTATTCAATGATATTATGTCTCCATGACATCTTTATTAGATAACTCATATGAAGCTTTAAAAAATACTTTTATTGTGCTCATACGTTTAAATTAGCCTTTCGTAATGTCGCATGATTTTCTATCTAGTATTTATAACAAAAAAAAAAAAGAAGTAACTTAATTTTTATTTTTAGTTATTATATATTTTTACATTTATCATTATTATATTTTTAATTTATTTTATTATAAATAACAAATAGTAAAAACTTAAAACTCATAAAAATACACCCAATTACAATCACTCAAAATAAACATTTACATTTTTTTAAATTCAATTAAAAGCCAACTTACCATGTTCTAATCTAATTAAAGCTTAATTCATTAATAAATTACGTAATTTATGTATAATATTTTATTTGATTTATTTATATAGTTATATATAAGAATATATTATATTTGTAATATAACATAGAGCAAATAAATAACATACAATTGAAAAGAATAAAAAATTCAACTTTAATAGAATACTAAATCAATTAAGACCAAAACTTATTAATCCAAGTATCTCCTAAACTAAAGCCTCACACTCTAAATAAACTAACCCAATAGAAAAAAAGGACAATTATCAAGATTAGAAGTCCTAAAAATCTCAAATTGGACAAGCTCATTTCATTTAATTGATTGAATAAAAACAAAAATAATTATATGTTATTGATTATTTAAAAAGTTAAAATACACCAGATTTATCTAACCAAAACAAAAAAAAAAAGATTGGAATTCTCCAAAATCTCTCCATTAAATCATTAAAAACTCAATCCAAAATCTCCAATTGCAATGAGTAAGGACATGTGTATTTATTTTATTATGTTATTGATTAATAAAGAAATCAATTGTTAGATAATTATAAGATTATAATAAAAAATTATAAGTAAAATATTTCCACATCAAACATAAAAACCGATAAAAGATTAACATAAAAAAAATCTTAAATCTATCACTGATCAAATCAAACAAAAAATTGAATCAATTTACCATTTGAAAATAAAATGAAGGTTGACTCTTATCATCTCAAATTTTTACAATTTTTCCATTTTAATTGCAGAATCCAAGTAATTCATAAATGCACATTTAAAACAGTTTAAAGGTATCATGAAAATAGTAATGTAAAAAAGTTGATAATTAAAAATTCATGGATATATGAGCCTGAATTAGCTTCAAGTTTTTAATTAGATATGTTTATATAATAATTTGAGAACTTTAGTTTTTTAGGTCTGACTATCTTTCATCCAAATTCCAACATGAGACTTTGTTGATTTCTAATCAATTTTGATTTATTTATGATTTACCTTTATAATACTTCTGACAAAAATCAATTTTAATTATTTTTCTTTGAAGTTTCTTCTTCATCGAGATTTAATGGAGCAATAAGGGTTGAAACAAGATTTCTTTGAGCTTTTATGTTTCTTGAAAAACAAAACCATGAAGAAATAAATTAAAAAGCAAAAGAAAAAAAATAATTACTACCTTCTTGAAGTGATGGAAGTTGGAGTCTTGAAAATAAAATTAGAGCATTTCTTGTGTTTGGATTGTCGATTATGGGTGTTTTTTATGACAATAATAGCAATGATGTAGGCTTTCTCATCTCAACCAATCATGGCCATCGTGGATTTGAATCTAGGACAAAACAAATTATCAAAATTGTGGCCATTTTCAATTGAGTTTGCTTGCTTTGAAACTTGTGGTGTTTGTTTTGATTTTTTTTGTTACCATTTTCACGGATTTTCTTTCTATGTTATGTTAAAAGGAAAAGAAACAAAAAAAAATGATCAATTTCAAAAAATAAAGAAAAAAACTTTAACTTTGTTACCAAAAGATGCCTCTTGAAGCATCACTATTGGCGGGGATGATTTTTGCCACTGAAAACAAGAGAAGAATCACACTAGCCATGAGATTGGTTATGATTTGGCGAAGCTTTGATTCTTTTCTTTTCTTTTCTTTGGTTTTCCACAAACCTTCTTTTGGAGAAGTTCTCATTTGAAGCTTCTCCAAAAGCTTCAGAAAAAATTTTTTCCCAAAATTAACCTTTAATTTATTTTTTTCCATTACTTAGTTGTCCTTTCAATATATATTGGGGACACATTTTATATGTGTTATAGATATATAAATTAGTATTTTAAAAAATGTAATCTTATAGTTGAACTTTTAAATAATATATAATTTACATATTTAATTTTTAAATTATGCATTATATTAACCTAAACGCTAATCTCATTAACTATATTAACTTATATATAAAGCGGTTGACAAATATAATTAAGTTATTTGTTTACTATGCATACTATCAACATCTTTTTTAATAAAAATAAAAATATATTTTTTAATTTACTTGAACCATAAAAAATATGTAAGACCATCAATTGTTTTTGTCACGTAATATCCACATCAAGGTTTTTACAAAAAAATTTAATATTTTTATTAATAAATAATATGCATATAACAAAATTATATTGGCTAGATGTTATATAGGCGAGTTAAGTTAATAATATTAAAATTTGCATTAAAACAATACATTTTTTAAAAGTTTTAAATGCAAATTGTATATTTTATTTCTTTACATACCAATATGTATATTTTTCTAAAATTTATGTACAAAAAATTTAATTAATTATTTTTTCCTTGAATAGGGATGCCAATGGTTAGGGTACGAGTAGGCTATAATATCCTCTATCCCCTTTCTCAGATTTTTATATTTTACTTATCTTCGTACCTATACCAAATAGGTATTTTAAATTTATCCCTATCCCAATCCCCACGAGTATTTAATGAGTATGGGTAATCCCAATATTCATAATTTATAAAAAATAAAAAATAATTTTTTTATTTTTTATTTTTATCTTGTATATTGAGGTAATTTTTATAAATATATATTAATATATTTTTTCAATAAAAATAAAATTATTAATTTTAATTAATATAAAATAATAATTTATATTGTTTAATAAAAAATCTATATACTAAATATATATGAATATATATATAAGGTATGGGTATAGGTAAGGTATTATAATATCCATTGCCATCCATGTATACAATAAAAATTTAAAATTATATCCATCCCCATCCATGTACCTATAATGTAATACTCATCCCTATCCTTATTCGGATAAAAAATTGAATTTTTCATTAGGTACGAATAAAGTTGACATCCTTATCTTTGAACAAATAGTTCAACTTCCTACTATTTTTCTTTTCATTTGCTTTTTAGTAGTATTTTTTTTGTACTCACAATTGCCATCAATATTACTATATATAAAAAGAATCTCTTAAGGATTCTGATAGCGACAAATGTTTTTTTTTTCTATTGATGTTTCACTTTTTTTTTAACTGTTTTGCTGCACCAAAATGACACTTTGGGCTGCTAAAGCTCAAGACATTTTCTACCCATATTATCTTTCATTTTGAATTTTGTCAAAATCCAAACACAAAAGGGAGAAAACCCAAAAAAGAAAAGGTGAAAAATTGAGAACTTTTTTGGTTTTACTTTGGAAAAGTGATTTTTTTTTTAAAGATAAGAAAGACAAAGGCAAAGAACAAGAGATGTGTGATATAGATGATGTTTTGGGGTTGAGTCTGAGCTTGGGATGTGCTCAAAATCACCATTCTTTAAAGTTAAACCTAATGCCTTTAGCTTCAACCTGCATGTGAAATTTTCAACAGAACAACATTTGGAATGAGTTGGTTTAGTCTTTTGGTATGTTCTTGTCCTTTGACACCTTTTTTTGCTTTCTTTATGAATAATAAAATGGTTAAATTTGAAGAATACAATGTGTTAATCTAGGTCGATCATGTGGTTGCTAAATTTGTGTAGTTCTCGTTATTCGCAAGATAATACGAGGTTGTTATATTTCACTCATGTTTTTATAACTTAACTTTTTATACTTTTTTTAATTTTTGGTAACGTTAAGTCTTAAATATAAAAGAAAATTAGAAATTTTCATGAAATTTTGATTTGGAAATTTCTTTTATAATTATATATAAGACTAATTCCTTGTGAAAAAAGTTGATGTTTAGGAATTTTAGGTCCATTTTGACAAAAAAAAAAAAGAAAAATTACATGCAAATTTTGTAATTTCAGGCACTCCAAGAATTTGTGAACTTCCTTCAGAGCAGTTTTGTAGACATAGGTTTGTAATAAAAAAAGCATCTGAAGCTAAGTTTAGAAATACTCACTGTTGGAGTTTTTTCAGTGCTTTATTGAGGGTGGCTTTTTTTGTGTTTGGAGGCTTAACAAGTATGTTGGGAAAATCATAAAGATTTAGTACAAAAATCTACAGTTATGAATGTGAATTTTTTTTTAAACTTATATTTTTTATCGATAATTATTTATAAGTTGACGATAATTCTTTTAGATATGATTGCATACAATACTTTCAAAATAATTATCTATTACAATTACAATAGATCTTTTTGGTGATCGGTGATTCTTCTCGACTTCATAAAACAATAGACAATTAAAATACTTCTCTAGCTACTAGGTAGTATATGTTTTATTACACTTTATTTTTATCAATTATTTTTTTTTTTGATCATTTTGTAGCTTGAAAATATACAATTAATATTTTTTGCTTAATTTTACAACTACTTTAAGAAAGTTTTTTCATTGCTTCTTTAATTTTATTGTCCAATTTTTTTGAAATTAACAATTAACAATGTTAATTTTTTTAAATTATCATTTTATATTAACTTTTAATTCAAAAAAATATTAATTTAATAATATATTAAAAATTATTATAATAAATCAAGTAAAGTACACTAAAATCTGAGTTTTAAAATTTAATCAAATACTTTATTAATAAATTACACTACTACTAATCATTTAGTATTGCTTTCAAAAACATATATATATATATATATATCTATATATATACACACTCTCATTGCTTGATTACAGTAATAACTTAATTATTATAAGATTTAGTTCATTTACTGAAGAAATCTTTACAAAGATAGTAGATCGTGTGTAGTAAAGTACAAAAATATTTATATTTGTTTTCATTTGAATTAATCGTATAAACGGGCCATGCTACTTAATTCGTTTTCATTCATTAAAAATATTCGAATTTAGTTTTTAACATGTTTAATAGAGGTGCAAATTACAAGATTTGGAAATTTCATTTTTTTTAAAACTTTTGATAGTAAATAAACATGAAAAATACATCAAAAAGTTTCATTTAAAAATATATATTATTAAGGAATATTGTGAGAGCTTGGAAACAACCGGATCTTTTGTTATTTATGCCACATAATTATTAAATTATTCAATAAATTTATAATTTATATTTATAATTTATTTTACATATGTTATTTATAATTAATTTATTTTTTAAATCGTACAATACTTAATACAAGACTCTAAAAATAATATTTAATCCATTATACAAATTTCGATTTAATAATCACGGATCATTGTCTTACAAAATTTAAATGACAATGTAATTAAATTAGAAAATTTACAAATTTTATTTTAGTTTTAAATTTAACCTTTGATTGAATTTTATTTTGTTGTTTGAGATAATTATGATAATTGAAACCAAATTAAGTCGAGCTTAATTTATATTTTTAAATATTTTTTAGCTTAAATATAATAATAAAAATAAATAATTATGGGATTTCAAGTTTAATAATTTTAATAATAAAATTTGGAGTTTTTTAATCTTTTCAAAAAATCGTCTCATGTTCTCAAAATTCATAATTTACATTAATTAATAATTTCTTCCAAATAAGTAAAGTCAGTTAATTTTAATTGGGCTAGACATGCTAGACCGGACATGGGCCCATATAGTAAAAAATATTATTAATACGAACTTTATCTAAACCGACTTAAAGAATATACGGCCTCGATTTTCTATGAATCTGCTATAAAAAAAACAAAAACATCAAGACGGCCGTTTTTCATCGTCCTGAACCGAGTCGCACAGTATAATTTGCTTTTCCCGCCTTAAACACTCCCGAATCTCGACTCGCGGCTCATGCACTGTCACTTCTTTCTTTTCACAGCTTTTACTTTCTGTTTCTCTCTCTATTTCCGTCTTTCAAAATTCTAGGGAAACCCTAAGGATACAAAAATGAGTGGTTCTAGGGTTTCATCAGATCAAATCTATGGTGCTCAACGATCCGGGGCGGGTACTATTAAGAGGATCCGGTTAGAGAACTTCATGTGCCATAGCAGTCTCGAAATCGAACTCGGCGAGTGGGTTAATTTCATCGCCGGTCAAAATGGAAGTGCGTCGCTGCCTCTCTCTATTTTGTGTGTTTGAACTTGTGTTCGTTACTTTCGTAGAAATTTATACGATTTTTTCTTCTGTGAGTAATTTTGTAATATTATGTGTTTGTAGGCGGTAAGAGTGCAATACTGACAGCTTTATGTATTGCGTTTGGATCCCGCGCTAAAGATACTCAAAGGGCTTCTAAATTGAAAGAATTTATAAAAACTGGTTGCAGGTTCTATTTATTATTATTATTGGTTTATTTTCTTTCTTTTGAAAAATTAGGGATAATCTGATATATGGTTTTAATTCCCAGTTATGCTATAGTGCAAGTGGAAATTAAAAATGAAGGAGTGGATGCTTTTAAGCCAGAGATATATGGTGATACCATAATTATAGAACGCAGGATTTCTGACTCTACTAGCTCCACTGTTTTGAAGGATCGTCAAGGTTTGAATCATTTAGTCGTGTTATCATTTTGCTTTAATACTCCGGTGACCCAAGATTTTCTTTAATGCCCAATGTTGTATTTGTATTGGAGTATAAATTATGTGTCATGAGTGTCTGTTGTTTAGTTTCGTGTTATTTCTTTTTGTCTTGGTTGCAAACGTGGTGCTAAAGCAATTATCATATTCGTTTGATCTTGTTTTACATCTGAGGCATGGACAGGTAAAAAAGTTGCTAGTCGCAAAGAGGACCTTCGTGAGCTGGTTGAACATTTCAATGTGAGTGTTTGACCTAACAAGTATGCTTTACTTTCATACCTGCCGCATTTTGTTGTTTTCTATATACTATATGGTCTGTCATTAGGTACTTAATGCTTAATTTGTTGATATTATATCGTCTGTCATTAGTTTCTTGCTGCTTAATTTGTTGGTGGTAGGTGTGTATTCTTGTGGTATTTCCAGGTTGAAAAATGTTAAGGCCTTTTATTAATATGTTGATGTAGCTTTCTATCTGCTTATTCCTAAGTTAGTATTCATTTTCATTTTTGAATGTGATAGTCTAAAGTTTTTCTCTAATCTTTTATTTCCTTTTATTGGATAACTTTCTTTTGAATTTTCTTTGTGGATGTTTGTCTTCCTTGTGGAGACTGTCGATATCTACTTTGTGACATTGGCTTGTGATGATCGCCTTTGCCCTTTCTTAACCTCTTTTCTACTCAAGATGCTGATGATTACTTTTTATGCTAATTCACTTTCCCTTTCTTCAGATTTTCCCCTCTAATTTTTCTTTCCTGTTCTCTTGGACTAGCTTTTTGACCTTGTGGCTGTTTTGATGTGTGAAAGTCACTTATGAAAGTCAACATGTGTTTTGCAGTAGTGTAAATCTGTTTTCTGATAATGGTCTAACATTTCCTCTCCTCACCTTTTTTAGTTTATTCCTTTTGATCTAAGATGTGACATCTTAAGTTCTTTAATTGTCAGATGGCGTTGTATCACATTGATGAAATTTTTTGATAGAACACCTTACCATCTGAAGTCCTTTGCTTGTGTTTTTACTTTAGTATCTTCCCATGTTTGACAAGTATTGACTGTCATTTGGCTTTCGATTTCTCCTTACTTTTATTGAAAATTATACTTTGTTGTGAGCTGAATTACACTCTGATATTTGAAAATTTGCACTCTACCACCTGTAGATTGATGTTGAGAATCCATGTGTTATTATGAGCCAAGACAAAAGCAGGGAGTTTTTGCACTCTGGGAATGACAAAGATAAATTCAAGGTAATATTTACCAACTTACAACTTTTTATTCCGAAAAGAACCATATGGGCATAATTCTGACACTTTTTATCACTCAGTTCTTTTTTAAGGCTACACTTCTTCAACAAGTTGATGAGCTTTTACAAAGTATTATCAAACAATTGAAGGATGCATATGCTCTTGTTGACGAATTGGAGAATTTGATAAGACCAATACAGCTTGAACTGAGTGAGCTGCAAGAAAAGATTGAAAACATAAAGCGTGTAGAACAGATATCACAAGAGGTGCAGCTGCTAAAGAAAAAGCTTGCTTGGTCATGGGTGTATGATGTGGATGGGCAATTGCAGAGGCAAAGGGAGAAAATTGAAAAGTTGAAAGAACGCATACCCACTTGCCAAGCTAAAATTGATTCAGCATTAGTGAGTGATAATGTCTTGCTTAAAACATTTCATGACAACCTGTCCTGGTTGTTCTGTTGTTAAAAGTCAGTTTGAGTCTTTAAATAGAAAGCAAAAGGGCAACTTTTTATTTCCTATTGGTTGGTTAGACTGATAATTTCTGCCCTAGTCATGATAATGAAGGCTTATTGTCATCAATTATCTTTTTGTTTTTTTAGGAAGTCTACTAAAAGTTTAGCTTGCATTTATTGACTACGGAAAATTTTGATTATTTGCAGGATAAGTTGGTGAAGTTGCAGGAACTCTTTTCAAAGAAGAAAGATCAAGTTGCAGCTTTAGTGGAAAAAACATCTGAAGTGAGGAGAAGGAAAGATGAATTGTGGGATGCTTTTTGTTTGGTACATTAATAGTTTCCTATCTTTGTTGTTTCAAAAGACAGGTTGAATCATTTATCTTGTGTTGTTTGCCATTTCAAGTGCTTTTATCCTTTGTTTGAATTACTTGAATTATCTTTACTTTGTTGCTGGGCTTGTTATCAATTTTAACTAGTTAAGTAACATGTATCAGTTTATTTTTCTTTTATCTCTTTGAGTAACTAGTTGAGGTGAATACTGTACATCTCTCCATTATAATTGGTTTAGTCATGGTTGAATATGAATAAGAAAGCTGAATTTTGAGTTCTCATAAAGATCTTTCTGTATTATTTCTTGTCTGTTTATTGAATCTGTCATTGCATCTTATAATATCTGTATAAGCTTTTATGTTTATAAGTTGTGTAATCCTTCATCTGATTGTGGTATTTATGGTTTTATGATCAGGTTATATTTTTTTGCTTGTTATTTTTATTTTCTGAATTTATACTTTTGTTCATCTTAGGCAACAAAAGAAAAGCTTGAACTTGAAGAAGAGCATGGCCGCAACAGTAAGCAAATTCATAAGATGCGGAATGATGTCAGGATGCTTGAAGAACAAGCCCATGATATTCAGGAGAAACTTATTAGAAATACGCAGGTCTGTCCTTGTCTTTGTTAATTTTTTCTGCCATTCGACTTGTTTATTTACTTTTGACCATTACTACTGGTGAGTTAAATTCTTTTTAAAATAATGTGACATTCAGTTTTTTGCTTTGGCTATCATAATATTCATGTATTATGTGTTCTTTTTCTTTTTTAAATTTGATATGCTATGAAGTATATTTGTATTCTGTGTTTTAAGCACAAGATGCCTTGGACTATAACATTCA
This sequence comes from Durio zibethinus, assembly GCF_047325235.1. Taxonomy (NCBI): domain Eukaryota; kingdom Viridiplantae; phylum Streptophyta; class Magnoliopsida; order Malvales; family Malvaceae; genus Durio; species Durio zibethinus. The sequence continues at coordinate 28,273,533 of NC_143170.1, forward strand.
GTAAGAATAACAATGGGCACATTTATGTATATTAGTAGAAAGAATATTAAGATCTTGTTTATATCTTGTAAAGACTGGACACTGGTAGGGCTTAGTCATGCAATATATAAATCCAAAAGCCAGGTTCCTCCTATCCGATAACATGTTTTTTAACTTTGACATGTATATCTTGATTATATTGAAAATCGTTGGTGGTTCTTATTCATGATAATCTCTCTCTCATTGGTAGCAATATAAAGTTTGGTGGTTTTCCAAGATTTGTTCTTATATTAAACCATTGTAAGTATGAAAGATGTTTGGTTTGAGAAATGTTGCTTCTTGATGTACTATTTCATCATATTGTTACTCCAAAGTTATCTTTAATCTATTACATACTAACCTTCCCATCCAACTGAAAATGGCTATACCATCGTTATTTTGATTAGTTTTCCTTATCTATTAGTTGTTTGACAAGCTGTTTGGTCTAGCAATAGAGTGGTGGGTGAATTGATTGTTTAATTTTGGTATACATTATTGAAAGAGGATTTACCTTTCTTCTTTTGTTCTTCTGCAGGCTGAAGAATCAGAAATAGAGGAACATATTAAGGAACTAGAATATGCTGTTGATCATGTCAAATCAATACTCTCTAGGTTATTCATTATTTCATTTCCTTGTTCGTTGTGCTTCTGTTTTGTTATTCTAGATCTATCTACCCTTAAAATACTATTACCTTTCAGTTTGAAGGATGACGAGAATACTTTGTCAGAACATGTTTCAGCAGAAATGGATGCAATGAAGAAGATAAATGATGAGGTATGAGGAATGATAGAGATTTTTAGCTTGAATATGGATGAGAATTTGCTGTTCCACTTTGACTCTGGTTTGAATTGTTCTCTTTAAATGGTTTATGATTGTATAACATAACACTAGAAGAGGATTATGATGCTGTTTTCAAATATCATGCTGTACACTTGATATTCTCTTTAGTCTTTGTTTCCTTCATTTTGTTTCAACCTCACTGCAGTCTTCCTGAACAAGCCAAAGGAAAGGCATGCAGTTAGTATTCTTTAGCCATGATCAATTTTGTTATTGCTCTTCCCAGCAATGCAGTGCAGCTCAAAATTCAGGCAACAACAGCAAATTGTTTGTGGGGTTACTCCCCTCCCCCTTTCTTTACGGTCAAATAGTCAACTTAGAAGTTTATCATGTTCTTATGAGTTTCTGTGATTTTGGGACATTTCAGCTTGTCCATTTACTTTGAAATGGTCACATGGAGTTCACATATTAGTTCTCCAATGTATGCAAGTGTAAATGACTAAATGAGTTCAAAAATGGAATCTTTTATTTTATGGTGATATATGCTAGTGTTATGTTTGATACCTAGAAGTCTGTTAAGTATAATCCTCATATGGTGTCTTTAGATGGTCAAGGTTTTAGAGGATAAGCGATCATGGAGCATATAGAGGTTCAGCTTTATCTCATGCCAAGTAAAGGTTAAGGAACATTCTGAAGTTAATTTACTGCTTCAAAATGTTCTAGATATGATTACTTTTGATTGTGGTGACTCTTTATCCATTTTATGTGCTCAATTGTTTGGAGAAAAATTAGTTTTGACATATGCAAGTATTTGTGTGCAGATTAAGTTCTTGAAAATTCAGAATTTGTTTGTCTCAATTAGCCTATAGAGATACTTTTTTCTTGAAGACCATCACATCACTGATCTGGTTTTCTCTTTTATAGATTAAATGCTATGAAAAGAAGCAACATGAGATTGATCATCAAATTCATGAGCTTCGTCTACATCAAACCAACAGGGTCTGTTCAACTTTTGTTTTATTGCTCTTAGATGAAAGTAATGATATGACTGTGCTTGTTTTCTCCCTGAACATTTTATGGGCTTTGGTGAACTGTGATTTTCTTCATGTTTATTTGACAGGTTACAGCTTTTGGAGGGGATGGAGTGCTTCGCCTTCTACGTGCAATTGAGAGACGTCATCGCCAATTCACTATGCCACCTATTGGTCCTATTGGTGCTCATGTGGTAAGTGACAGAAAATTGCTCCAGAGAATTAGTGAGCACATTTCTTATGCCAAGGAATTAAGCGACTAGAGCTTTAAATAATAATATATGATCTGTTTGTTCATGTGGGGTTGGCTGTAGAATGCTGGAACTTTTTTAAGTTTTCCTATCTCGAAGATATCTCTGTGAATATCTTGTCATTCTTCCAACTTTTCTTTTGCCATAGTAATGGTATAGGCAAGTTGGGCACATTTAACCTGAAAGAACAATTTCTTGTGGGAATGACATAATTTGTTATTTCCTTTTAAAGTAATATTCTGATTAACTGAATTGAGGATTTTGTTAAAAAAAATCACTTAATTCCTTTTTGGTCTGAATCTAGTTCCTGTCTTTTCTGAATTTGGAGGCTTTTTTCCTTTGAAAGTTTCTTCTTATTTTGTTTTTTTAGTAAGTACAAGCATAGGTATCACTGCTTTCCATAATATATGATGAATTGTGGACAACTGGCAACTGTTATTAGTTTTATGATTATGCCCTGCAGACATTGGTCAATGGTGATACATGGGCTCCTGCTGTTGAACAAGCCATTGGGAAGTTGCTCAATGCTTTCATTGTGACAAATTCTAAGGATGCTTCTGCTCTTAGAGAATGTGCAAAAGAGGCAAGATATAACTACTTTCCAATTGTCATACACAAGTTTTCAAGACCAAGGTGAAAGGATGAAAATCCTAATTTTCTTAAAAAGCCTGAGTTTATGATACTGATGTTTGACTATAGTTTCCCTCTTGCTAATGCTTTTGTTGTAGGTTGATTATACCAAATCACTTGCTTCCCCAGACGAACCACCCGACTACTCTATCTGTTATACATTCTGATAATCCTACTGTTTTTAATGTTCTAGTAGATTCGGTAATTTTTCGTTTCTTTTCATAGTTTTCTAATCTAAATATGCTGTTTTAGATACTTTTCCTTTTTAACTACCCTCTGCCTATTTTATTCTTTTAGAATTTTCCATTATCTTATTGCCAATGAGGTGGGTTGGGCAGTTTGGCAGGGTTTATAGGATTTGGTTCTTTCACTTTTCCATTCTTGTTTTTAAGGAGCTGTTGCTGCCGCTTAATGTCTTACAATAACTTTTTGCGTATTTTCAGGGTAAAGCTGAGAGGCAAGTTCTTGTTAAAGATTACAACGTGGGAAGAGCAGTTGCATTTGATCAAAGAATACCGAATTTGACAGAGGTTTTTACCTTAGATGGGTTTAGAATGTAAGTCAAGAATTAATTTTACATCTCCTTTCATGTCCTCATCCATTATCTTTTTATTCACTATTACTGTTCATTCATGGTCCTTTTGGGAACCAGTATTTAGGGGAGTGAGAATTGAATTTGAATTTTAAATCTAAATATATTATTTGGAAGGATTTGAAGTAACTGAATTTGAATTTGGGCCAAATCTACTACTAATTCCAACAGTCCCAAATCTAAGCTTTCAAATTATTTTTTGATGTTGGTATTTATCAGATTTTGCCTAAAGAAAATTTGCTTCCTTATCAAATCTATGGTTGTTTTAATTCTTGAATTCAAATCTTAGATTTATCCCAAAAAACTATTTCAAATTCATAAATTTTAAATAAAAAACTTGTAATTCAAAATTTTAAAATCCAATTTCCCAAAAAATTCCAAAATTTAAAATCCAATTCCCAAAAAACAATCTGTAACAAATGATGATAGGTGTCAAAATGTCAAAAATAGTGATTGGGAGTGATAGGTTTTAGATATGACTTAATAAATTGATTTGTAGGAATGGTGTACAAGGCCAATTGGTTTTAAAGAATGATTGGTTTCTTTGTTTGAAGTTTATTAGGTGATATTAATTGTTCTACGGGGTTTTCTAGTATTTTGCAACCATGAAAAGAAAAAGCATTATTTTTCATGATGTTTTAGGAATGGTTGGAAGAAGACACTTCTAACTCCTAATGCTGTTTCTCCAACTCTTCCTTGGCACATATTATGCAAAGAAATGAAGAAAACGGTTTCAAGCAGATTAAGCCATAGGATACGGATCTTTATGGGTTAACGCTAATTTGACTGTACATGCTGGTGGTCTATCATAAATGTCATGTTGCCGTTTTTCTAATTACATGGAAGTCTTTAATATTGAGTTATATCAATTTTCCAATATTTTGGGTGGTTAAATGGTAGAAATCTAATTCTCCTATATTAGTGTAGATCCAATTCTCTTACATTATTGCAGCTTGATTTCCTAATTTATTTTGGAATATTTCTCATTTACCTTTTTGATTTTGTCAACTATTCTGATTGTCAAGTTTTTAGGGATTTGTTTTTGTTTTAGAATAGAATAATTTTTCTTTTTATTATTTTTTATTTTATGTTTCATGTAAGTTGTTTCCTAATAAGGAACTTCATTGTTCCTATTCATTTAAATGTACTCCTTCATTGTAGATTGAATAAGAAGAAATAAGGACAATTGTTTTTTAAGTTTTCTACATGGTATTAGAGCAAGTCGGCTTTAACCTTTGGACTATAACCACACGAGTTTTCGTTATGGCTAGCAAGAGTGAGAATTCTTCTTCTGCAAAGGTATGGCATGAGAAAAGTCACAAAGAGGTGACGCTCCAACAAACCTTTCAAAACAAGTCTGCAACCTTTGAAACTAGTTTATTAGCACAAAAAAGTAATTTTCTAAATGTCTTAAGTGTTCAATGGGGAAATACACAATCTTGGATTGTTGATTCAGGGGCATCAAATCCCATAACTTGAGATGCATCCTTATTCAACACATGTAGACTTTATTATGGTAGTTTTGTTGTAAAAATTGTTGATGGCTCTCTCTCAGAGGTGGCAGGGATAGGTTCTACCATAGTTTCGAATGACATAACGCTTGACTCTGTTTTTTATGTCCCTAATTTAAGCTGTAATCTACTTTTCATCAATAAGCTTATTAAGGATAAATGTTGTGTTACTAAATTTTTTCCCAACTTGTATGAATTTCAGGAATTAGGCTTAGGGAGTATTTAGGGAGTATTATTGGTAGTGCTAGGATGTGTGCAAGACTCTTACCTTTTTCAAGATGATGCACTTGAGAGACCACAAAACTTTTGTACAGTCTTAGCCTTTAGTACTAGTAAGGATGACTTTATCATGTTATGGCATTATGGATTAGGACATCCAAATGTTTCATACCTAAAAAGGTTATTTTCCTTATTATTAAATAACATCTCTAAAGATTTTTGGTGTGAAATTTGTTAACTTTCCAAGCACACTCGAAATACCTATGCTAGCTTTTCCTATAAATCATTTTAGCCTTTTTCAATTATTTATAGTGACATTTGGGGACCGTTAAGAGTTAACAATATCACAAGTTCTAGGTGGTTTGTTACATTCATCGATAATCATATTCGACTCACTTGGGTATTCCTTATGAAAGGAAAATTCGAGGTTAGCCAAATCTTTCAAAACTTCAATAGTATGGTACAAACTCAATTCCAAGCCAAAATCCAAGTTCTAAAAACTAACAATGGAAGGGAATACTTTAATTCTGTTCTCGGCCTTTACTTCACCAATCATGGCATTTTCCATCAAAGCTCTTGTGTTGACGTTCCACAACCAAATAGGGTTGTCGAATTCAAAAATAGACATTTGATAGAAGTTATCAGATCTCTCTTGTTGACTTCCAATGTGCCTAAATATTTTTAGAGAGAAGCTGTCCTCATTGCAACCTATTTAGTTAATCGAATGCCTTATTGAGTTCTTGGCTTTAAAACACGTTGTCAAACTCTCCTTACTTCCTACCCACAAACTCGGTTGATCTCTTCCGTTCCCATCAAACTCTTTGGCTGCATTGTCTTTGTTCATATTAGCCAACAAAACCGCTGCAAGCTTGATCCTAAATCCTTAAAATGCATATTCCTTGGTTATTCTCCAAACCAAAAGGGCTATAAGTGGGAAAACAATTATTTACAGTTGGTTGTAATCTTGTAATTTGTATATTTATATTTGTATATCTAGAATTAAGTATTTGTATCTCTAGAATTAAGGATAAAAAATTAGGATAGACAATCCTTCAATTATAAGATTAGTTTTTTAGAAAGATTTAGTTTCCTAGTTTAACCCTTAGTTAGTTGTATATAAACTTAAGGTTTTTGTATAATTATATATAAGCAGTTTTTCAATATACATTAAGTTTTTACATTGATTTGTTTCTTAGTTTTTTTCACATGGTATCAGAGCTTTAGGCTCTTCTTGGGAAGCAAAATTTTCAGCCTTCATTGCTGACTTTTTTTTTAGGCCTTCATTGTCGAATCTTGTTTAGGCCTTTATTGTCGAACCCTTTCAAAGAAAGATATCACTACCACTTAATTTGAGGAAATGTCAATTGGGAAAATCATTGGAGTATTATAGATGTCTCGGAAACAATGAGAGTTTGACAGGGAAAAAATTGAAAAGCTGAGAAACTTATTGAAAATCCTTGAAAAGCTTACTGTGGTATGTTCCTTGGGTAAGGTCTTTAGTTTAGGTAAAGCTTTTGGTTCTTATGGATTAAATATCTGGTTAAGCTTATTACGAGTTTTTGGATCATTGACTCTGGAGCCACAGACCATATGACACATTCCTCACAGAAGTTTAGTACATATACCCTGTATCCTAGTAATAAGAAAATTGTTGCAGATGGGTCCCTTACTACAGTGGTAAGATTAGGAGATGTTCAAGTTAATCCTTCGTTTGTTCTAAAAAATATTCTTCATGTTCCTAGATTGTGTACTAATCTGATATCTATACAAAAATTTACCAGAGGTATGAACTGCAAAGTGACTTTTTATCCCGTTTATTGTGAATTTTAAGACCAGAGTTCGAGAAAGATGATTGGACTTGCTAAGGAGAATGATGGACTATACTATCTTGAAAGATCAAATAACACCAGTAATATTAAGAATAGTTTACTTTCGTCATTTCTTTATGAAAAATCTTTCAATAAAGACAAAATCTGATTTTATCATTTTCGTCTTGGACATCTTTTTTTTGGAACCTTGGGAAACATGTTTTCTTCTTTGTTCAAAGGATTAAATGTCGAAGATTTTCATTGTGATGTTTGCGAACTTGCAAAGCATAGACGTGTCTTTTTCAATTAGTAACCAAAGAAGTTCTATTCCCTTTCACTTGATTCATAATGACATTTGGGTCTTTCTACAATTCTTAATATTTCTGGTGTAAGATGATTTGTTTCATTCATATATGATTGTACTAGGGTCTCTTGGGTTTTTTTTACTTAAATCCAAATCAGATGTGAATAGTATGTTTTTAAGTTTTCAAAACATGATCCAAAATCAATTTGGAGTGAGAATCAAGAGATTTAGGTCTGATAATGCAAGAGACTACTTCAACCAAAGTCTATCCACCTATTTCCAAAACGAGGGGATTATCCATGAGTTATCTTGTGTTAATACTCCACAGCAGAATGGAGTGGCAGAGAGGAAAAACAACCATTTATTAGCCACAACCTGAGCCTTTCTTTTTCAAGCAAATGTATCTAAATTTTATTGAGGAAAGCTGTTCTCACTACCACACACATTATAAATAGGTTATTTTCAAGGGTTTTGGGATTTAAAACTTCTATGGAACTACTCTCACAATTTTATCCCAACCTTAATACCACAAACAATCTCACACCTAAGATATTTGGTTGTACATCATTTGTTCTTGTTCACAGTCATAACAGGGGAAAGTTGGATCCAAGAGCGATTAAGTGTATTTTTGTGGGTTATTCCTCAACTCAAAAAGGATATAAGTGTTATAATCCTTTTACCAAAAAATTTTATGTGTCTATAGATGTCACTTTTGAAGAAAGTAAACCAGTTTTTTACTCAACCTTATCTTCAGGGGGAGACTTCATTCATGGAAGATAAGGATAAAGACTTCTTTTTGCTTGATTTGTCCTCTTTTTCAACATTTATACCCATTAATTTTTCTGAGTTGAAACTTGTGTCTGTTGAGCCCAAGTCAAACACTGAATTTGAGTCTGAATCCATTTCAAATACAGAAGATGTGACAAAGGATAATTTTGTTCTTGATTCTATGAAGGAATTACAGGTGTACTCGAGAAAAAAAATTCTAGATCCTGAATCAGTGTCAGTCCAAGAACCTGATCTTAACTATGGAAATGAGGTAACTACAGTTTGACTCTGTTTCTCAAAATGAGCATGAATCTCTTAAAACTATAACTAGTGATTATGAGCTGCTTATTGCTATTAGGAAAAGAACCAGAGAATGTATTAAGCATCCACTATGCCCAATCTTTAATTTTGTGTCATTTGAAAAATTCTCACCATCCTACAAAAATTTTCTTGTGAGCCTAAACACTATATTTGTTCCAGCTATATTATCCGAAGTATTATCCAGTGAGAAATGGAGGCAAGCCATGAAAATAAAAATTGAGGCTTTAGAGAAAAATCAGACATGGGAATTGGTAGAGTTGCCTAAAGAAAAAAATCTAGTGGGGTGTAAATGGGTTTTCAGTGTAAAATACAAGGCAGATGGTACTGTTGAAAGGTATAAAGTCAGGTTAGTGGCTAAGGGCTACACTCAAATTTATGGAGTGAATTATCAGGAAACCTTTGCTTCAGTTGCCAAGATGAATACAGTTAGGATTTTGTTATCATTGGCTGCAAATTACAATTGGCAGCTTCAACAATTTGATGTAAAGAATGCTTTTCTACATGGCAATTTGGAAGAAAAAAAATATATGAAGGTTCCATCGGGATTTGGAGCTCATCTAGAAGCAAACAAAGTATGCAGGCTAAAAAAGGCTTTATATGGCCTTAAATAGTTTCCTAAGGCTTGGTTCGAGGGATTTGCCAAAGTGATGCTAGCAATGGGATATAAACAGAGTGAAGGAGATCACACATTGTTTATCAAGCACTCTGATTCAGGAAGAGTCACAGTTCTATTAGTGTATGTTGATGATATAATTGTAACTGGAGATGATGAAAAAGAGAAAAAATCTCTAAAACAGTTTGGCTAGAGAATTTGAGATAAAAGAGCTAGGAAGATTGAAGTACTTCCTAGGAATTGAAGTAGCTCACTCACGTCATGGTATCTTCATCTCACAATAGAAATATGTGATGGATCTTCTGAAGGAAACTGGGAAGCTAGCCTGTAAACCTGTAAATACCTTTATAGATTCTAATTATAAAATTGGAGAAGCTAACGAAGATGCTGCTGTAAATAAAGAGATGTACCAAAGATTAGTTGGAAGACTCATTTATCTCTCACATACTAGACCTGATATAGCATATACTGTGAGTGTGGTAAGTCAATTTATGCATAGTCCTAAAGAAGTGCACTTACAGGCTGTTTACCGTATATTGCACTATTTGAAGGCCAATACTGGGAGAGGTATCTTATTCAAAAGAAATTCGGGGCTAGTTCTAGAAGCCTATACAGATGCTGATTATGCAGGTTCAGTAACTGATAGAAGATCCACCTCAAGTTACTGCACTTTTTTAGATGGTAATCTTGTGACTTGGAGGAGTAAAAAACAGAATGTGGTGGCAAGATCAAGTGTTGAAGCAAGAGTTCAGAGCAATAGCTCAAGGAATTTGTGAACTACTATGGTTAAAGATTATCCTAGGAGACTTGAAGATCAAGTGAGATGGACCAATGAGACTCTACTGTGATAACAAGTCTGCAATAAGCATTGCACACAATCCTGTGCAATATGACAGAACAAAACACATTGAAGTAGACCGGCATTTCATAAAGGAGAAATTAGACAGTGGGTTGATTTGTGTACCTTATGTATCAACTAAGGGTCAACTTGCAGATGTATTGACTAAAGGTTTCAGTAGTGCAACATTTCAAGAAATTATTTCGAAGCTGGGAATGGAAAACACTTATTCACCAGCTTGAGGGGGAGTGTGGGAAAACACTTATTTACAGCTGGTTGTAATATGTATATTTATATTTGTGTCTCTAGAATTAAGTATTTGTATCCCTAGAATTAAGGATAAAAAATTAAGATAGACAATCCCTCAATTATAAGATTAGTTTTTTAAGAAGATTTAGTTTCTTAGTTTAACCCCTAGTTAATTGTATATAAATCTAAGGTTCTTGTATAATTATATATGAGCAGTTTTTCAATATACATTAAGTTTTTACACTGATTTATTTCTTAGTTTTTTTCACACTATAGGTGTTACTCACCCATCACAAAAAAATTCTATAGCTCTATGGATGTTATCTTCTTTAGGAATCTTCTAGACTATAGCAAGAATGATATTCAAGGGGAAAATACTACTCAGGAATATCAATTCTTAGCTGTTGACTTGCCAATTTCCCAACCAAATTCCCAACCAGCCCCATCAAAACCATATTCTCAACCTACCCAACCTATCAGCAAAGCAAATTTCAAAACCTAACTTGTTCAGGCAACTCTTGGCTTTGCAAACCCTAAGGTTATGCAAGAAAAAACAAAAGAATTGATAGTTTACTCAAAGAAGCAAAAACCATAGGAAGAAGTGGACAATTGTATATAGCCCAACACTAAAAATTAACTTGGTTCGACTCTCCAAGACCTGAAACAAGCACCGGTAATGTCCTTATTGAATCTAAAACTAAAACTTGTGAGCCAGCTGGTGACCTTGACATTCTTATTGCATTAAGAAAAGTTGTGAGATCATGCACCTGATACGCTATTTGCAAGTACATCTCATATGATAGGTTAAATCTTAACTTTCGAGCCTTTACTACTAACTTTGACAATGTACAAATTTCAAAAAATTGTACAAATTTCAAAAAATATTCAGGAAGCCCTCAATGAACCAGATTGGAAGGTAGTAGTTTTTGAAGAAATCAAGGGACTAAAGAAAAATAAGGCATGGAAAATTTCAGATTTGCCCGAAGGGAAAAACACGGTTGGATGTAAGTGGATATTCATAATAAAGCACAATGTAGATGGAAATATAAACAGGTTCAAAGCTAGACTTGTTGCAAAAGGGTTCACTCAATCTTATGGGATAGACTAGAGGAGACATTTGCTCCGGTGGCCAAATACAATTCAATTAGAGTTCTATTGTCACTAGTAGCCAACTTGGATTGGCCTTTGCCAACTTGGATTGGCCTTCACCAACTTGATATCAAGAATGCATTCTTAAATGGTGACTTAGAGGAGGATGTCTACACGGAAATTCCCCTTGGTTTCAAAAGGCAAGACAACATCGGCAAAGTGTGCAAACTTCAAAAATTTTTGTATGGACTTAAATAGTCTCCTCAAGCTTGGTTTGAACGGTTGACCAAGGCAATGAAGAGGTATGGATTCCTTCAATGTCAATCTGACCATACTATGTTAAGTTCACTAATGAAGGAAAAAAAGTTATTTTTATTGTTTATGTGGATGATATCATAATCATCGAAGACCACAAGGAAGGAATTGATGACTTGAAGAAACTCCTTGCAAAGGAGTTTGAAATAAAGGACTTGGCGTTCTTTAAATATTTCCTTGGGATGGAAGTGGCTTGGTTTAAGAATGGAATATCAGAGTCTCAGCTTAAGTATGTACTTGATCTACTCAAAGAAACCGGCATGATTGGATGCAAACCTGTCGATACACCCATGGACTCAACTAATAAAATTGAAAGTGAAAATGGAAGCTCTCTCATTGGCAAAGGGCGATACCAAAGACTAGTTGGGAAGCTTATTTACCTTTTTCACACACGACCTGATATCGGGTTTACAATAGGGATGGGGAGTAGATATATGAATAATCCAATCAAGGAGTATCTTAAGGCTGTTCATCGCATCCTACAGTACTTAAAGAAGAGTTCTGATGAAGGTTTATATTTTAAAAAGTCTAGACAGGGCAGTTGAGGAGTACATAGATGCTAACTGGGCTGGATCAGTAACAAATAGAAGGTCCACTATTGGATATTGCACTTATGTTTGGGGAAATTTGGTCACTTGGAGAAGAAAAAAGCTAGCTGTTGTAGTTAAGAGCAGTGCTTAGGCTAAGTTTAGAGCAATGCCTCATGGTATTTGTGAAAGAATTTGGCTGATGAGGTTACTTGCAGAATTAAAGTTCAAACTGTGACATCTATGACACTGTTTTGTGATAATAAGGCTACTATAAGTAGTGCCAAAAGTCTTGTTTATCATTATAGGACCAAGCACATAGAGCTGGACTGACATTTCATAAAGGAAAAGATAGAAAATGGGTCAGTCAAATTGATCTATATCCCTACAAGTTCTCAAATTGCAGATATTTTGACTAAAGCTCTTCCTAGAAGCATTTTTGACAGTTTGAAATCCAAGTTGAGTGTGATTAACATTCATAACCCAGCTTGAGAGGGAATGTAGAAATCTGATTCTCCTACATTAGTGCATATTCGATTCTCCTACATTAGTGCAACTTGATTTTCTAATTTATTTTGGGAATACTTGTCATTTACTGTTCTGATTTAGTCAATTATTTTGATTGTTAGGTTTTTAGGGATTTGTTTTTATTTTAGAATAGAATTATTTTCTTTCCTTTTATTATTTTTTGTTTTTTGTTTCATGTAAGTTGTTTCCTAATATGAAACTTCACTGTTCCTATTTATTTAGATGTACTCCTTCATTGTAGATTAAATATTGTTCTTTAAGTTTTCTACATGAATCAATTGATATGGCTATATATGTTTTATGAAATCTAGTTTCACAATGAGCAGAAAAATGAGTTCACCTTTGAGTTATGTCAACTTTTGTTATGTACGACTGGTTTGCTGAGACATGCTTGTGCTTGTGGAGCTTTTGGCTGTTGTAAATTGGATGCTTCTTTGTGCTGAATTATATTTCCTGACCAGCTAAACTTGGGGTTTTGTTCACTGAGTTGGATGTATTACTTTCTCAGGTTTTCACGTGGTTCAGTCCAGACAATTCTTCCCTCAAATAAAAGGCTTAGTATTGGCCGCCTTTGTGGTTCTTTTGGTGATCAAATTAAGGAGTTTGAAAGACATGCATCAAATGTTCAACAAGAAATTGAAAAATGCAAGAGTAGAAAGAGGCAGTCAGAGAAAAAGCTTCAGGATTTTGGCAGCAGGCTAGATAATTTAAAGGTAACAATAATGTGCTAAATTTTGGGTGGTAGGTCTTTTCTCGTTCCTCTTTCTTCTTTTTTTCATTTTCTCCTCTCTGAAATTGATTTTTAAAAAAAAATTTTTGGGAGCTTATTACTAGTCTGACATTGTGTATTATAGTGCATTGTTGTCTATATGGAAGCACTTCTACATGAGTCTGACTTGTGTTGTTGTGCTTGTCTCACTCATGTTCCCTTGAGGACAAACAGATATCCATGCTGTTTGGCTTCTTGATGATGTTATTCACATATACATATGCATTTCTTCAAAGTTGTAGTGTCATTCAATTCTATGTAATTTGAGACATGTAAGTAGATTTGACGGATTTATGTCTCTGATCATTATACGGGTTGCACAAATGTTATATCTATTGCTTCTAATAGATAGAAATATCAGTGTTCTTTTTCATGGTTTCTCAACTTTATGCAATATGTTTTCTTGTCTTTGAAATGTAAATTTATGTGTACCCCAAATCAAGGGTGTACTTCAACTCTGTGCCTAGCTTGGTGGATGCAATTACTACTAATGCCAAGAATTGCCTTCATCTCCCCCAGTGATACCTTTTAATCTTTCTCTTCGTTGTCTCCATCTCTCTTTGGGTCCATATGTGCAGTATGTCCTATGTTGGATGCTTCACTCCTTCCTTTGTGTTTTGTAGAGAAGGCGCTTGGGTGTAGAGCGTGATTTCACAGCTAAGAGCTTGAAACTGCAGGATGTGCAGAATTTGCTTGTTGTTGAAGCCAGTGTATTGCCTGAGTCAACTACTAATGAACTTTATCAAGAAATTTCAGTTAGTTCCATGATTGTCTTGGGTTACATACTATTTTTTCTACTTTAATTCAATTAACTTAATAAACCTTTTTCTAATGATATCTTCCTTATGTGAATTGTCTTTTTAGGATGTTAAAATGGAGATCCAGGGGAAGGAAGCACTGCTAGAAACACTCCTAGAGCGGATGAAGGAAGCAGAAGAAAAGGCCACAACTCTTAAGTTATCATTAGAGAATTTAGGGGGTATTATTACAATGATAATATCTTTAACATTTAGTTCAATTGTGCACATGTGGTTTTACTTTCATTTAATATATCCCTGATATGAATTATAGAATCAACAAAAGGGGAGATTGAAGCCTTTCAGAAAGCAGAGGAGGAGCTAACAGAGATAGAGAAAGAAATAAATCATGCTGAAGCGGTCTACCTTCTTTTCCATTAACTTTTTTATTGATTTAATTCTTTAACGGCTCTGTAGAAACTTGACTTCAGAAATCAAACTTTCTGTTTCAGAGTAGGGTCCATTATGAAAATGTAATGAATAACAAGGTTCTTCCTCCTATCAAGGAGGCGGAAGCACAATATCCGGATCTTGAAAACAGTCGTAAGGTTGGTTTTATGCCTTCTTAGATATAGCAATCAATAATTTGAATTGTCTATATATTTGTAGTCCATGTTATGTTTTGGCACCATTGCAGGAGAGTTATAGAAAGGCTTCTGTTATTTGTCCTGAGAGTGAAATTAAAGCTTTAGAAGGTTGGGATGGAAGCACAACTGAGCAACTAAGTGCCAAATTAAAGATACTGAATCAGAGACTCATGCATGAGAGCCATCGGTATGGGTATGGTTTATTTTCAATGTTTTGCTTTTAAAATACCCAAATATCAGCTTTCAATAAGATTCTATGTTCTCTTTTTTTTTTCTGCAGGTATTCGGAATCCATTGATGATCTTAGGATGTTGTATCAGGAGAAAAAACATAGGATTTCAAGGAAACTGGAAACATATAAAGCTTTTCGGGAAAGATTAGATGTAAGCACCATTATTGTTCAATTTCTTGTACTTGATATTGGACTCTATTATTTGCAACTGAGTTTTGTCATCACTCAACTTGGTTCTGGTTGGTGGTTTCTTTCCTAATTACTTCGTGGTTTGCCTCTCGTGTCTAGAGGATGGTTAGCATTTCCGTTTGCTTATTTTTACTTGGGCTTTGCTTGTTTTGAAATTATTCATGCCCTCTAAGGTGTTCTAGAAATTCATTTGGAGTAGAATATACTGGTTGTTCTCCCTGGCCCTGCTGTAGATTGGGAGAACGAGAAGTAAGAAAGAAAATATAGGAAAGGATGACTGTTAGCTGGAGAAAAAAATGTTATGAGGTATTGGCTTTTGCTGCAGTTTGTCAGTGCCATGCAAGCTTTTGCTGGTTCATTGGACTTAATCTTAAAATCAATTGCTTTTGAGCCTTCTGATATTTAATAATTTTATCTTTCATTACTTTTTTTCTTGTCTGTAATCATAAAGTAAGGTTGCAACATAAGAAACAACTTGGCAGAGAAAGAGAAAGAAACCTGGAAAGAGAAAAAGGAGGAAAGCTTCTTTTGTTTCTTTTGGATGGGGGTCGGGGAGTGGTTTAAAGGCAACATGAGTACTTTATATGAAATAAGAGAAACTTTCATAAATAATTGATTGGTAAAAACTGTTACATATGATGATTGCATGATGGTATAATTTCTGGGACGATGAAGGCATGATTGTTGGATAACCTGATGTGATGTCAAAGTACCTCAAACGGTAGGGAATTTCTGGATTTAATTTCAGTTTTAGCTTTGACATATATCCTTATTGGCATCATATCTACCGAATAGAGTTGGCCACCTGTTGTATGTCTTTCGTTTCAGTTAAGCTGTAATTGCTGATGTGATGCAAAGACAATAAAGTCAGTGATAACGCAATATGAGCCTGAGTTGGCACTTATAAGCTAGACATGTTATTTTGGAGATCTTATATCTTTAACTTTTAGGTTGTTGAATGTACTTGTGTGAATGAAGATTATATTCTGTGGAGTTCTCTATTTAGTGATCTCAAATAATCTGTTTTAAGATCTGTAATTAGCATAGTGCTGTGACCTTTTTTTTATCCATTTTGTAGGTTATATAGCATCTGGTAATTGTTTCTAATTGTGAATTCTGAAAGAAATGATTGGTGCCTTGTATCTCAAGCCTTTTTCAGTTTGCCGGTCGTTACTTACCTTTCTCTTTCTGTTTTAATTTTTACATTGCAGGCTTGTCAGAAAGCTCTAGACTTGCGTTGGAAAAAGTTTCAACGCAATGCATCTCTTCTGAGACGCGAGTTGACTTGGCAGTATGGATCATGCATCTTGCAATTCTTAAGTCACCTTCTTTATGATTATTTATTTTATCATTTTCTTGTTGGGGTTGGCATCTGTGCAATTCCTTAATGCCTTGTTGGTTAATCTTCACAATTAGATTTAATGGCCATTTGGGAAAGAAAGGTATCAGTGGACATATTAAGGTTAGTTATGAAGAAAAGACCCTTTCAGTGGAGGTAAGCTATCTGAATTCTTCTTGTTTTTTTGAGTGTAGTTTTAATTAACTGCTTATGTTTTTATCCCGGTCATCTGAGTGGTTGGTTTGAAGTCCTACCCTTAATTCACAACTCATATAGTTATTCCTTATTCCATTATCCTTATAACAGGTTAAAATGCCTCAAGACGCGTCAAGCAGCATTGTTCGTGATACAAGAGGACTTTCAGGTTTTTTCCCCCACACTCAATATGGTTTTTCAGAATGTGCTTTTGAACCTAAAGTTCATGGCTATATAAAATTCTCTACTTGTGGGTTCATGACTATTGTTTAATCCAAAAACATGTTTCTCTTTTTGGAATATTTTACTCCCATGTCATTAATTTAATGGTCAGATGAGTCAGGCAATTTCATAATTTGTTAATGGTAATTCCAGTATTATTTTTATATATTTCGACTAGGAGGTGAGCGTTCCTTCTCGACATTATGCTTTGCGCTGGCTCTTCATGATATGACTGAAGCCCCATTTCGAGCTATGGATGAGTTTGATGTGTTTATGGTGAGTGTTTTTTCTTGGTTGGGGGGGGGGGGGTGTTGGTGGTAGGGATGTTACTTAACTGCGCCACTTGTCTTGGAATAAGGTAAATGTGGTTGTCCATCAAGAAAGATAAAACATGGACTGAGCAAATTCAATCTTTTTCTCCAGGATGCAGTTAGCCGAAAAATCAGCTTGGACACTTTAGTCGAGTTTGCACTGGCTCAAGGATCCCAATGGATATTTATCACACCTCATGATATCAGGTTATTGTTTATGCTGTATATGTTTGTCCATTTTCTCCTCTTTCTGAGTACGTGATGCCCCCTCTGCCCTTTTCTTTTTCTATCTCTCTTTTTGCACGGTTATATTCCTAAATTATATCTGTAATATCTGGCAATCTTTAAAAAAAAAATAAAAATTCATAGACCATGTCTCAAAACACAGAACCTAAAAGTTAGCATTTTCTAGATGTAAGAAATAGGATAGGACAGATCTAAGTAATTTAAAGGTGCTGGTACTTTTCTTGAGGTGTAATGAAAGAATTAGTTTTAATTTCACATACATGCTAGAAATGTTCTTGAGTTAGTAGGTGGAGCACTTTTGTGTTGATTAGTTCTTAGAATTTAAGGAAAATTTGCAGGGATTCAGGGTTTTAGAAATTATAAGGGTGCTTTTTCAGTTGGTTTGATACATTTGGTTCAATTTGTTGTGAAAGTTGAGTTAATCAAATTTGTATCTAATACTGAAACTGACTAAACTTATTAAACCAATAACTGGATAATTAAAAGAATTTAATTAATTGTAGTTGTTTTAACATTTTTTGAGTTATCTTCTGGGAAACAGAGAAAAAGGCTTAGGACACAAAGCACGAATTGAAACAAAGGGATGAAAATGAAAAATGCTGCTAAAAATCAAGTAGAGAATAGAAGCAAATCAAATCCTCTCCTAGCATATTGGTGTCCTTGCAGCTCCATTGCTTCCAATGGATGCCATCTTCCTGCTTTCTTTCTTTTGTCTTAGTGTCTGTTCTTTGCTTATCTGTATAACATTCTTCTGGCTTTTGGGGAGAAGGAAATTCAGTAACTTTTGACGAACGAAGTGGAAAAGCGAGTGAGTAGAGGTTGTGGGAGATTGGTAAGTGATACATTAAGGATGAAAAAATGTATAGGGTAAAATCAGGGATTAGGGATTAGAAAGCGGGAGAGTCGAGAACAAGAGAAAAAAAATAGGTTTGTGCATGTAGGAGATGGATTGGTGGGCTTGTATTTATCTATATCTTATATACAAAAGTTCATTAGTTAAATGAATTGGTTCTATGTATTAGTTGTGGATTGGTTACAAAAAGTTCATAATGGATTGGTTGGCTCTGTTATGGATTCCTTTTAACTTAAATTCATTAGATAAATTAGTTAATTTGGTTATCCCCAAATAAAATCCACTCCTATTTATTAGTAGTGAGTGAGTTTGAGTTAATAAACCTTGCGAGGCCAAATGGTTCTTATCTCTTATTAGGATAAAGTTTAGGGTTTTGTATAAAATTGTGCAACAAAGAAAATTAAAAAAAAAAAAAGAGTATGTTTTAGTGAAGCTGCTACAAGATAACTAGGTTGTGAATTTTGTGCTAGGCTTACAAGTAGAACCCATGAACTATAAGGTTTTGTTTGGTAGGAAGGACGGAAAATTTGTTAATCCAATTATTAAAATTCATAACCACTTTCTTATTTTGTACTTTAACCATTAGATTAACAAGTTTTCCATCATTCTCTTTTCATCCTTTCTACCAAGCCAAGCTTATCCGACAAAAAGTTTACTTATAATGGGATCATGCTTGTTGGCAAACTGGTTATGAACCAATAATATAATAAGTTATTTAAGTGAAACCAAAGGAACCTAGTCCATGGAAATGTCTAGCTATTTCCCGTTTACCCAAGTGAAAATTTTTACCGTACGCATAATAGAAAAGCAATCTTTTGAAATAGTTTAGTCAATTTTAATGGTTGCAAGTTATCTGCAGCCTTGATAGTTGATTGTATGTAATATTGAAACTAACTTGATTGTGTGTATTATTGAACCACAATTTTATTGGTTTTAACACTTTATTTTATATATTTATTCTACAAGATTGGAACTTGAAAGATAAATATCCTGCAATAAGGTCTTTTTACTTGTATTACCGGAGTCAGCATTTCTCTATTGAATTGTAATGATTTTAGTGTGAATTAGCGGTTTGATAATAAACAAGATGTTACTCCCGTCAGGGAATCGATATTTTGTTTCATATATATAATCATATTGAATATGAAGAGATGAGTATTGAATTTGTTGTGATAACAAATTTAACTCTAGCATTTGCTGCTCCTAGTACAGCATGGTGAAGCATGGAGAGAGGATAAAGAAACAGCAGATGGCTGCTCCCCGATCTTGATTGTGGTGCAATTAGGCAAAACAGACGCAGCTGCCAACTAAATCTTAAAAATCTGTATGTTTTGTATTCTGATGCAATATTCTAAGTATTCGTCCTTTACATTTCTACCCCTTTGTGCTTTGTCTTACAAAGTTAATATTTTGCGTTTATAGATCACAGGTGAAGTTAATTGAATATCCCAGGACAGAAGACAAAAGGGAAAGGAGTTTAGTTGTGTGCCAATATATTTTTCCCTGTGATTTGTTTTTTTTTTTCAAGTTTCTCATTTAGGTTATACATTTCACGTGGATGATCACTCCGGCAGACAGCTCAGTAGACTTTATGACTTTGGGAAGTTTGATAATGAATACTGCAATCTGTAAGTTTTTCCCGAAGACTGCTAAGAATGCCGGGCAGCCTGTATTCTTTGTTGGTTGTATTATGTACTTGTGATTCAAAATGTTCATTTTTATTAAGTAGTTATCTACCTTTATTTGTCAGAAGAATTCTTCATTTTCAAAATTTTTTTAATTTTTTAATATTTGCTTATAATATCAGGTCCGCTCAAGATTTTTACTTTATATTTTCATGCAATGTTTTGAGTAATGAAATTGTTTGATTAAAAAAATCATTCTCGAGCCAACATTAATGCAAAATTTTGGTTTTTGCGGTGGAAGTTTATCTTAGATTATGTTGACAATGTAAACATAATGTCCTGGCAAAGAATTAATGGCTAACCGATTTCAACCTGTAACCTTTATAATCAAAATATGACTGCGAAAAAGAAAGTCTTGGCGTAATAGATTTAGCTCAAGACTTGATTTGAAAAGAGTGTAAAATTAGTATATATATATTTTTTGATAGGAAGGATGAAAATAAGTAAAGATGAAAAATTTTTATAAAGTAAAAAAATATTATGAATTTGAATTATTAGATTAAAAAATTTTTGTTTTTTCTTTCATATCAAGTAAAATTCAGAGGATGATATGAAAAATTGAGTTCAAGGAGATGAAGATTTGTTATAAAAAGAGTTAAAATAAGATGTCGATTTAAGGGTGTAAAGTTAAATATCTAATAAAAAATCAGTTTGATTTGAATAGATAATTGTTAGACATCTAATAAGAAATATCTAATAAGCCGTTAATATTCAAGGCTTGAAATCAACTTTTCTTTAAGAAAAAGAAAAGCATTAAGCTAAGATGCAAAATGATGAAACTGGCAAACCATGACTTTTTTTTTCGTGAATAAGCATACCATGACTACAGTTTCACATTTTTTTTATTTTTCATGTTGGGTGTTTCCTGGATAGAAGAAGTTTGTGTTCCGACGTTTGGGCTTGGTGTCCCACCGGCAACCAAAGACAAAAACAAAAACAACATAAAAAAAAAAAAAGGGGGGGGGGGGGGTTGGGTGGGTATTGAAGTTTGGAACGGCTATCTAACGGCTATTTTGGGGAGGCACAACGGACACTCCCTAACAATCATATAGATCAAAGAGCTCTCTCTCTTCATTTTCGTTTTGGCCAAAAGAAAATTCATTAACATGCTAACTATTATTCCTGCAATTTCATATTTACAAATTGTAATTTAACAAGACTTCTTAGTAAATTAGAGAGTAAATCATTTGATTCTATATATTCAATTTTATAAAATATTGAATTCAAGTTTATGTTTAATTAAATTAATATGTAGACTCACATGCTCATACATAAATGAGCTTTTGTTTATAAAATTTATCTATGAAATTTTATTAATTTTACTAGTAAGATCTTTATGCATATATTTATTTATTAAAAAAAATAAATTTATATCGTGAGATAAATATAAAGTGATTTAAATACTTATTTATCATTTAAAAATTTTAACACTTGTTTAATTGAAATAACTGAGTGAAGATTGTCAAGATAAAAAATTCATAACACAAAAACAAATGTAATTACATGTTATTAAGAAAAAAAACAAAGATCTTAGATTTCGCCATTATTAACTCTGATCATGCGTAAGTTTTTTTATATAAAAAAATATAATAATCCCAATCTCTTTTCTTTTGTTATTTTTAATTTTTAATCCCAATATCATTCGAACAAAGTTCATTTAAGATGCCAAGCTATCCTCTTCATTCAATCCAAAGAAAATAATAATAATAAAAAAAGCCAACTACTGTAGTTCCCAAAAAAACCTTTGTTTTCCCCCAAATATCCAGTTAGTGTTATCTCAGGATAACAACAAAAATTTTCAAAATCTAAAATAAGAACAAAAGGCCATCACCAAAAGCGCTATTTTAAAAAAAATACGACCCCGCCGCTTCAAGATATCCGTTAGCCGCATCAAAGTCATGGACTGAACTAAATGAGATCTCTGTCTGAAGAAAAACAAACCCACTAAAGCTTGTAATTTTTTCCGAGATATGTGAAAATCCACTCTCTTTTGCTGGAAAAAATAATCCAAGGACGATAATTTTGTGAAGTAGGACAAGAAGGTCAAAGCGTCAGTGGCACAAGCAGAAGCAGAAGCGGGAGCCAAAGCAGACAAGAAGGCTTTGATTAAAACGATGTCGGTCTTGGAGGGAAACCCAGATTCACCGTTGAAGAAGCGACCGCCGAGCTGGTCAGACATTTGGCTCAAAAAAACCAAGCCATTAAAGCATGTGGTTTTCGCTATGCATCTTCAGTCTTTAGCTTCAAAAGATCCCAAATCCCAAGCCCTAATCCCCAATTTCGCCAACATCGACCGAACTCTTCTCTTATCCGACGAGCTCCTCTTAAAAATCCTCTCAAAGTTACCCCTTTCGCAACGGAACCCTAACTCACTCGTCTGCAAGCGGTGGCTCAATCTCCAAGGTCGCCTCGTACGGTCCCTGAAGATCCTAGATTGGGACTTTCTCGAATCAGGTCGGTTAATCACGAGGTTCCCCAACTTATCCCACGTGGATTTGCTCAACGGTTGTTTGTTTTCGCCGCGAAATTCTGGGATTTTGTTAACTCATCGGATGGTTTCGATGCAAATGAGTTCTGGGTTTTGTTCAAATTGGAAGCTTTTGGAACAAAGTCTATTGCCTGTTGAAGTTGTTGATAAAGGTCTTCAAGCACTTGCCAATGGCTGCCCAAATCTTCGAAGACTAGTGGTAATTAACGCCAGTGAGTTGGGGTTGTTAACGGTGGCTGAAGAATGTTTGACATTGCAAGAATTGGAGTTACATAAATGTAACGACAACGTTTTACGCGGGATTGCGGCGTGTGAAAATTTGCAAATCCTGAAACTTGTTGGAAACGTTGATGGACTTTATAGTTCATTTGTTTCCGACATTGGGTTAACTATCTTAGCTCAGGGGTGTGGAAGGTTAGTTAAGCTTGAGCTTAGTGGATGTGAAGGAAGTTTTGATGGGATTAAAGCTATTGGGCAATGTTGTTTAATGCTTGAAGAATTGACCATTTGTGATCATAGAATGGATGATGGATGGTTGGCTGCATTGTCTTATTGTGAGAATTTGAAGACTTTGAAGTTGTTATCTTGTAAGAGGATTGATTTGAGTCCGGGTCCGGATGAGTATTTGGGGTTTTGTCCAGCTCTTGAGCGGTTGCATCTGCAAAAGTGTCAGTTGCGGAGTAAGAAGAGTGTGAGAGCGTTGTTTAGAGTATGTGAAGCTGTGAGAGAGGTTGTTGTTCAGGACTGCTGGGGATTGGATAATGATATGTTCAGGTTTGCAAGTGTTTGCAGGTAATGGATTGTTTTCACTTTGTTCTTTGTAATTTTCTTTACCTGCTTTCTTTACCTCTGCTTGTGGTTTCGTGGAAGATGTTTTAGATTATGAACTAATCTAGAGTTAATTCATTTTCACTTCTGCGGTTCTTTTGTGCCGTTGATATGGCCCGAAAGAAAAAAGAGTTACTTTCTGTTGCAATGATGAGAGTCTCTGGCCATTGATTTTGAAATGAAAAAAGCTCAAATGATTTTGAAATGTAAAAAAGCTCAATTGATTGTGAAATTTGTCTAGTACAATGTTAACTGTAATGTGCAGGTGTGCAAATAATGTAGAGTTGGCTTGTTTTGCTGGAGTGGGGATAAATCCAATTATGAGTTCTATCTACTTTTACAATTGCTTTTTAATTAATTTCCACCTACTAAATCATGTACCTCAGGTAGATTTGCTTTTTATGCTCACAATTTGTAGGCTAACTGGTTATTCAAATGTGTGGTGAGGCTTGGTTAGATTCCTAGCAGAAATGTGTGATCATAATGTTTGTTAGGTCTAGAGGAAAAATATGAGGTCTAGGAACCTGGATTCAAATAACCAACATCTTCTTTCAAAAAAAAGACGAAAAATCTAACGGGCGTTTCTTTTCTCACAGGAGAGTGAAGTTGTTACGTTTAGAAGGATGCTCATTGCTGACAACTGAAGGTCTGGAAGCTGTGATTTTCTCCTGGCAGGAACTTGAAAATCTTGTAGTGGTATCATGCAAGCACATAAAGGGAAGTGACATATCTCCTGCACTTGCAACCATATTCTCTAATCTTAAAGAGTTGAGGTGGAGGCCGGATGCCAAATCTCTGCTTGCATCGAGTCTTGTAGGAACTGGCATGGGAAAAAGAGGCGGTAAATTTTTCAAGAGGATATGAGGCGCGGACTTTCTAGCATCAAGGATTAGATTCTGCAAGGTTCGGCTGATTTACCACTGTACTTCTAACATGGAAATATTTTTCTCAGTCACTTTCCGGTCTGTCTGTGACACTAACTAGGTTAGCAAACAGAGGCAAAGGTTCATCATGTGACTGTCAAATGTTGGTACACGTTGTTATGTAAAACAATTATTTTATATATATATCCATCCACATTCTGGAATTTGAATTTCTGTAGAGTAGAGAGCATTAACATTATTCCTTTTATCTTTCTTTATACCTTTTCCCTCATCTTTGTAGACAATTTGTACATCTTAGAGCTACAAGCAGTGTCCTTTTTTACATGTTGTATACCATCTAATGTAGCCAAAATTCAGGGAAAGGATTCAAGTGTTTATGGTGGTTTTGCTTGGATAATTTTTTGGGAAAATAGCATTCAAAATTAGAGCGGTGCTAAATGCATTTTTTCTTTTAAAACCTCAATTTTTTTTTTTAAAAATTTTTGTAATTGAAATTACTTTATTATTTTTCTTATAATTTTTTGGAGTTTTAAATTTTTGGAAAGTCATAAAATTTTCTGAAAATAGATTTTCACAAAGTTATAAACCTTTTTTAAATTTAATTTTAAAAAAATTCATTTCCGGTAAAATTTATAATCTTCCAAAAATCCATTTTTGAAAGATTATATGACTTTTTAAAAATAAATTTTTGAACAAATTTATAATTTTTTGAAAATATATTTTTAAAAACTTATGAGGAAAAAGCAAGGATAAATAAGTAATTTTAGTGAAAAATATTTTTTAAAAAAAGTTAAATGTAAAAGAAAAAAGATAGGAGTGCATTTAATAACCCTCAAAATTATACTAGTAATAAAGATTTTTGTTATTGTTAAATTAAAAGTACAATAATAAATTTATTTTAAAAACTAAAAATATAATAATAAAATTGCATTAGTTAAAAAAATTTAATAATAGCTATAAATTTGTACCTTATTGCGTAATCAAATAATAACATGTGTTCTTTATCCATTTTTAATTTTAAAAAAATATTTAAATTATATTAAATATATTATTCATTGAGGCATGTTAGAAGAAAAATGTAATACGTGTATTTGTGGATAAATTATGAGGGAAAAGACAAAAAGAGGATTACTGTCATTTAAATAATAATAATAATAATAATAGATTTTTGGTGGTTAACGGATTGTACAAACTTTAATTGAAAAAGAAATAAAATAGACAACTGAGATGGCAAAGATGCGGGGATATGGCCGTGAAATGGACAGCGGCAAAGTTTAAAGCGAGGGAACGGTCGTAACATTGAAATCCAACCAGAAAAATGGGAGAATACGAGAAGATGACGATGATGATGAACAGGGGCAAGGGAATTGCAGTGCGAACAAGAGCTAACCACAATTACAGCGGTGAAGACGAAGACGGCAATAAGATAACGACTCCCTCCCTTCCCTCCACCAAATCCAGTCCTCGCAACGCCTCCTCCAAATACGACTTCGTCAAGGTTCTCTCTCTCTCTCTCGAGAATCCTTTTTAACAAACCAATTTTAAATAAAATCTTTTTTTTTTTTCGGCGTTGTAGGTGAAGGTCTGGTTGGGAGATAATGCCGATCACTATTATGTTTTATCCAGGTTTTTACTTAGCAGAATGTTAACCGTCACAAAGGTATCTATTCCATTCTTGGGATAAGCCAACTTGAATTGCTTAATTTTCTTCAATTTTTATGTTTCTGTGTTTATTACTTGGTAATGATAATGTCTTTCAACTTTTTTTTGTTTATTTGTTTTACGTTTATTGCTACGACATGGTGGTTTCAGATTCCAAATCATGTAGCTATTAAAATCTCTCTCGAGCTCAAGAAGCTGCTTATAGACAACAGCCTTTTGGATGTGTATGATTCCCTTCTCTTTCCGTTTTGGTTACAGTTTCGTTTTCTTATCAGTAGTAATTTTTTTTTTATTAATGTTCTATTCATCAAATTGTTATGCAGCTCGCAGTCTGATTTGGAAGCTAATCTTTTTAAGGTATTTCTTCATAACATTTATGAATTTGTCATATGGATGAACTTTCTAATCAAACTCTTTGTGCAGCTAATGGAGCGGCGAGGTTATGGGGAAGAGTACGTAAACCGGTACAAGATGATGACCAGGTCAGATAGCTTCTCAAGTTGATGCCAAACGATTTTATGCTAGCAATTCTGGAATCAAATTTTCAACTTTAACTTCTTTATCACATGTTTATTGGCATCAAAAGATAATTCACCTCAAGAAAGTCTGCTAACTATGTGATATTGGTGGTTGCTTATATTTGTGTAGCAACAGTTTTTTCCCCTTTGTGTGTAACTATCTTCATTTTTTTATGCTAGATAATTTACTGGTATTGCAGGTCTAGGTTCAATGCATGTCTTCACCCTACTTTAATGATCATAAAGACGCGTAATGTTGGAATAGCTTTAATTCTGATTATGCATGGGACATTTTTCATTGATTCATTACTTGCCCTTGAGTTGTAGTGAGCAAAAATATAAATGGAACTTCTACATGTTGCTTCATTTTGCTAATACTGTTTCTCTTGTTTCTTACTTTCAGATTTCACCATCAAAGGGTTCCTTTGGTGATTCTTGTTTGTGGAACTGCCTGTGTTGGGAAGTCTACAATAGCTACACAACTTGCACATAGGCTAAACTTGCCAAATGTCTTACAGGTGTTTATATACTGAATTTTTTGAGATTTTCTTCTTTCATATTTCTTTGATTGTTCACTCTGTTTTCATGTTTGCTGATGCATTTAAATTTCTGTTTTCAATTGTTACAGACAGATATGGTTTATGAATTGCTACGCACATCAACCGAGTACGTCTAGAATCTATTTACTCTCTTCTCTTCTTGTATTGTTCAGATTTTTATTCCAATGTAGAAATTATCTGATCAGATCAAATCAGTGCTCCAAAGTAAAATAAAAGTGGTTATCAGTAAGGCATTTTCTTGCTTCAACCAAGGAGGACAGTTGACATTGGTTGTTCTAGTCATATGTTATCAGTTAGGATTTGTTTTATATGTGGTAGGAAGGTATTGAGCCTTTGGTTCAGAATGGATTGTTGTGGTTTTCAAAATTGTGAGATGTTACCTCTGCTATTTATTGGTTACAAGATAGAAGTTTATTTCCCTAATCACTTCCTACTCCTGATAAAGGTGGATGAAAAGGCACTACCTTATATTGAATAGTGCATTGGATTTCAACCTTTATTATTATTATTATTATTATCTTAGTTTTTAATTGTTGCTCTCTTTCCATGTGTCTTAGGAAAAGCAGATTGTCCTCAATAGAAAATTCATCTTGTGCAGCTGATTGGCCTGACATCCCTTACTTTTAATATTTTTACATTGTACAACAATGCTTACTCCTCTTATTTCTTTCAGTGCACCATTGGCTTCCACTCCTGTATGGGCGCGGGATTTCAGCTCCTCTGAGGAGTTAATTACTGAATTTTGTCGAGAATGCAGGATAGTTCGTAAAGGTAGTTTCTAAAATTTCCATCTAGCTATTATGAAAATTTTATCTTCCTTGTAATCATGTAAAAACAGGTGATTGCAGAGAGATATGTAACATCCAAATAGTATGTCATATGTTTTGCATCTTCCTAGAGTTGTTAATTTATTCTAAAGGTATCTTCATCATTGATTTTGTGTTGCGTTGTTTGGCTTCTAGGGTTGAATGGGGATCTAAAAAAGGCAATGAAAGATGGAAAGCCAATTATAATCGAGGTATGGCTTGACATTAAAGTGCTGACTACATTCTTTTGCCAACATCCTTACCCTCCATCCTTGAGCCTTCCCGCTTATTCTTCTCTCTTTTTTATCTTTATAGTGCACGGTGATGCCATTACACCCTTATGGGCCAAGAATTAACAGTGTGATATGTGCATGCCTATAGAGTGCATTATATTTTGAGTGCTTGTGGTTCATATTAATTATTTCTTTGCATTGATTCATTTAATTTAATAAGTTATTTTAGCGCTATCTCAAAAATAAAATCATACAATTTCAGAGGTGGTATATCATTGCCAGGAAGTAAAGTTTTAGGTGTTGTTTATTTTTTAGCATCGGTCATGAAAGGGCATGACACATGAATTTCTGAGGGTGTACAATAAAATAAGCATGGAATCTAGTAGATTATGGCCTTCTTTCCATGAATGAATAGATTGTACTCATGACAATGTCAGTACCCTTTGCTTCTGTTGTATTTGCAGCTATTTTAGCTCAAATCTGAGCTCCTATCCTTGGATTTCTGTTGATCTTTGCAGTTATTCTTTTCTGTGGTTTGATGAATGTAATAGTTAAAATAAGATATCTAGCAGTAATGGATGTTCTATGCGAGCATGGCTATATGTCTTTGAACACAGATGCATGTCACACATGTATTATGTTCATGGGGATGAAGTGTGAGGTTGGATCTGCTACCATGTTACCCTGCAGATTGCTGTCCTTTCTGGAACATGCAGACTGCCTTTGTATCTTTTTTTTTTTTTTTTTGGCTGCAGAAGGTTCTAATATGCTTAAGTATTGTACCATTTTATTCCGCCTGGTCATTGCTTGGGATTCAGAAGCATTGGCATGTTCTTGTGCGCTTTAGTGTGTATCACTTTGAAATAAGTGAGTTTTCCTTGTTTCTTATGTCAATAACAGGGAATACATTTGGACCCAAGTATTTATTTAATGGATGATGAGCATAAAACTCCAACTGCTATGTCTGAAGGAAATCAATCGATTGCAATGTTTGTGGCTTCAGATAATGCTTCTACAGTGCAAATGGAGAATAATTTCTCAAGTGTACCTGGAAGTAATATGGAAAATAGCCAAAACCATACTGTGCCTTTGGGTGAAGATGTGTCTGCTGACCAGGTGAACAAAGTCTCGGAATCTCTAGTGTCCATTGCTCTAGCAACTGCTTCAGACAATAAAGGTAGATTTCTGCTCTAAATTCTTTGTGTTTGGGCTACCATCTAGCTCCATTTATAAGCATTGTTTCATGTGCATGTGTTAGTATTAGAGGTGTAGTGAAGGTGCAATATTACAGTTTATTAACAATGTTTGTGTTCATGCAGGTGAAACTATTAACATACCAGAAGTAAATGGAAGTACTGCTAGAAAAGAAAAATCTGGCCCTGAACCAATAATAATACCCATAGTTCTGAAGATGGCTGAATTTGATCATAAAGTATGGTTGTTTTCTCTTTTCACTCTTATATATCCTGCTTTAAATAGCAAAGTACGTGAGAAGCTTGTAGTTTTGTTTTAGTAAATAATATGTGATGTGAGTTGCTAAACTGAAACATATGAAGGAGATACCAATTCTATTCACATTTGGCAAAGATCCAAATTTTGGTGTTGCTTCTGATTGCTCTTTCTAAAGCTTTCTCTTTTGATAGAACTCATACTCTTTGAAATCTTTATTTGTACATAGAGAAAACCCTTGTTAAGGATTTTGAATTCTCAAGAATATAGATGGTTCATTTAGTGGAGCACAGAGAGGTTTTTTCCACTATTCTTATTCTGGGAAGATGTCATTTTGTGGATAGGCTATTCTAAATGTAAATTTATAAACCAATGGGTTCTTTTGACTGTTATATCTGGAATTAGTCTAAGCTAAGATACTGCTGAATTTTTATCTTGATGTTAAAAAGATATAATCAGGTTCATCTAAAGTTATTCTTGATAGTATGAAGATGGCATCCTTTAGATTGCATTTCACCTACTCCCTCATAATGTCTCTTTTCTCAATCCTGCATGATTTTCAAAATTCTAAACAATTTCTTCTATATGCAGGCATTACTAGAGGAGAGGATCACTACTCAGACCTTAAGTGGTAAATGTCTAGTCCAGGTATTAATAACATTTCTGGGGTTCTCATTCCATTACGAACTGAATTGGTCACAATAAAGTTCAAGTAGCTATCGACTTGGCAGAAAGATGATATTATTTGACTGTTAAGTTGTTTTGTAACCAAGGACTCTGGTTAAGTACTGAGTTATATAGTATGATTCTATTTCTATGAATATAGAGTAAATGTTGGCTTCATTTGGTGCGTGGAAAGTGGATCCTGGAAATTTGGTTGAAATCAGTCAAATTCATGTTCTTTCTTCCCTTAAATATGGATGTTATCATTGAGAAGTTTTTTAAAGCTTTACTTTTAGCTTTCCTAGAACATCGTAGCCTCTCAAGTACAGTCATAAGTTGCCTTGTATCAATATTGGCAGTTTTTCACTCCTTTTATTTCACTATGAACAAAATTATTTGAATTTTTAGCACAAGGTAAATTTGTCCAGAATTCTCGTAAGCTGGAGAGGTGTTGTGGTGTTGATACCTTTGTCACGTAGGACTGTCATTGGCAAAATCAAAGTAGGACTGTCTGATGAAGGCACGAGATGATGCCTTCCAATTACGTCCATGTGTGCCTAATTTGTGTCATTTCTGGTCGAAAGTGGGCATGCTGATACCTTGATTTTTCTTTTGCCTACTCTCGGTTCCCTTTCTTCTGCAGTGATGCTTGCATTGTTTATTCCTTTAATCAACTATTACTTGATTGACTTTTCTGTTTCATTTTGTGATGAATTTATAACAAAAATCAAATTCTTTTTTTTTTTAATTTTTTATTACAGGATACTGACAGTCTAATAACGAACTTGAAGACCATTCAAGACTATCTTTGCTCTTTCAAGTCACGGGTATGCCATCTCATGCTTTTTTCTATTGGTTGTTAGGATGAAACATTTGTTTGTATCCTCTTGTGTGTTCTGTGCCGTTTTCTATCAAAACTTTTTGTGTATTAAGTCTAGTGCAATATAACATCATATTGAGGTATCTTTGGATTTGATGTAAAACCAGTTTCAGTAGGAAAAGATAGTTGGTTATGCCTGTGTGGGGTATGAAGGCATAAACATTATAAGCATCATATTTTGGGTGAACGTGCTCTTAGATTTCTGATAAAGAAAGTGGGTCATATCTAAGATGTCCATTAGTATTTATACAGGGGGCTTCGTGGTTGTTTTATCTAGCATTCTCCAAGATAATCTCATGGATTTACCTTTGTTGGTAGTACCATCTGATGTTGTAGGCTTATGCTTCAAATTTCTTGGATTGCCCCATCATTTTAGGCATCTAAAATTTTTAGTATGGTATGAAGAGTGTGGAGTAAGGTGTCACCTTTCTTTTAAGAGGAAGAAAATCAACAGGGATTTTCTACCTCCACTTGTCATAATTTTAGAGGTGTAGTTTGATTCATCTCTCTATTTTTTTTGGCTGGTTTGTTTGAAAATTGAAGTGTTGATGAACTTTCTGGTTTTTTTGTTTTTCGTGCATCATCCCTTTGAACAGGGTTTAACAGTTGTCAATGTATCAGCGACCACATTTCCACAGACATTGGATTGGCTGCATGGATATCTTCTTCAGGTACACTAGATAACTAATTGTTAATGGTAAAAGCCAGAACTGATCTTGCCATCTGACACCTTTTTCAACCTTGAAAACACGGATGATTTTCCAAGTTGCAGTCAAACGAGTTATTGGTACTTCATTATGTTTCATTTGGCTCTAGATTTAAAGGAGTTTTTAGTTGGAAAATGAGACAAGTATGCAACTAGATTCTCCACTTCGGCCATGAAAGTATATTAAAAGTAGTTCTCTTCTTTATAACGACAGTGAGATACTATTGTGCAATGAATTTGTATATAGCGAGTATTTTGGCTTTGCACAAAGTTTCCTCATGTGAAAAACACATCATATTTGTTGAGTGATACGCCACAAATTTAGGTACAGTTAAAACTTATCCAAGGAGAGTAGGTGAGAATGTTGTCATTACCAGACTTTGTTGGTGGGGAAGTTCAAGCTTTTGAACTTCCAAATTCCAATAATTTGTCTCGTCAACTAAATCGTTGTATGGCCTTTTTGTATTTTCATATTTGTCCTTCCTCCAAAGCTGGTTGCATTTGCAAGCATCTAGCTACGACCCTAGCCTGTCATACAGTATCATGATATGATCTTGCAAAATATCAACGCTAGTTGCCTTTCTATACTACTTGGTCAGCGTAAACTGATGTGCTATAGAAACTCACTTCTTGATAATGCTTTCTCTAGTGTATTGAGCAAGGCATTCCCTTTGTGTCCAATGAAAAATAGGTTACATGCAATCACAGGTATGAATGTCGCCTTAAATAATTTGGAAATTTTGTGAAGCATATACATGTAAAAGATAATGCATTTTAAAGGGTATCTAAATATAAAAAATTTGTTTTTGGCCAAAAAATAAAAAATAAAAGTTTTATGCTAAACTGGAATATTGTTTCAGTTAAGTCTGAATAGAAATAAAGTAATATGTGAGTTTGAGAAAAAAAAAGAAAAAGAAAAAGAGAATAAGAGAAGAGAGAGGAGATAGAGAATCTAACCGTCCTCTGGAACCTGCCTGAATTTTAGGACGAGTAGAAAAGTAGTTACTTTGTGTCTTGGCCAAAGAAGATTTTTATATGCATGGTTGTTTGTTTGTGCTTTTATATAATGTTAAGCATTTTTTTTTTGTTTTTCCTTTTCATGATGATCTGTTCAGAGCTGGGAAGAAGGAATGAGATATTATGGATGCTGAAAGCAACTCCAGGGATAAAGCTAGTGAACTTTATGCGATCCAATTTTGGCTGGAATGGATTACCGGAGAACATTGTCTCCCCCCTACCATAAATCTATTGCAGGCTAACCAAATTCTCAACTTCCTCTTCTGGCAAAGCCCGTACTGTTCTTATTTTGTAACGGTTTTTTTTTTTTTTTTTGGGGGGGGGGGGGGTGTGATGGACCAATTCAAAACCTGGAGCAGTTAGGGTCCCGACATTATCATTCCAGTTGTATTTACAAAAGCAACTCAAAAGTCGCTTTACTTTATTCATACGCTTTACTAAAAGATCACGTTTTTTATTTATGGAATCGCTAGTTTGTACACAGAAACTTTTACTTTCAATATTACTGCAGCAATATCTACCAAATTATTACAGCAACTTAAGTACCAAACCAAATGCTAGATGTTGAAGCAGAGGCCAGGCAAACGTAGAAATTAAATGAAGTGGATCAGCCTCAGCTCCCCATTTTTTATCCACTCCATCTGTGCTACACTTTTATTTTTAACAATATTCATCAGCAGGTTATGGACCATTTCTTTTTCTAGCATAACGGTGATCCCAGGGAACATCATTACGGGGATACTTCCATTTGAATTTATCGTCTGTAAGATCAGCACCAATAAATTAAAAAAAAATTGTCAATTAATTATCTGCTGATTAATTTGAATTCCTATATTGAACTGAAAATAAAAAAAATCTCACATCAATTAAATTAGAATATTTTGAGCACATAAATATAACTGAAGTCACTTCATCGCTTATCAATTTCTTTTAATTGGATATCTTTCTAAAATTTAACCTCTAAATAAATAAATAAATAAATAAATAAATAAATGACAAACATCTAAATTTAAAAATAAAAAATACCATACATTTATATAGTTGGGAAAGCAACCGAGGGCTGTAAAACTGGTTTCTCATTTTCTTTCTTGTTTATATACAGTAAGTAATATTTAATCAGTTGCTTGAATTAATGAGCATGTTTAGGGCGATTAATTAGCATAGAAAGAAAAAGTAGTAGATGCATATAAACATAGCATAACTTAAACATGTTATGATATCTCAACTACCTATATATATATATTATATATATTAATAAAATTCTAGGCCAGGAAATGATGTAAATACTTAAGAAGCTTGGCCAGGCTAGAATGCTTACAAGGCACGGCAGTCCTTCCGACGTTCCTAGACGCCATGGCTGAGCCTAGAAGGAGAATACTAACAACTAAGAGAACCTGGGCGAAGAGTTAGTAAAAGCTTGTTAGAAAACATTTTATTTGTTGGTGGAGGAAACAATGTTAACCGCGCGGTATATATAGGTCCATACCCATCCATCCGATACCGACCCAGTTTCTCTCAAAATTTCCCACGAAATTTGGATAGTGGGCCTGCAGAACAACATGA
This sequence comes from Durio zibethinus, assembly GCF_047325235.1. NCBI lineage: Eukaryota > Viridiplantae > Streptophyta > Magnoliopsida > Malvales > Malvaceae > Durio > Durio zibethinus. The sequence continues at coordinate 28,307,605 of NC_143170.1, forward strand.
CTCGGAAGAAAGCTATTAAAAATGTAGATGTGTATATTTTCCAACTTTGAAGACAATTCTTCATCACGTACAATTTGTTCGTGAGACCGGAGATAATGCTGTCGTCCCTTGACACTGGACGTCGCTAGCTAGTTGAACAGGTCAGCGGGAATTGGGACGTTGAGAGCCATGATAAGCTGCTCTCAATTGCTGACAAAATCTGGAAACTGGACCACTAAAACTTCAATTTGTGGAACTTAATCCATGTTTAACGAGTAAACTAGATGCTAATATTCTATAGCGGTATGTTGATGTGGTAATAAACCTTCAGTTTCAACAATCAAAATTCAATAACAAAAAAGCGTATAACTGGATTTTTTTGTGAAACTACAAATAACGCTGTTGTGGCTTTTGCCACCCCACTAATTTTTTCGCAAATGAGTGTCTATGAATGAAAATTTTATAGATAATATCTAGCTAGTTCAAAGGTCAGCGAGAAAACTTACAATTTAAAATATAAATATAATAAAAAAATATGATTTAAAATTTTAATAATAATTATATATAAATTTAATAAAATTAATAAAATTTTATATTTTATATCAACATAAATTTTGATATATAATTTTTATATAAAATACGATATAAATATATAAATTTTAATATTTTATATTACATAAATATATAAATTATCCTATTGCTTGGAACCATGATATATTCTGGTTCATCATCAGCTTCAATTACGCTCCGTTGTTTGACAAAAATCACGAATGTGGACAACTCAAACTCAGTACAAATGTAGATGGAATTTAAATTTTTGTCAATTTGCCAAATTCATAAGAGTCCAAGTTTAGCAGTTTATTTGGGGTTGGGGCAACTTCCAAAGACCTCACTCACTTTCCTCCCCCACAAGATACGTTATATATTATTTGCAGATATAGATGGTCAAACAATTTAAACTTTTGTCAAATTTCTAAATTCATAGAGTCCAAGTTTAGCAGTTTATTTGGGGTTGGAGGTTCCTATGCTTTAGGTTTGGGTAACTCACACAGACCTCACTCACTCTGCACCCCCACAAGATACGTTATATATTATTTCCTTTGTGATTCATAAATTTCAAAGTTTTTTTTTTTTTTTTTTAATCTTTTTCTCTCCTTGACCTGGAATTAAAAATTTCAGAGGAAAAAACAATTGTCCGACCCGTTTGAAGTACATAACCCAATTGCCGACCAATTAGGCTAAGTTGTTGATACAATCAAGAATTTCCAGATAATTGTGATACTAGGAGGAAACAACAAAAATAGCAAAACGAGCCAAGTTGAAAGGAAAAATAATTTTGTATTGTTGCCATCCACTTCTGAATCATCAAACTAAAGTCCGTCAGATGAGGAAGTGTTATTGTTGGTAATTTAAAATATGATTTATCTTATATTAGATTAAAAAATTTAATTATTGATGAATAAAATTAATTTTTATATTAATTTTATTTATATTTTAAATAATTATATTTAAACAAAAATAATTATCATATGATAAATGGTCATAACTATTTAAATATAAATATAATATTATTTATAAAAATCATAATTATACAAAAAATCATAATCATTTGAATAAAAATTTATATTTGTTCATTCATTATAGATAGATCCTTCAATATAACTATTTTTACTATTTTTATTTGGAGAATTTTGAGACTTTATTGTATCATAAATATATAATTATTTTTAAAAAATATTTTTTACATCTCAAAGCTAAAATTATTTTTTATTATTTCTCTTCTCTTATTTATTTTTTCTAACAAATTAAAAGTAATTATGAAAAAATTGTTATATTTCGTATTTATGAAGATGCAAGAGAAAGAAATTTAGAAAAGAATTAGTGAAATCCTAATTCTTGAAATATTATGGATAAAGAGAAATATTTCTCTATCTAGATATCAAATAAGTTTTTCTTTAATTTTTATTCAAAATTAATATGTCATTAATTCATTATTTGATTTTGTTGCTTGAATCCAATTTTATGATTAAAATTTTAGTTCTTGAATAAGTATGACTTTATATTTACTCTGGTAATTGTTAAATAAAAAATTTACAAAAATATGGTTAAATTTATTAAAACCATGAGATTATGTTTTAGTTGGAAAAAGCTAAAGAAATAGTAATATATATTTGCTATTTTAATATGTTGTCTATATGAGATTTATTTAGAGTATTGTTATATGCTTTATAGTTTGGGTAATAAGTGTATGCATTATTAATATAATGATTATGATCATGCATATATGCAAGCTAAAATGCATTTATATTTAATATATCCACCATGCATATAACACTTGTAAGAGATCTTCAAAGAAGATACTATGGAATTATAATTGAAATGCATATAAAAAGATCATGTTCAATTATGGTGCCATAAAAATCTTGACAATGTCAAGAATATAAAGTATATATCCTTTTGTATATTTATATGTATATAAGCTAAATACGGATATTGAGTTTTTCAAATCTTTTAATTTAATGAATGAATAGAGATCACTCAATGATGCTAAATTTATGGTTCCATGGGTTATCACATTCCATGACTTGAATACATATCATTGTGAATTTTTGCATATCAATATTATCTTATATAAAAAAGAATCCCTCGAGGATTTTTGCGTATCAATACTACCTTATATTAAAGAAAATCCCTTAAAAATTCTGGTGATGACAGTTGGCTTTGTTTTTTTAGACTTTGTGCGTCATGTTGTTCTGGAGGCAGATCCTGGATAAGAGGCGTGAGTGAATTGGCGATGTTAGCAGGAGGTGAGAAATTTATGAACACCTGATCTACTTTTAGGAAATTTATGAACACCTGTTCTACTTTTATGTGACGCGTGTTTTTTTTTTTTTGTTTTTTCAAATCATTATTTAACCTTGCTTTGTTAACCGATATAATCAAAAAAATTTACGAGTAACTTCTGGATTTATTTGGATGAAAAAGCCCATGGCAGGAATGACTGGCTCACTCCAAACAAGATAGAAGCTTGTAGATTTATTTTGACCAAAAAAATTTGGCAGGAAGATTAAAAGTAAAAGAGTGTTTTTGGAGCTTAAAGATCCAGAAAACCAAAGAAAAAAAAAAAAGAGAGAGCTAGAAGGAAGATTAAGCCAAAGTCCAATGATCGTTAAAGCGGTGCAAAAGATCAGTCCTAAAGTGACAATTGGTGGGTAGATCGGTTGCAAACATCTCAATCGGTATGGGTTGTTGAGCGGATCAGTAACTTGACAAAGAAAGATGAACAATTTGTTTTTATTGTTATTTTCAAAATTCTTTTTAATTTTTTCATGATTTTCCTTTGATTATTTCAAAATCCACTGTTCATCGTGGAGAGTCGCAACAATCATTCACTGCCAGCGAACATTAGCCATTCGAGGTGTTCGTTGAAAACGCGCTCAAGCTCCTCAGAGTCTCCGAAAGTGCTTTTTTTTTTTTTTTTTTTCTAATGATATTCTTCGCTCCAAGAATTCGATAGTTGCCTCTATTAAGGATGACCATGAAGCTATTGCGCAGTTGATTCATTGCTCCTTTCTTTTTCAACTTTGAAAATTTTGTGAATTAACAAGATTTGGGTGATAAATATTGAACCTTTTTGTGTAAATGTTGATAAATAATTTTGCTTCTGGGTTTTAAACTAATAGAGTTTAAATTAAAATTTGATGTTTTGGATGATGAATTTCTGGATATTAATGAATTTAGAAATAAAAATTTTGAATTTTGGCTCTTGGGAGTTGCACTGTCGCATGGGTTTATTAAAAGTTTCTTGAACTTGATAGCTTTTGTAACCTGTTATATATGATTTGTAAATTTTGACATTTCTTTGCAAAGAAATTGGTAGAGAGCCCTTTCATATATAGTAGAGTCTGAACATTTATATTGTAGGCTACTTTCTGACAAAGATTTTTCATCCAAATATTACAACCAAAAGTGAATTTTTTGTAACCCCAGCATGAGATTATGACATTTACTCGTTATAATTTCTATTGGACCTGGTTTCATTTCATTCCATGCTAGGGGAAAAAATGATTGATGAAAGTGATGAGAGTTTCTATGCTCTTCAATAGGCCGTCAATAACCTTTTCAATAGCCTGATCAATGCAGCACCAAGTGTAGCTGGCGGGGAACCAAGCTTGCTCACCTTGGTTCATGTACACCAACCTTCCAAGCAGTATGGCGTCGCCTCTTCTGCCTTTCCCGGTGGACCACGAAATGAAAAGGCTATATCATCCTTGATAAAAATTGTGTTGTCTTGGTATATCTTGCTAATTTGTTCACCACTTTCTTTTCTTCTAATCAACAATTGTTGAGTATATCAATAGCATATGATTTCCTGGTTTCTCTTCTAAGAAGCAGCTTATCCATCAACTACAGTGGTGGATTCTGTGAGGAAATGCCAAGAACAAATTTCAGTTGGTATTCTCTCTCATGCTTTAGAGATATGCAACAACAATGTGGTAACTCAAGAACATTTATTTTGTGCCCTTTTTGAAGGATTTTCAATCTAAATTCCTAACCATGCTTGGAACTTGAGCAGCATTCAGTTATATAGCCATTCAAACTTATTATTTATCTTTGTAACATTCAAATTGAGCATATGATATGGAAACTGACAAAAAGAAAGACACGAAGGCAAATTGATTGGATCACTAACATTGTAGATCAAAAAGGAAATCTGATTCTTGAGGGAGATCCAAAGAATATGATATGTGAAATTAGCGAGCAAATGAATGTCGGCCTCCTTATTGTTGGTAGCCGTGGCCTTGTAAAGATTAAAAGGTAATTTTAAACATCATATGGTATAATAATTCAAGAGTATTAATTAATGGAGCAAAGGCCAAACATCAGAATTCAAGAGCATGTGTTATGTAATTAGACCAATCTATTCTTGTAAATTTTTGTGGCATTTTGGTTGCTAATATAATTAAATTTGTTGGTGATTTGCAGTGTGTTGTTAGGAAGTGTAAGTGACTATTGTGCACACCATGCAAAATGTGCAAACCTAGTTGTGAAGCCACCAAGGAATCAGGCCAGCAAGTAAAAGCAAGGACTAAGACTCACAAATTCCACGTTAATGTGGAATACAGACTACGATTTGAATTGACATTTGTGACAAATTCCCATCCAGATAGTAACACTACAGTTAAATCATCCCTTGCAAAACGAAACCAGTCTTTTAATCCGCATGTTTTCTTCCAAAATCAGTGTTCATCTTGTAAGTTATTAATGGCATTAAGGAGGTAGAATATTGGCATTATAAGAAGTTGAAAATCCAGCCCACTTGAAGAAAGGCCTAACAACAAATGGATCAATTAAAAACGGAGACGGGACTTGGTTTACTTGTTCGGAGCTGTGCCATTATTGTATTCCTTAAAGCCTCCAAAAAAAGGGGGGGGGGGGGGGGGGGGGGGGGGGGGGGGCTTGACTCAGTTCGAAGAAAAACAAAATCTTGTGCATGGAAGATTTAAAAGCTTTAGTAAAGAACGTAAATATAGAGGTTTTATCGCAACTTATTAATTGTGTCAAAGGAAATTTCCTCAACCAGTATGAAAGCCAGAAAAGCAACGAAACGATATGGACTGAATCAAAGTCTTAAATGATTGACCTGAAGCTCAATCTTGACGGAACTTGCTGGCCATTAGTTGATCCCCTTATGAGAATAGATAAGATAATGATAATCATTTTATATTATATTAGTTTTTTAAATTTGTACAATGTATGAGATTTTTATTAAATTTTTTATAATTTTAAATTTATTTTTTAATTATTTATTTAATAGATAATCATATATTTATAAATGCTAAATTACAATTAAATGATAATTTATACATTACATATTATAAATGATATTATTCATCTAAAATAAGTCTAAACTTTTGTAAATTTTTAAGAATTATAAAATTTTTTTCAATTTATTTGTTAAATATAGAAAATTTTGTTACCGCTTTTTTCTTGTTTGATAAAAAATCAAGTATCAATATTTAAATAGTTAAAGTTAATAATTGTTTTTATCATAATGTTGATTAGTTGGTGTGTGTATATAAATTTGATCAAACAACAAATCACAATTATTAATTTTGTTATACTCATTTGCTTTTTATTAATTCTTATTTTGACACAAATATATTGGGCTAGCAATTATTTCTATATATGTTAACAAAATAAAATTATTTTTTAGATAAAAGGAAAACAATAGTTCTTTATGTTATGCTTTAAAAATTTTTTGAATTTTTTTTTATTTTTAATCATTTTTAACATAATTAATAGTATTTTTGTGCGTTAGATATGGCAATGATCATCATTCTTCTCATATCATTCATTGTAGACAAAGAACTTTAATAATAAAAGGTATAGCTAAAGAAAATAGAGAATATAAATTTACATATTAATTTATCAAAATTAAATATATACAACAATAAAAGAAAATATATTCATAAATTGACAGAGAATAAAAACATTAAAGAAATTAATAAAAAATATATATAATACAAAAAGTTAATTATAATCAATATATGCAAAATAAAAAAAGTTATGAACTAAAGAGAAAAAAATAAATTAACCAACTATATAATACAAAAATATTTGAATTAGAACATAAATAAAACATTATATTTGTTTTCAAAGCAAAAACATATTTTTATCTAACTTTTTAAATCAACATTCAAATGTTTCATATTTTCATATAAAGATATAAGCTTTTGTTACTTTAAAAATACATACTTTCTAGTCAATAATTTATTAACTTATCTAAAAGTATTAAATTTAAAAAATCTATTAACTAATTTTTAATTTTTGATAGATTTTGATTTGAATTTAAATAATTAGCTAAAAATATTAAATTTAAATAATTTATTAAATAGAATTATTTGACAGAAAATAAAATTTTATTAAGTATACATATTTGAACTGCCATTAAATTTAAAAAGAAAAGATAAATTATGATTTACTATATTTGAATTCAAATCTTATGCAAAAAATTTAATTTTAGATAAATATTGATTTCAATTTAAATAATTATCCAAAATATTTAATTTAAGAAATAAAATGATATAAATATTATCTTATGTGTCATTAAAAGAGATTATCCACCTAGGCATTCACATAAGTAATTTTGATTATGTAACCTTGTGTGTTGTAATATAATATATATTAGATTTAAAATTTTAATTTATATTAATTTTTATATTATATATAGATAAATAAAAATAATCATAATCATTTATAATTTGTAGTTTAAAATAAAAAAAATTGTCTATATATAAATTATTATGAAAAAATCTAAATAAGCATTATGAAAGTTTTAAATTATGAAACTAAAATTATATACAAATATCAATGAGAAAGTTAATCCCTTATTCACAATTACATAAATTTTTAAAAGAATATATTATTTTAGTATAAAAACTAAGATTTAAACATGTGATATATCACGAAAAGCTTTTTCATATTTAATTTTGAAACTTTATGTTGTCAAACTTTTATGATGAAAAGAAGAAAAATATTGATTATGAGAAAAAATCATAAATATATGTTTAATAATTATTTAATTAAAAAAATATAAATTTTTAAAAATTTAGTTTATCTAAGTTTAATTTTAAATTAAGATAAAATAAGTTAGTATAATTTTAAATTTAAATGTGTGTAATTTTAAATTAAAATAAAATATTTTTCTTTTTTATTTTAAATTATAAGAAAATAAAGATAAAAAATTAGTAAATAATAGTGGTTCAACCATAAATTTTATTTATTTAAATTTTTATGAATATTAATTTAAAGGGTGTATAATTTTTTATGATTTCTAAGATTTAGGAATTTAACCTTTAAAAACTATTTGAATTGGATAAGAGTGAAATATGAGAAGATATATTTTATTAGATTTAAATTAAGATAAATCTTATACATTTTGAAAGATTTTGATAAATGTAAATTTTGAAACTTTAAAATTTTTAAAAATTAAATAATTGATTTAATAAAGTTATTTGAAAATATTTTATGTGTCAATAATATAGGTTGTCTACCTAAGCATCCGCGCAAGCAAATCTTATCAAGTTTTTATATATGTTGTAATATAATATTATATATGATTTGATTTATATTTAAAAAAAAGATTAGATTACAAAAAAGATTAATCATTTTTTTTTGTATAGGATGATTTAATCTTTTAAAATAAAAAAGATTATTTTTAATTTATAAGATTAAACTTATATTCATTATTATACTTTTAAAAATCACATCAACAATTTAAATAGTATAATTTTGACTAATGAATAAATTATCTTATCTTAATCCTTACACACATCAAATACAAGATAGTATAATATTATTTAATATAATCCTAACCATAATATCATTTATCCTATTTTATTATAACCTTATGTATCTTTAGCAAATATAAGTCATTTTTACTGAATAATTCTTATCAAATATATAAGTAGTTTCTTTTAACTATTTTTAAAAAATTGTTAAATTTTCTCATAGGTGATGTTTAATCGACACCTTTTTTTTTTTTGTGTGGCTTTTTTATGAAAAATAAAAAAATAAAAAACAAAAAAAATTAAAGGTTACTATCGGTATTTACATATGATTTTAAAAGACATTTGGCTTTATTTTGGAGCTCAATTTGAAGGTATAGCCATAAAAAGCATATTTCAATTAGGTGAGAACCCTCCCAAGCTTCTAAATGGACTGTAACTAGTTAAGTAGTACATAATTAAAAATTAAAAAAAAGATAAAAAAAGAGATATTTGACTAAGTTGTTAAGATTTTAATTAAAAAATAAAAATATGTATTATGAAAAGTAAATAGAAAAGGTTGCTATCAGTATTTACAAATGATTTGTAGGGTGCAAAAATAATAAAAGTAACTGCGTAATGTATGGACATAATAATAAATTAATTAGTTGGTAGCAATCCGAAGTCATGTAAATCTCCCAACTACTAAATCTTAAAATGAATTAGATATGGCCTAAAAGAGAATTAAGCAAACAAATTTAGTACAGGAGAAAAAAAGGTTAAACCGCAGTTACAGAAACTGATGCTTCACCGTGGAACATGACAATGTCATATGGAAGCCCAGCAACTGCAGCTCCAATGAGGGGTCCAGCCCAGTAAACTACTTGGTTCTTGAACCGACCAGCAATGACAGCAGACACAAAGGCAATGCAGGGTACATTGACCCTCCAGCGAACGGACAGGCGGCCAAGACCTCGGCTCCTGCCATCAATCCTATTGCCAAGTGTCCAACGGTGCCAAATGGACCAGTTCTAGGGTCATCAGCAGCATAAACGGTGCATACCAATGCGAATGCAAGCACACCTTCCAGTATTGGTGCTCCGAATCCAGTCATTTCATTTGCAATTGTATAAGTTGAGACTGTTGTTTTTGTGAGGTATTATTTATTTTAATATAAAATTTTTATGATTTTATTTTATAAAAAAATTTTCATAAATTTTAATTTAAGTCTTTATATATATATTTATCTAATAAAAAAGATTTCAAAGATTTAAATTTAAAGCTCTACGTATATGTTATAGCAAATATTCAAAGTATAAGCATTTTGATGTGGGATTAGGTATTATTCGTTTTGATTTAAAAATTTTATGATTTTATCTTATAAAAAAAATATCATAAATTTAGATTTAAACATCTACGTATATATTATAATAGATTTTCACAGCATCATGATGTGAGACTTTATAAAATTGGATTTAACCGTCTACATATATATTATAATAGATTTTTAAAACATCTCGATGTAGAATTGAAATGTTACAAACGTCCCTCGTTAAAGTTTAGTGTCCCCGTCAAACCCAACACAAAGCACACAGATCACAAGATATAGTACTAACCCAATTTTGATATTATTTCTAAAAAATTATACTTAACTTGTGAATTATTATCTATTTTAATTTAAAATTTTATAATTTTATCAAAAAAAAAAATTTTATAAATTTAAATTTAAATATCTACATATATATATATATATTATAATAAATTCTGAAAATATCGTGAGGCTTACGTGCCGCAAAAATTACAAGCACTTTTAAATAAATTGGCTTTCCTTCGTGGTCGGAAGTATTTTACCTGCCAAAAACTTTAGCACAAATCTTTGAATTTGATTGTTCTTGTAAAGCTCTTAAGAAAGAAGTGTAAAATCATTTATCCTTTTTTTTTTTACTATGATTTCTGTAAAACATTGTTGCTCGTAGGAAGGAAAAGATAAAGGAATGAAATAGGTCGAAGTAAAGATGAGGACAAAAAAATATCACTAATTTTTCATAAAAAAATGGAAAGGAAAATGAATATATTTACGCAACTTCACATCCAAGATATCCAATATTTTCATAAATCAGAGAAAAATGGAAAGAAAGCTGTCATGGAATTTGAACTAATTGTTTTATTTTATTCTATACTTGTCCCTTCTGTCTTTCATTTTTCATCATTTGTAGCAAATATAACAATAACTTTCCTCTGTTTTATCCCCTTTTCTCTTTCGTCCAATCAAACATAAGTGTTAAATAAGTTAAACAATGTTGTATTGCAGTTTTCTTGCTACAAAATTTACCACTTGAAGGTAATAAAAAACAGAACAAGAGAATAACCTGTGCTTGTAAATGAAGTTAACAATCGTGATAGAAGTGGATTCCCGTAAACTTTAGTAGTAACACTTTTTTTTGTTTTTTTAATCTTCAGAAACTGAACTACATATGCAACAGATGAAACAGTCATTCCATACCTGTGAAACAGTAGTGACCTTCAACAAAAGGCAAGCCATGACAGAGGCCAGCATCTGAGAAACCCAGTAAAACAGAGCAGTTAGGACACTAATATGGCCTCCAATTGCCAAACCAAAGGTGACGGTCGCGTTCACATGTCCACCAGAGATGTTTGCAGCAATGTACACTGACGAGGACAACGCAAAGGTGTTTGCAATGGCGACTAACACCAGGCTAGACCGATCTGTTGCCAAGCGTTACATCAATTTCCCTGGCAAATGACAAGTTGGAAATCATTTTTTTTCAAACGTTTTGGAAAAACGCCGGGAAAGTGAAACAGGCAATTAAAAGCACTAATGTGAAGCCATGGCGGAACCAACAACTGCAAACACATAACAGAATGTGGAGATGAAGCTGGAACCGGGAAGTGAAAGATGCCAAAGCCATTTAGCCAAGAATCATTGAAATGGAAATTTTGTGGCGAACAGATATTTTATGCGTAGAAGAGAGACTTGAATTCGTTTTGCTTTGGAATCTTTACAAATAAGAGGACATGAACGGCAAGCCAAGTTTATAACAGGCAAATAAGGTTGCAACTATTCCGTGGCGCTTCAAGTACAAAAATTAACCGCCCAGTAGCCACGTGGAAGGCGCCGGATTGCGAGTTTCCTAGCCGGGTGATCACCGTCATACTGATCTAATTTGCTGAAGGATTGAAACTCATCCGTGGACTCGACTTGGGGTTGTCTATGATTTTTTTTTTTTTTGGATTTGGATTCATATCGATTCAAAATATTAGTATAATAATAAATAATTATTTAATTGTAAAATATTTTTAATTTTTTGAATGATAACTATAATTTAAATATACATATCTAGGTTTGAACCTCAATTTTAGAAGTGTCAATCGATATATGACTATAAATACTTGGACACCTTTAGTGTGCATTTTGAAATTTGCTTTAGTGCCATTTTCCTTTCTTATATTGATTCATTTATGATTTCAATTTATTTTAATGTTTAGTTCTAGGATTAAGTTCATTTCACCATCCTTTATCTTACAAATGATTAGGTGAACTCTATTTAAACCAATTTTCATCATAAACAAATTTTATTTTTTGAGAATTCATAATTATTTTAAAATAAAATATTTACTTTGCTTTTTGTAGCCTACATGCATAAAGTACCAAGGAAACCCCAAAGAAAAAAAATTTAGAATTTATATACCTAACAAGTATAAACATAGAAAAGAAAACAACCTAAGTTTGGTCTTACAAAGTTATTCTTCTTTAAAAGGTATGCATTCTCTTTCTTCTTTCATATTTTCTAAAATACACCAACAACAAGAAAGAACCTATTAGCAAATCGAAGGTTGATCGTGTCCATCAACTCCAAGTGTTCAAACGTTGTGGGTGCTTATGTGTGTTAAATACACTATAAGACTAGGGTATGCGCTTTCCTAACAACAATTGCTTTTAGGAGAGTTGGTAGCGCTTGAGATCCTAAAAGAATTGTTAGCTTTTTACGTGAGATGGTGATCCAAGAGAGGGTAAATTGGATTTCTCCAAATTCTTTTCCAAAAATAGATTTCAATATAATTTAAGGGAGGATTAAAACAAATATAAAAATATGACGCAAATAATAATAAATTGATGAACTTGAAGCAAATATAAACTATAATCAAAGTAAAGAGATAGGGATAGAGAAATCAAATACAATGACTTATAGAGGTTTGATCCTTCTCCAAAATGCACTTGCGTCCTCCCTCTTGGTTGTCCACACCAAGGCTTCAATCCACTAAATTTAAATTAAGAATACAACCCTCTACCATTACACAATCAAGAGGATACCTCACTTCTTACTTGCAAAACAATCCAAATGATTTTTGCAAACTAAAATACCTTTTAAGGTTAAGTGTTTGCCTAATGAAGTATAAAGAAATTTGATGAATGAATAACAACAATGATTAGGAAACAACAAATACAATGATATAGACTTTAAATCTCTAAAACTTTTGATTTCTTTGAGAGAATGAATATTTGACTTATTTGATCTTGCTCTCTTGATTCATCAACCTTATTGGTGTGTTGGAATGCCTAATTTATAGAGGAATTGAGGAAATGGCCATTGGGGAAGCTTGAGAAATTAAAAACCATATTTTCTTCCTTTGAAACTAGCCATTGGAGCTTATTTGGGATGAAGGGATCGATTGGTATTGATAGAGGATCGATTGATTTTTGAATTGGACTCAATTTTTGACCATTACAATAAAGGGGATTGGTTTTGGTACCCAATCGATTGGGTCAGCCAAATTTTGCTTACTGAATGATTCTGGATGAATGGTGATGCTGGTTGTTTTCTGTTTTGCACTCTACTTACTAATTTGACCATATATTAAGTTATAAAACTTCAAATAAAAAATCATTTGAAGATTTAAAAACTAAACTTAAAGGGCTTTCTATCCATAAAAAAATTATCATCTAATTCATTGTATTCGAATTATAGTGAATTTTCAAAACTACACATTGTGTAGTTTTTAGACAACTGTATAGTGTCTAGTAAAAATTCAAAATCTTTTCTTAAAAAATTTGAATTTTGATTTTGTTTGATCCATTAGAAAGCAGACTCAAAGAGCTTTCCAACCATATAACATTCAAATATTAAAACTTTGTGAGTTAATACAAAAAAATAAAAAAAAGTTCAATGTTGAAAAACTTTGTTCTTGTAAAATAACTTTCTTAAGTTAATTTATTTCTCAAAACTAATATTATCAAAATTGTATTGAGTCTAAAATGAATAAATTCACTTTAAAAACAACAATTGAAATTTTATTTAAGCTCAAATAAATAATTTTTAAAGATAGATTTAGTTTGAAAAATATGAAAATAAAGAAAGGTTTGTTTACACTTTGAAAAATAAATTATTTATTTAGTACCAAAAATAATAAAATTTAAGAACATGTACTAAATAATTTTTTTTTAAATTTTAATAAATCTTATTTAGCTTAATTTTTTGTCATTTCAAAATAAGGATAAATTCAAGGCTAACAATCTCTTTTTTTTTATATGACAAAACATAAAGATAAATTTGCTTGATGAAAATTTTTCTTTGAAATATTTAAGATTTTGAAAAATATTTTGAAAAACTTACCCTTAAACAATATATAGCAAAACTCCCTCTCAATTTATACACCATAATCCAACACAACTCAACAAATATATGTTAATCAAATATATCAAATCAGCACAATTAGACATATGCATGTCAAACACAAGCAAATTTGTCCACATGATATTTCTCTCATTTTTTGTCATAGCAAAAAAATGCATGAGCATATTAATGTGAAAATAAACACAAAAGGCATCATTAACAAATATATTCATAAAATGTTTCTCTCTCTTTTTATTTAAGCACTTTATACCAAATGTTAAAGCTTGTATATCGATTGTTATAAGCATACAAGAATAAATATCCATAAACTTTCCTTTTTTTTGTCATAACAAAAGAAAGAGAGATCAATTCAAGGCATGTAACAAAATACTTAATCCTAATAATATTAAGAGTATTTTTGAATGCATGTAATCAAGTTCAAATACATGTATTCAAACACAAGAGCAAAAAAGTATTATAATGTATCCAATTTAGCATTTTAGCACAAGTTATTAAATTTACTATATGAAATTTATGAGCAAAGGATAATGAATGATATGCAACCTACTCATAAATCATATTATTGTAGATGTGCTTAGAACATAAAACATTAATAGCAATTAAACATAAATTCAAGCACATATATTTAAGCTTATACCAAATGTTAAGGATACGAATTGTTAAAGATATGTTATCAAGAAGCATAACAATTGCCATCCCAAAATAATGCATTTTAATCCAAGCAAAATTGTATTCTAAGATTTTTTTAAAAATAAGGAGTAATCAATTTAAGGCACACACAATTTTGCATGAAAGGTACAAGCTATATCAAGGATAGTCACATAAACAAATGTCCATAAAAGTTAAAATTTTTTTTAGCAATTTTGATACCAATTGTTAGCTATTTTGTTCACAAACTTTCAAGGATCACAATATATTTTAAGCATATGAAAAATTAAATCAATATATGCATAATAGCATTATTTCATAAGCATATCCTATTGAAGACAAATATTCAATCATCATGTTATAGCAAAGAATTATATGAGCATAATTTTTCAAGCATGATAAACACATATGCTATAACAAAAAAAAAAAAATGAAAGCATAATTATTCAAATATATTCTTATTTATTTCAATGCATAGCAATGAACTTAATTTAAATATATGCAAGTATTAAATATATATTTCAATCAAAATCATATAAGCATATGCCAAAACATTTCAAATCACGTATAGCAATATACAAAAAAAAAATGCAAACCATTAGACACAATATGATACGTGCTGTATCAATGGACTTAATTAATGAACATGTGTATAAAATTTCAAAAACGTAAGTTCATAATCCATAGTCAAGGCAATTGAAAGATCAATAAATCAATTTATTCAACTTATATCCATGTTCAAAGATTCATTTTACACAAATATTCATGCATTAAAATAACTATTAATCTCATCAAAATAATTAAGAATTAGGCACGAATATCAATGAAAGTGAATTAATCAATCTAAGCTTTTAGGAATATTAAAACAATATCTATCAAGTAGCTTGGTGATTAATTTATGCAATGTGTTCATATGTTCTAGCACAATATCTCATTTTTGCATAAGTCAAAGCAAGCAGTATAGACACATAGCATAGAGTTAATATAATTACCTTCATTCTTATCAAGCTATGTTGATGTGCTCATTTGGTTTTGAATTTTCATTCCAAATGTTTTGAGCAAATCTTTGATGTACTTGGATTTGATTGATGAAGATGCTTTGCTTACTATACTTGAAACTTCAAAAAGAATATTGATCCATTTATGCTAATTTCAAGTTCTCCTAGCATAGACTTAGAAAATTTTTTGGCAAAAGATTCTCATTAGAAACATCAAAAAAATCAATTGATAAAAATTATGCCAATTGTTAGAAAATGAATTCCATATTCTAAGTCATTATAGGTAAAAAAAAAATTATTCACTAAGCACAAGTTGCTAATTGCAAGGGAGATATATTTCATCAAAAATACTTTATAAACTTATGTTAAAAGTCATGTATCAAATCAAACATCAAATAACTCAATATTAGCACTAAAGCAAAAGTTCTCAAGCAATGTGCAAAACATGAATCCTTTCTAAATCATTTAGAAATAATGAACACAAAGAAGACACATTTAATATTCATGTATATTCAATAAATCACCAAGAATATGTCAAGATAAATTTTAGGTCATGTAAAATTGAAAACTCAAGGAAGATATATTTATCATCCAAACAAATTTTAAAAAATTTCATCATTAAAAAAAATAAATATGTCAACACAAATCATAAGCTAAAGCGGTCAATTATTTAAGGTAAAAATACACACCATAAGAAAATCACTCACTTAAGTCATATTGCAAGCATGCCAAGTAAAATTCAATCATATTCATATAAGCACACATTTGACAAGAATAATAGATGAACCAACAACACATATTATTTTAAAAAACAAGTAGTTCATCAATTTAAAAATAGAAATTAAGAGATAAAACATTTAAGCTCAAGAGTAAGCATATCACAAAAGTATTTCACAAATTAAGAAATAGACAATTTAAGCACTTTCAAATCACAAGTATTAAGGTTAAGTTGAACTAATTATCATATGAGTACATATCTTGACCAAAAATATAGATGAACAAAGAATCAATATATATCTTTTAAGCACATGAAGTTCATCAATTCATCAAAGCAAGAGAAGAAATAAATTTTGAATTAATAAGGATAAAAAATTAAAGCATATTTCATGACTATTTAATAACAAATTAACAGATGAACAATCAAACATCAACATATATGATTTAAGCACAAAATGATAATCAATTTTTAAAATCACAAATCAAGAGTTAAAATAATTACGAATAAAATAATCAAGTTTAAATAATATTTCACAAGATCCAAGCATTACCAATGAGTGGAGCAATTTCAAACATTATGATTATATGGGCATGTTCAATAATCACAAATCAATATGCATAAAAAAGCACAAAAATCATTTCCATCTTGCCAAAATCATTCCAACAAATATATTTATGCAAAATACAATAGTATAATCCATTCAAAGCTTAATATGTCTAGGATTTTGATTTTTGCATTTTAAAACTCATTTTTGCTTGAAAAATACCTTAATAAATTTTAAAACTAGTCAAATTCACTTCTAACCATCTTTAACCATTTCAACAAGTTTAAAATGAGAAAACAAAATTATTTAGGTGGTTATTTGGCCTTAGAAATAAAAAGAACAAAAAATCAATTCTTAAACAATATATTTCCTTGAAAAAGGCTATTAAGATGGGCAAATATGTTTAAACTCATATTTAAACTCTTCCAACTATTTAGAAAAGTTTTATATCATACTTTGAAAAAGTCCAAATGGTTTTTATGCCCATAAATGTTCAAAAATAGGATTTGATATTTTAAAATCTAAAATCCTTTAAAACTTGCATGTAGCACTTATGAAAAATTGAAACCATTACAAGTTATCATGTTTTCTTTGTTTGAGCAAGTTTCAATCATTAAATTCAAGATATTCAAATTCATTTTACAATTAAAACTTGCTAAAATAAAATTTTATATTTTAAGGCTTGACTCTAGCAAAAATCATTAAAACATAATATTTCAAATTCATTAAGCTTTGAGTGCTCCCTCTAAGTTTGTGCATAAATATAAAAATAATTTAGCACACAATTAATCACATTAGGCATATATAAAATATATCTCAAGCATTAAACACAATATTAACAAGCATATGTGAGCATGTATTTCTTTCAAAACAATTTAGAATCAATCAAAACATATCAATAAAGCATATAACAATTTAGCACTCAAAATTCATCAAGAACAGGTAATCAGATTCATATTCATAAAAGTTTAGATGTTATCCATCTTTATTATGTGTTTGGAGTTCCAATCTTAAATATGACATTGTAGCTTCTTGCTCGAGCACACCTACAAGAGACTATCTCATTTGATTTTTGGTACCCAAATTGCTTTAGATCATTGAGAGTTAGTCACCAAGTCTCTTGTTCCTTTAGGAACTCATACTTGCCTAATTCTATATAGAACTTTTCTCTTTATGGGATAAATATGTATAGTATGACCATGAAAATGACAAAAATTATATTTAATTATTTTAATACTTGAATTATTGACACTCTTATGTTTCTCATTCATCAACACATTAAATTCCTTTTTCAAATCAAAATTTCTTTTTCTAAAAATTCATTACTAATTTTAGAGGTTTCTAAATTTATTTTCAACTTTTAATTTTGAAATCATTTTCTTATGTTTCAAATATATTTTCAAACTCAATTACTAAATCATTGTAAGCATCTTATAACTCATCAAAAGTATAAGAGTTTGAATTATAAAAGTTAGAGGTTGCCTTCAGTTCTTCAATAGCCATAAGACATGATGCATGTTGGTTGAAAATTTATCTTTCAAGTAGCTCATCCAACTTCCTCCATATCTCATTTGAAGTGTAGCAATTTGAGACCAAGTTGAAGTTGTGATAGTTAAGAGCTTCATAGAGTAAGCACTTGACCTTTGCATTATCTATTATTTATCTCATATAGTTTGCATCATTTAAATGAGTTCCAAACCCTCTTTCTATCATTAACTAAGCTCCAAAATTTTATGACATTATGAACATCTTCATTCATATTGTCTATTTACAAAATTCAAAATTTTTTATCATGGGACTTTGAGGACTTTGTCACCATCTTGGAACCTAAAGTGAGCCATAGGATCTTTACTCAAAGTGGTTAAACCTATAAAAAAAGACAAAAGCTCTGATACTAATTGTTAGTTTTTTAGGTGAGATGGTGATCCAAGAGGGGGTGAATTGGATTTCTCTAAATTCTTTCCTAAAAATAGATTTTAATATAATTCAATAGAAGATTAAAACCAACATCAAAATATGATGCAAATAATAATAAATTTATGAACTTGAAGCAAATATAAACTATAATTAAAGTAAAAAGATAGGGATAGAGAAATCAAACACAAGGATTTATAAAAGTTCGATCCTTCTCCACAAGGCACATATGTCATCTTTTTTTATTGTCCACATCAAGGCTTTAATCCACTAATCTTGAATTGAGAATACAATCATATCTTTTTCTTTTTAAAGCTTAAGATATAAACCTATACCCTTACACAATCAAAAGAATACATCACCTCTTACTTACAAAACAACCTAAATGATTTTTGCAAACTAAAATATCTCTCAAGGTTGAGTGTTTGCCTAATGAAGTAAAAAAAATTTTGATGAATGAACAACAACAATGATTTGGATACAACAAATACAAAGATATAGACTTTAAAGTTCTAAAACTCTGAATTTCTTTGAGAGAGTGAATATATGACTTGTTTAATCTTACTATCTTAATTCATCAACCTTTTTGGTGTGTTGGAATGTCCAATTTATAGAGGAACTGAGGAAATAGCCGTTGGGAATGCTTGGAAAATGAAAAACCATGTTTTCTTCATTTGAAACTAGCCGTTGAATCTTGTTTAGGATGAAGGGATCGATTGGTATTGATAGGGGATCAATTGATTCTTGAATTTTACTCAATTTTTGATTGTTACAATAGAGGCGATCGATTGGTTCTGGTACCCAATCGATTGGGTCAGCTAAATTTTGCATACTAAATGATTTTGGATAAAAATGATGCTTTCATTATTTATTCCTTTAATCAACTATTTACTTGTCCATCATTCCTCTTAGAATAAAGTTTCTAATTCATTCTCATAAACATGTCCACGTATATCCTTAAATCTAGTAACAACATTACCAATTAGCTACCTCAAGGACATCATATGCTGATTCTTTTTTTTTCCTATCATAAATTTTTTACTTAACCATTGTAAGATTGTAATAAATGTCAAACCAATACAATTGATTGTATCCATAAATTCAACACAAAAATATAAGCATAAAAATTTGAGTTCATGATACAACTCCTTGTTCACATATTATTACTTTCCAAATTTCAGTGATCAAATTCCACATATCCATTTCAACATTCAGTAGGCTTATAACGATCTAATATCTCAAATTTTCCTTCAAAAAAACATATTATTTATTAACTTTACGTCAATATAAAAAATCTATTTACTATGAGGAATCTTTTACCAGAATTTCAATCAATATACTTGAAGAGTATAATTCATAGCAAAAGTACAATTGTAAAATCACCTAAATATATCACTTCATATCATTATTTTCTTAAATTATTCGAAATTGCATTATACTTAAAATTACCGAATAACAAAATCATCTCTAAAGTTGACCATATTATTATAAAAGTCATTCTTTGTACTTATAACATGTAGTATTTATACATAAAATATATCATAAGCCCATGAAAAGTGTAATCTCCATAAAACATTATTCATCAATTCTCATCTAATACCCATAAAAAAAGGGGGAGACTATTTTAAGTGTTTTTATAAGTAGGGGGACTCTTTATTGAAGAATGAGAAATACAAAGGACTTATTAATAAATAACCCAATTTTCATTATAAGGTTAACTTATTCAGTTTTCAATCAATGACTAACCGAAAGAAAAGTACAAACTTATTTTCCCTCTGTTTCTTATACAAAAAAGATGAATCAAAGGATTTCAAGTGAAGAGTAAGAACAAATCTACAAGGAGAATTGTCTGTCAGAGGTGAATAAATAATGTTTTTCAATTTTGGAGTATTGATTGTTAAGTCTTGAGGTGTAAATTGTAATCAAGAAATCTTAAATTTTAGGGTTTCCATTATCTCTCTTTGGGTAGATAATTTAGGCTTTAATTAGGGTCAAATTAAGTGTTGAGAAAGTTGGTAATATGATTTTATTGCTGAAATAGAAATTTGATGGGAATAGAAAGGAAAATTTTTATTTCGTATGAACCTTGATATGAACCCTATGTTTGCAGTGATGGATTAAGGTTATATTTTATATTAAAGGATTAGATACCACTATAATTATTATATATCATTGGAAAGCATGTTGAATCTACTTTTTAATGAAATAAACAAGAGTTGAATTCGAGTTTTCTATGAGAGTTATCTAATTTTTACCTAAGGATGTGTAGGGGGCTTAGTAGCAGCAGTAAGGAGGAATTACGAAATTCCTCTTAATTTTTATACAAAGATTTACAGATTAAGCCATATATTTTTTGAAAGCTTATTGAGTCTACTTTCCAATGAAGCAAGCGAAATTGAATTTGGAGTTTCTTATGAATAAATATGTAATTTTTATAAGAAGTTATACAGGTTGTCTAGAAGTAACATATGATGTAGGTTGCAAAAATTGTTATAATTAATCCACAAGGAATCATTAGATGGCCATATATGGTTAGAAATCTTGTCGAGTCTAGTTTTTAACACATTAAAAAGATTTTAATTTTAAATTGGATATCTTGAGATATGGTCATTTTAGTGAAAGTAGTTGAGGCTACCAGAATTAGTTACTCAAGTTATTCCTTATTTAACTTAATTGTTTTGATATAAGTGGTCTCAAATAGGTTGATTAATTACTGTTATGTTGAAATTATCTTGAATAGGCCGTTAATTATTTAGAAAGAAAAACTAGGTGGTGGAATCGAAATGAGGTAAGTAAAATCTCACACACTTTACTTGTTTTTGAATCTATGTATTTATGTTTGTTTCTAAATGAATAAATGTTTTATTTCTTTATTTTTGATATATAAAAATAGGATCAAACATATGATTATTTCACATTTTTACTATGTAATGATAATTCTTGCTTATGAATGAAATGAGAAAGTAATTTTTGTTTAAAGAATGATTTTATGATAGCTACGTTTTTACATCCTTGGGAAGTGGGATCATTGACACCAGAACCAGTTCTATGGCCCTGGCTAATGGGTTGTAGTAGTTAACAAAGGCATGATCATATGACCTTGTTAATGGGTTATAGTAGTTAGCGTATGGCCTCCGCTAGCGGGTTATAATAGTTAGCAATGATCATGAGGATAAAATTGTTGATACGACCAATGTCATGTATTATAATAGTAACCGTAGCTAATGATAAATGAATGATAATGATGGTTTGTGATGAATGATTTTTTATAAATTGATCCATGATTTAGTGACATGTTTTGATACTGATTTATGATCTATGAATGCTTAATAGAATGCTAATTTTTGAATTATTTTTGACATTATGAGTTCATAAATATTTTTGAGGATGATCTATCTCATTCCTTATTTTATTTTCTTTTACAAATGTTATGAATGATAAGTATGATTAGTCTTGAGAGGAGCTAGAAGAATTGAGCATTGGAAAAGTATTTAGAAATTAGGATTTTATGAAGTATTGTTTCTTTTAGTTGTAATACTTGACTTTGAACTTTTGGAGACTTGTTATTTAGTTATTTTACTTAATGAGAACCTTATTATATTTAAGAGTTATTCAATGGTTATGGATTAGGCTTCTTATTGCTTTGAGATTTTACTTCAAAGTAATATGGTCGTGTTATGTCTCGATCTCGGGACGTGACATAAAGTGGTATTAGTGTTAAGGTTTAAGATCCAAAAAAAGAAAGAACCATGTTATAGTTAGTGTAGAACTTAAGGATTTTTAGCATTTACGCTAATACGATTAGATTATTTTATTTTGATCGCTTACGAACTATTTTATTGGTACTAATTTAGGTGAGAATGAAGGATAGAAATTAGACATTGGTAGACCTTAATGGTCAAAGAGAAAGAACTGATATGAAAAGGAATGAATCTGAAACCACTAATGTTCAAGATGAGCAAATTGATATTGGAAATGCTTCTAATGTTTCGGTGATGCAGGATAATTTAGATGAAGTGTGTCAGGTGGTGTCTAATTTGATACAACAATAGTAATAGACATAAGAGAATCGGTAGCAACGTGAGATAACTTATGAATGATTTTGAAGGGTTAACCCACCTCAATTTAAGGTGGCCCTGATCTTTTGGTCATAGAAGCTTAGGTTAAAAAGTTAGAAAAACTCTTTAGGGTGATACAAATCTCTAAAGATTTGAGATTGAGCTTGGCTGTCATTCAACTAAAGGGAAATGTTAAGTACTAGTGGGACACTATAAATCCTACATTTGAAGATTCAAGTGAGCCTCTGACTTAGGGAAAGTTTAAAAAAATTTTCTTTGATCAATATTTTTCAGAGTCAATGAAATTGAAGAAGGAGAATGAGTTTTTACAGTTGCAGCAAAAGCATGATATGTCTGTGCTAGAGTATGGCAACAAGTTTAATGAAATGGGATGTTTTTGTACTCACATCATTGACTCAGATAAGAATAAGGTGATACAATTCGAGCCAAGTATTTGATCTCATTTGTCTTCTCACATAATTGATAGTTACAAAAATGTGTTACGGTGAGCACTGAAGATTGAGTCAGACATGAAAAGATATAAACAAGGGAGAAGGTGATAAAAAATGCTTGAGGTTTGAGGAAGATAAGAGTAATCACCAAAAGAATGTTAGAGGAAACATAGGTAAGAAATGAGAGATGAAATCTAGTACTAAGCTCGAGAAATGTGATTTTTGTGAGCAATTTCATTCTGAACCATGTCTTAAGAAAGCAGGAGTTTGTTTTGAATGTGAAAAATATGGGCATATTGCTCGAAATTGCCTAAATAAGAAGAATGATGTTGTTAAAGCTAAACCGATGGAATAACCATAAAAGGAAAAAGCTCGAGTTTTCACTTTGCCTTGCTAGGATGCTAATGCAAGTGACAATGTGGTGACAGGTACTATTCCTATTAATCATGTCCATGCTAATGTTCTGTTTGATTTCGGTGCCTCTCATAGCTTTGTATTTATCAAGTTTGTTGTATTTTTGAGTATTGAACCAGAGAAATTGAATGAGCCTTTATATGTTGCTATTCTTATAGAAAAAATTATATGTACTGATACTATTTATAAGAACTGTGTTGTACACATAGGGGATTGTGAACTACTAGCAAACTTGGTACAGTTAAAGATGCTAGAATTTGATGTGATCTTAGGGATGAATTGATTATCTGTACATCATGCATTTATTGATTACTATAGAAAGAGAGTAGTGTTTCAGTGTCTGGGACAACCAAAACTTGTATATGAAGGTAATCATTTGAACCTTCCGTGTCAAATTTTTTCGATCTTAAGTGCCATGCAATCTTTAAAGAAAGGATGTCTAGGTTACCTCACTTATGTGAAGGATACTCAAATGAATGTAGGCTTACAATTAGAAGATATTTCAGTTGTTAGGAATTTTTTTGATGTCTTTCTTGAGGACTTGTCTGGCTTACCTCCTAATTAAGAAATTGAATTTGAAATCGATCTTATCTTGAAACTGGACCAATATCTAAGCCTCCTTATCCCATGGCTCTATTTGAGTTACATGAATTAAATGTACAACTCTAAGAATTGTTAGAGAAAAAGTTCATTCGTCCTAGTGTGTCACCCTAGGGAGCTCCTATGTTGTGCGTTAAAAAAAATAGGAGTTTGCACTTATGCATTGATTATAGAGAGTTAAATAGAATGATCGTAAAGAATAAATATCCTCTTCTTCAAATTGATGACTTGTTTGATCAGTTACAAGGAGCAAAGGTATGACTTGTTTGATCAGTTACAAAGAGCAAAGGTCTTTTTAAAAATTGATTTACGATTTTGATATCATCAGTTAAAGATTAAGGCAGGTGATGTACCCAAGATTGCTTTTCGAACTAGGGATGGCCATTATGAATTTTTGGTTATGCCTTTTGGATTAACAAATGCACCTGTTGCATTCATGGACTTGTTGAATAGAATTTTTAAGCAGTATCTAAATCAGTTTGTTGCTGTTTTTATTGATGACATTTTGGTTTATTCTAGAAGTGAAGGGGAACATGAAAAACATTTGAGGATTGTATTACAGATCTTGTAGGATAAACAACTCTTTGTAAAGTTTAGCAAATATGAATTTTGGTTAACAAGTGTTGCTTTTCTTGGCCATGTTGTTTTTGAAGATGGGATTTTAGTTGAACCGAAAAAGATTGAGGCACTAGTGAATTGGCCTCGCCCAACAAATGTGACAGAAGTAAGAAGTTTTATAGGCTTGGCAAGCTATTATAGAAGGTTTGTTGAGAGGTTTTCTCAAATTGTTATGCCATTGACTCGTTTAACTCAAAAGCGAGCGAAATTTAAATGGACTAAAGAATGTGAATAGAGTTTTCAAGAGTTAAAGCAACGATTGGTGTTAGCACCTATCCTTACCTTACCTTCTAATATTAGTAGTTTTACCATTTATAGTGATGTTTCCAAGAAAGGGTTGGGTTGTGTGTTAATGCAGAATGATAGGGTAATTGCTTATGCTTTTAGGCAATTAAAACCTTACGAACAGAATTATCCGACTCATGACTTAGAGTTGGCCGCCATTGTGTTTGCTTTAAAAATATGGAGACATTATTTATACAAGAAGCCTTGTGTAATTTATACAGACTATAAGAATTTAAAATATCTATTCACGTAAAAAGAGTTGAACATGAGATAGAGGAGAAGGTTGGAACTAATCAAAAATTATGATTTGACTATTAATTATCATCTAGGCAAAGCCAATGTAGTCGCTGATGCTCTTAGTAGAAAATCCATTGGGAGTATGGCTGCTTTGATTACTTCACAACCAACATTGTTAGAAGAACTAGATGCGCAGCAAATCGAGATGACTATACAAGGAAAGGGTGTTGTTATGGTTAGTTTGTTGGTTCAAGCAACTTTGATTGAAAAGATAAAATTGACACAAAAAGAAGATAGTGAGTTAGACAGAATCAAGAAAGATGTGTAAAAAAGTTTACAACCAGAGTTTAAGCTTCACGAGGATGGCACATTACGCTTTGGGAATAGATTATGTGTACCAAATGATTTTGAGTTGAAACGAGAGATTTTGGAAGAAGCACATGGGTCTCGATTCATTATACATCCTGGAGGCATTAAGATGTATAAAGATTTGAAAGAAAGTTTTTGGTGGAATAACATGAAACGTGACATAGCTTAGTTTGTATCCTAATGTCTAGTGTGTCAGTGAGTTAAGGTTGAACACCAAAGCCCATTAGGGTTGTTGCAACCTTTAGAGATATTGGAATGGAAGTGGGAGCACATCTCTATGGATTTTGTGATGGGATTGGCTAAGTCACTGAAAGGGAATAATGCAATGTGGGTAGTTATTGATAGACTCATTAAATCAGCTCATTTTCTACCTATCAAGTCGACTATTCCACTTGATAAACTAGCATAATTGTACATGGATGAAATCATCCGATTGCATGGAGTTCCAGTAAGTATTGTGTTAGATAGAGATTCTAGAATTGTCTCTAAGTTTTAGGTAAGCTTACAGTGAGCTATGGGAACAAATTTGAAATTGAGTATAGCCTTTCACCCTCAGACGGATAGGCAAATAGAGAGAACAAATTAGATTCTGGAAGATATGCTTTAAACATGTGTGATTGATCTAAAAGGTAGTTAGGATGATTACTTACCTTTAGCAAAGTTCTGACGTGGCATGTATGATTGCTCCATTGAACTTTTAGATCAAGGTAGTTGGAATGATAAATCTAAAAGTTCAATGGAGCAATCATACATCAAGAGAAACAACTTGGGAAATGGAAGATGATATGAAGAAACAGCACCCTCAATTATTCAAAAATGAAGGTAAATCAAGTTTCGAGGATAAAACTTTTTATACATTGGGGAAAATGTAATACCCATAAAAAGGGGAGGGACTATTTTAAGTATTTTTATAAGTGGGGGGACTCTTTAATAAAGAATGAGAAATGCAGAGGACCTATTAATAAATAACTTAATTTTCATTGTAAGGTTAACTTATTCAGTTTTCTGTGACAACTAACCAAAAGAAAAATACAAACTTATTTTCCCTCTGTTTCTTATACAGAAAAGATGAATTGAAGGATTTCAAGTGAAGAGTAAGAACAAATCTACAAGGAGAATTATCTGTCAGAGGTGAGTAAATAATTTCTTTTAATTTTGGAGTATTGATTGTTAAGTCTTGAGGTGTAAATTATAATCGAGAAATCCTAAAATTTTAGGGTTTCCATTATCCCTCTTCGAGTAGATAATTTAGGCTTTAATTAGGGTCAAATTAAGTGTTGAGAAAGTTGGTACTATGATTTTATTGTTGAAATAGAAATTTGATAGGAATAGAAAGGAAAATTTTTATTTCGTATGAACCCTGATATGAACCCTATGTTTGCATGATGGATTGAGGTTATATTCTGTATTAAAGGATTAAATAACACTATGATTATTATATATCATTGGAAAGTATGTTGAATCTACTTTCTAATGAAATAAACAAGAGTCGAATTCGAGTTTTCTATGAGAGTTATATAATATTTACCTTAGGATGTGTAGGGGGCCTGTAGCAGTAGTAGGGAGGAATTACAAAATTCCTCTTAATTTTTATACAAGAATTTATAGATTAAGTCATATATTCTTGGATCTACTTTCCAATAAAACAAGCGGAATTGAATTTGGAGTTTCTTATGAATAAATACGTAATTTTTATGAGAAGGTATATAGGCTATCTGGCAGCAGCATATGATGTGGATTGTAAAAATTGTTATAATTAATCCACAAGGAATCACGAGATGGGCTATATATGATTAGAAAGCTTGTCGAGTCTAGTTTCTAGCACATTAAAAAGATTTTAATTCTGAATTGGATATCTTGAGATGCAGTCATTTTAGTGAAAGTAGCGCAGGTTGCCAGCATTAGTTACTTGAGTTATTCCTTATTTAACTTAATTATTTTGGTATAAGTGGTCTCAAATAGGTTGATTAATTATTGTTGTATTGAAATTATCTTGAATAGGCCATTAATTATTTGGGAAGAAAAATGGTAAAATCGAAATGAGGTAAGTAGAATCTCACACATTTTACTTATTTTTAAATCTATGTATATATGTATGTTTCTAAATGAATAAATGTTTTATTTCTTTATTTTCGATATATGAAAATAGGATCAAGCATATAATTATTTCGCATTTTTACTATGTAAATGATGGTTCATGCTTATGAATGAAATGAGAAATTAATTTTTGTTTACAAAATGATTTTATGATAGCTATATTTTTACATCTTTGGGAAGTGGGATTCTCGACACTAGAACTAGTTCTATGACCCTGCTAATGGGTTATAGTAGTTAGCGTATGGCCCGACTAGCGGGTTATAATAGTTAGCAATGATCATAAGGATGAAATTGTCGATACGACCAATGTCACAAGTTATAGCAGTGACTGTAGCTAACGATAAATGAATGATAATGATGGTTTGTGATGAATGATTTTTTATAAATTGATCTATGATTTGGTGACATGTTTTGATCCTGATTTATGATCTATGAATGCTTAATAGAATAATTTTTGAATTATTTTTGACATTATGAGTTGATAAATATTTTTGAAGATGATCTATATAGTACGTATGAAAATTTTGTTTGATCCAGTACGGTGTGTGAGCCTTTACTTACTGAGCTGTGGTTTGCTCAGTCCCTATTTTATTTTCTTTTTCAGATGTTATGAATGATAAGTATGATTAGTCTTGAGAGGAGTTAGAAGAATCGAGCATTGGAGAACTACTCAAAAATTAAGATTTTATGAAGTATTGTTTCTTTTAGTTGTAATACTCGACTTTGAATCTTTGGAGATTTATTATTTAGTTATTTTACTTAATGAGAACCTTATTATATTTTAGAGTTGTTCAATGGTTATAGATTAGGCTTCATATTGCTTTGGGGTTTTACTTCAAAGTAATATGGTCGTGTTATGTCTCAATCTCGAACCGTGACATCTCATATTGCCTTTCAATTTGAAATTATAATCATAACCTAATCACATTGACCATTTCAAATTCCAACCATTCCAAAGTAAAACTAGAAAGATTGACTTCAAGCAATTTCTTGGAACACCAAGTTACATAATCAAGTTTACACTTTCTTCTTTTGATTGGCAGAATATTTCTTATCAATATAATCATAGATTGTAACGAGGATCAAGACAATGCTATAGATCATACCTTAAGTTCCTTGGTAGACAAATTCAACATAGTCCATTGAATACCCAATATAACTTCATATTCATACCTAAATATATTTCAATTTCTATAAGCCAATTATCAAATAACAATCAAAATCTTAACCAAACTTATAGGCTTATAGCATCATAATATTCCAAAATTTCCTTGTAGTCCAATATGTCCTCTATGATTATTTCATATCGATTTTGCCTTAGTAAAACATAATTTCAATTTTCTTAATACTCAATCAAAATCCATTTTTTTTTAAATGACAATTTTCAATGACTGCAACTTAGTTTCCAAGCAAGAATCATAACATATGTCTTATACCATAATATGTGATATTTTCTGTTAACATTACTCAAACAAACTCATATTTTGTCTTAATAAAAAATCATAATCATTATTTTATCACACGACCATTAATAAATCATTTGCCTTCCAAGTACAATTGTAATTTTTCACACTTCAGGCTAATCACATAAGATTCTAACTCTTGTCATCAAGGATAAATAATTTCGAATAAAATAAAATATATCAATATAGACAAATGTCTTTATTTATGCATATAATGCTATTTACCACCAATACAATATAATAAATAAAATCCATTAACATAAATTCTAAAACTATAATACCATACCCATATAATAATCGAATTCTAGTAAAATCTCAAAAAGTCAAATCCTACCATCAAGTTATATATAACTCATTAAAATCAAAATCACACTAATATTATCAAAATCCTCATTTGCGTTATAATTTTTATTAGCTCTAACTGTAAGTTTAAAAATCATAATCCATAAAGAAAATTTACAATTAATAATAATAAATATCTCAAAGCCTCATATCAATTCTTGTCAATCTAAATTTTCATACTTTATCTCGATATAAATAATTTGTATCCATGATAAAAAAAATTCAAGAAAAATTCATCACAAAACTCTAAAATCTTAATTGATCGAAAATCTAACTTCAATATCATAACACCTCAAAAGGTCCAAATCATTCTTTACAATAACTCTTAAGCTTAAAGTATCCAATTTATATAAAAATCCCACCAAAGTCACTTCATTTAAAGGCATATCACTTCATCTCATATATAATGTTTCATCTTTTGGCTCCAAATGGTATAATAAATATCATGATTAAAGATTCATCAAAACCCATAGGCAAACACAAAACAAACCACCAAAATTGAAATTTCAACCTCAATTCTATAGGATCTCCAAAGATAAAAAAATCCACTATCAACTTAAGCTTATGGTAACCATCTTTTCAAATTTTCATACAAAAATCACTTACAACTTATCATTACTCATAATCAACTTCACCAAACTTTTGCCTCATCACAATTTCAAAACTAATGTCTAAAAATCAATTGGATTAAGAAATCTAGGATCCATAAAAATCACAAAATATCAAAATCTCCATGGATCAAAAATATAATTTGTCTCAAACTTATAAAATTTTGATAAATCAAAATCATTCTCCATAATAATTGTTGAGCTTAAGATATCATTTTTACCAAATTCATATCAAAATCATTTCACTTACAACCACCAATACTCCTTATCAAACTAATCCAATGTTTTTTGGTACAAATTTTCAAACTAATACCTTCATATTAATCAAATAAAGTAACCTAAAATCTTTAAAATCACAAACCTGAGCTCTGAATGTAACAATGACACATACTCGTGAGATGAATCACACCAGCATGCAAGGTGACATATATCAAACTAAATCAAAATCTCCAATAATCTCCAAAATAATACTCTATAGAATCTCAAGTCTACAAAATTATGCTTTTTGCAAGTTGATCGAATATACTAAATTTCTTACTAACAAATATTTTAGAATCAATAATAAAATACTCACTTTGAAAGCAATACCAAACTAAAGACATATGCTAATCTAGCTAATCTAAGTAGTTGTCAAGATTAAGTCTCCTAAGACACAAACATTGAAATATGAAAAATTAAAGAAAAATAAAGGAATGAGTATGACAACTCAGCAAGTAACCGACATCCCCTCAGTTAGATTAAGCATGCCACAAAACATTTAGGCTAAACATTAACTAAATGATTCAAAAATATTTTTGGTAATCTTGTATTTACAAACATATTCTCAAAACTAGATTCTCAAATCACAAAACGGAATTAAATATCACAAAATTTTAAATTTATTTAGTCTTCCGTAACATACTACGATCACACTTAACCCTTATGGCATAGGTCAGAATCAGAATTTCTTCTGTAGTGCAATGGGATAGAAATATATAAAAAGTAATTAGATCATTGCACTGACAATCATAATTAACCTGTTAATGCAATAGGGTAGAACAAAAATCATAGTAACTCATTTAGTGCAATAGGACAAAAGTATATCACCGATGGCACGGTGAACAAAAATCACTATTCTTAATTGGTGGCATGGTTCAAAACTGGTATCAATATTATAAATATATGTCGACATAGCCAACAATTAATCCCCATTGGCAAGTTCAAAACATAGTCATACTAGAGACAAAAGCCAAAAATATATTTTCATATTGCCCAACATAAACAAATTCAATATTTATAAATTTTCTCAAAATATAATCCATACAAAGTAAATTCCATAATCATTCCAAAGCAATTTCATATTTCGACAAATGATGGATATATAAATATATTATTACAAAATCATATTTAAAAATCAAAATAATATCAAATCATATTCCAAACTCATAACAAAGAAATCATCTACACATTTTGTATGTGTAACACCCCTAATCCCACATTGGAAGAGTGTGTGAATATGGTATGATATATATGTAGAGATCTAAACTCAAACTTGTGAGGCACTTTTTGTAGGACAAAACCGTGATAATTTCGGGTTAAAGCAGACAATACCTTGCAATTTGGATGTAGGTCTCCATAAATGGTATCAAAGCAATTACCAATCGACGAAAAATAAGTGCTACATCGTGGGAGTTACTAAGTGCTATACAGTGGGGTCATGGGAGTAATTAAGTGCTAAATAGTGGGACTGTGAAAGTCATTAAAATCCCAACATCTGGTGTGATTTTGGTCATGTGGTTGGATTCGACTTGACAAGGACGTCAAGCTTTAAAAGTGGGGGAGATTGTAACGCCTTCAATCCCACATTGAAAGAATGTGTAGATATGGTATGATATATATGTAGAGATCTAGACCCAAACTTATGAAGCACATTTTGTGGGACAAAACTGTGATACTTTTGAGTCAAAATGGACGATACTTTGCAGGTTAGGTTTCCACAGCATGCTTAACCATATTTACAAAACAAATGGACAAAATGATATATATTATATATTTCAACTCTAAATAATTGAGGCTGATTTTTAATGATATAAAAATCAAATGGATATCAAGTCACTTACCTGATACGCTAAACTAAAACTTAAGTAGCAAATCACTCATTTTTTTAATATCCTAATAATTCAGGAAATATTCAAAAATCAGAATTCAACCCAAAAGCATAAATTTAATGAGGCAAACCTTTCTCATGTCATCCTAAGCAAATTGGGCTTTGTGGTAACTTTTTCGACAATTCAAAACTATTTAAAAATATTTTTTTAGCATATAAAATAAAATTTTTTTAATATAGCAAAATGCTTAGAATTGAGTATAAATATGAAATTAAGGATTAAAATATAAAAAATTAATAGTAATATAAATTTTTACAAATATTTAATTTTTAACATTTAATAGTAATCATTTTTTTTTTGTAAATCCGAATATAATTTAATAACCATTTAACAATACTAATAACATGAAATTAACATAATAAAAATATATTAAAATAAATAAAAATTCATCAAAAATAATATAACTAAAATTCAAGTAATTTCTAACTAAATACATCAAATATTGGCTGAAAGTAATTTCTAAAATAATTAAAAAAGGGAATTTCTAAATTCTAAAATTTTCACATTTTGTGATCATTTGATTTACTTTGAGCTACAGAAGCTTGAACATCCTACAATTCCTAACGACAAAGGGAAGCTTGAATTTAAAGTAGAAATGTAATACTATAGCCTAGAATTTTGTTTTAGCAAAACTAATTTTCAAATGCCTAAGTTTTGATGGCCAAAATTAGATAAATTATTACAAATAGCCCAGATTTTTTGGGTTTCAAATTCATGAAGCCTACTTTGGGGTTTCCATTCTTTTAGCCTATAAATCATCTGAACAAACCAATTATACCACTAGAAATTTCACTTTTTGTATTATCACAAGCACCTACAGTTCGACCAAATTAGCCACCAGAGTAAGGAATTTTGACAATTTAAAGTTGGGCGTATGTAATTGTCATAAACTCAAAAATAAAAAATTTGAAATATTAAATTCTCTTAAATTACTCAACTAAATGAAGTGCTACACTAACCATTTGAGACCTTTCTATTGATACCCATAATTTTGAAGGATTGCCACCGAAAGGTATATTTTTGAAGTTGAAAAAATATAAAAATATATGTTGAGATTTTTAGAAAATTGCATAAAACTTGAAAATTTCAAGAGTTTTAAGCAAAATCTTATATAAATAAGTGATTTCTAGGATTGATTTGCCCTATCTCTTTCTTTCATCTTATTCTTGAGAGTTTCTTAAAGTTTATCTTTTTTTTTTTTTTTTTTTATCTAAGAAAACTATCGACAAAAACTGTCGATAAGTTTTTCTTTTTTATTTTCTTCTCCTTTAGCTTTTTTTTTTTTTTTTTTTTTTTCCAGTAATACTTATGGACTGAATCACTGATTAGACTATAAGAACTTGGACTAGGTTCAGTTATGGTGATGTATCTTTTTTGTTTGAAATAGGATGTTAGTTAACAGAAGTTTGTGGGGTCTAATATTAATGCTCTGCTTGTAAGATGATGTGTGCATAATTATCCAAGGAGAGTAGGTTAGAATGTTGTCATTACCGGACTTTGTTGGTAGGGTTGGGGAAGTTCAAGCTTTTGAACTTCCCAAATCCAATAATTTGTCTTGTCAACTTAATCTTTGTATCCCCTTTTTGGTATTTCATATTTATCCTTTTTCCAAAGCTACTACCCTAGCTTATCATACAGTATCTTGATATCATCTTGCAAAATATCAATAGTAGTTGCCTTCTATGCTACTTGATCAGCATAAACTGATATGCTACTTCTTAATAATGCTTTCTCTACTGTATTGAGCAAGGCATTTCCTTCGTGTCCAATGAAAAATAGGATACTTGCAACCACAGATATGAATGTCGCCTTCAAGAATTTTGAAATTTTGTGAAGCATATAAATATAAACGATAATGCATTTTAAAGTGTATCTAAATATAAAAAATTTGTTTTTGGCCAAAAAAAAAAATTGTGCTAAACTGAAAAAAAAAAAGTAAAAAAGAATAAGAGATGAGGAAGGAGATACAAAATCTAACTGTCCTCTGGCACTTGTCTGAATTTTAGGATGACCAGTATCTAAATATAAAAAAATTGTTTTTG
Source organism: Durio zibethinus (assembly GCF_047325235.1). NCBI lineage: Eukaryota > Viridiplantae > Streptophyta > Magnoliopsida > Malvales > Malvaceae > Durio > Durio zibethinus. The sequence continues at coordinate 28,342,062 of NC_143170.1, forward strand.
GCCAAAAAAAAAAATTGTGCTAAACTGAAAAAAAAAAAGTAAAAAAGAATAAGAGATGAGGAAGGAGAAACAAAATCTAACTGTCCTCTGGCACTTGTCTGAATTTTAGGATGACCAGAAAAATAGTTACTTTGTTTCTTGGCCAAAGAAGATTTTTATATGCATGTTTGTTTGTTTGTTTGTTTGTTTGTTTGTGTGTATTATTTTTGGCATGGTGTAGGCCTAAATCTGCCATCTCCTGGTTGAGCTGTTTTTATATGATGTTAAGCCTATTGTTTTTCGTTTTCCTTTTCACGATGATCTGCTCAAAGCTGGGAAGAAGGAATGAGATATTGTGGATGCTAAAAGCAACTCCAGGGATAAAGCTAGGGAACTTTATGCGATCCAATTTTGGCTGGAATGGATTACTAAAGAACATTTTCTCCTCTACTGCAAATCCATTGCAGGTTAGCCAGATCCTCAACCTCCTCTTCTGGTAAAGCCTGTACTGCACCTATTCTATATAGTTTTTTTTTTTTGGATGGACCAATTCAAAATTTGGAGCAAGTAGGGTCCTGACATTATCATTCCAGTTGCATGTACGAAAGGAACTCAAAAATCGCTTTACTTTATTCATACACTATACTCAAAAATTACGTTTTTTTTTTAATGGAATCGCTAGGTTGTATACTAGTAACCAAAAACTTCTACTTTCATTGTTTATTCCTTTAATCAACTATTACTTGATTGACTTTTTTGTTTCATGTTGTGATGAATTTATAACAAAAATCAAATTCTTTTTTTTTTTTTTTAATTTTTCATTATAGGATACAGACAGTCTAATAACCAACTTGAAGACCATTCAAGACTATCTTTGCTCTTTCTAGTCATGGGTATGCCATGTCATGCTTGTTTCTATTGGTTGTTAGGATGAAACATTTGTTTGTATCCTCTTGTATGTTCTGTGCCATTTTCTGTCAAAACCTTTTATGTATTAAGTCTAGTGCAATATAACATCATATTAAGGTATCTGTAGATTTGATGTAAAACCAGTTTTAGTAGGAAAAGATAGTCGGTTATGACTGTGTGGGATGTGAAGGCATAAACATTATAACCATCATATTTTGGGTGAACATGCTCTTAGATATCTGATAAAGAAAGTGGGCGATATCTATGATGTCCATTTGTATTTATAGAGGGGGCTTCGTGATTGTTTTATCTAGCATTCTCCAAGATAATCTCATGGATTTACCTTTGTTGGTGGTACCATCTGATGTTTTAGGCTTATGCTTCAAATTTCTTGGATTGCCCCATCATTTTAGGCATCTAAAATTTTTAGTATTGTATGAAGAGTGTGGAGTATGGTGTCACCTTTCTTTTAAGAGGAAGAAAATCAACAGGGATTTTCTACCCCCACTTGTCATAATTTTAAAGGTGTAGTTTTATTCATCTCTATATATTTTTTTGGCTGGTTTGTTTGAAAATGGAAGTGTTGTTGAACTTTCTGGTTTTTTGTTTTTCATGCATCGTCCCTTTGAACAAGGTTTAATAGTTTTCATTGTATCAATGACCACATTTCCACAGACATTAGATTGGCTGCAAGGATATCTTCTTCAGGTACACCAGATAACTAACTGTTAATAGTAAAAGCCAGAACTGATCTTGCCATCTAACACCTTCTTCAACCTGGAAAACATGGATGATTTTCCAAGTTACAGTCAAACGAATTATTGGTACTTCATGTTTCATTTGCCTCTAGATTTAAACGATATTTTAGTTGGAAAATGAGACGAGTATGCAACTAGATTTTCCACTTTAGTCATGAAAGTAAATTAAAAGTTGCTTTCTTCTTTTTAATGACAGTGAGATATTATAATGCAATAAATTTGTACATAGCGAATATTTTGGCTTTGCACAAAGTTTCCTCATGTGAAAAACACATCATATTTGTTGAGTGAAACGCCACAAATTTTGGTACAGTTAAAACTTGAGACAAGAAGGCTCTCTTAAGTTTGTGGCAATGGAAAAAACTAAAAGCGTTTAACATTCATAAACTTTCACAGTAAAGTTTGTTAACAAGTTAGACATTTGAAAAGGAAATAGTTCAGATTAAGTCTCAGCCAAAACTTCTATTTTGTGATTTATTTTCACTACAAGCTGTCTTTCCCACCCAAAGGTGGGCAGCAAGGATCAATTACCATCATCTAAAAGACAGCTAAATAATTATTTATGTGATTTTTCTGAGTGGCGTGTGATTGTTTATCTTTTATGGGAAGAGAAGTGGGGTGGTGGCATACCAGCTTTACTGGTTGGGCTTTTACTTTGCACTACTTTGTGTTTCTTTGATTACCAAAAGAGGGTCTATAAAGCTCTTTCTAATTGGCTAAGAAAGAAAACCTGTGAATGGTTCTTTCGATCCACTTGAATTCTTTAGGGCGTAGACTTTTTTTCCATATTTGGTTATCTTTTTCTCTATTTGTAGAAGACTTCTTTCTCTTCTCTTTTCTTTGTTTCTTGTACCTGATAAAGTTGCTTTGCTGGTTAGAAAAAATCCACTGCTGTGATTGTCCTGTTCTCTTATTGCTGTTCTATATAGGTAGGCATTATTGATTGGTGGTTTAGTTATGGTGATGTATCCTTTTTGTTTGAAATAGGATGTTAGTTAACGGGAGTTAGTGGGGTCTAATATTAATGCCCTGCTTGTGAGATGGTTTGTGCATAATTACCCAAGGAGAGTGGGTTAGAATGTTGTTATTACCAGACTTTATTGGTGGCGGTGGGGGTGAGGGTGGGTGGGGAAGTTCAAGCTTTTGAACTTCCAAATTCCAATAATTTGTCTTGTCAACTAAATCTTTGTATCCCCCTTTTTGTATTTCATATTTATCCTTCTTCCAAAGCTACTACCCTAGCCCGTCATCCAGTATCTTGATATGATCTTGCAAAACATCAAAAGTACTTGCCTTGCTATACTACTTGATCAGCATAAACTGATGTGCTGTACATACTCTATTCTTGATAATGCTTTCTCTAGTCTATCGAGCGAGGCATTTCCTTCGTGTCCAATGAAAAATAGGTTACATGCAATCACAGGTATGAATGTATATAAATATAAAAGATAATGCATATAAAAATAGGTTACATGCAATCACAGGTATGAATGTATATAAATATAAAAGATAATGCATTTTAAAGTGTATCTAAAAATGAAAATTTTGTTTTTGGCCAAAAAATAAAAATAAAAATTTTGTGCTAAACTGGAATAGGCTGAGCAAAAAAAAAAAAAAAAAGAAGCAAAAGAGAATAAGAGATGAGGAAGGAGATAAAGAATCTAGCTTTCCTCTGGAAGCTGCCTGAATTTTAGGATGAGTAGAAAAGTAGTTACTTTGTTTCTTGGCCAAAGAAGATTTTTATATGCTTGTTTGTTTGTTTGTGTGTCTGTGTGTTATTTTTGTCATGATGTAGGCCAAAATATGCCATCTCCCGGTTGAGCTGTTTTTATATGATCTTAAGCCTATTTTTGTGTTTTTCTTTTTCATGGTGATCTGTTCAGAGCTGGGAAGAAGGAATGAGATATTATGGATGCTGAAAGCAACTGCAGGGATAAAGCTAGTGAGCTTTATGCGATCCAATTTTGGCTGGAATGGATTACTGGAGAACATTGTCTCCCCTACCACAATTCCATTGCAGGTTAACCAAATTCTCAACCTCCTCTTCTGGCAAAGCCTGTACTGTTCTTATTCTATATATATATATATATATATATATTTTGGTGATGGACCAATTCAAAACTTGGAGCATGTAGGGTCCAGACATTATCATTCTAGTTGTGTTTACAAAAGGAACTTAAATTCGCTTTACTAAAAAATCACGTTTTTTATTTATGGAATCGCTAGGTTGTATACTAGTACAAAGAAACTTCTACTTTCAATATTACTGCAGCAATATCTACCAAACTGTTACAGCAACTCGAGTACTGAACCAAAGAAGCTAGATGTTGAAGCAGAGGTCAGGCAAACCTAGAAATTAAATGAAGTGCCTCAGCCTCAGCCGCAGCTCCCCCTTTTTTATTCACTCCATCTTTACGACACTTTTATTTTTAACCATATTCAACAGCAGGTTATGGACGATTTTCTGTTTTATAAAAACCGTGGTCCCATGGATGATCGTAAGGTTGTTCTCCAGGACTACGAATTTGATCTGAAAATAAAAGAAATGTCACATCAATTAAATTAAAAATTTTGAGCGCATAAATATAATTGAAGTCACTTCATCTATTATCAATTTATTTTAATCCGATTTCCTTCTAAAATTTAAACTCTAACCAAATAATAATAATAATAATAATAATAAAGACCTAAATTTAATAATAAAAAATACCTTACATATATATAGATGGGAAAGCCACTGGGGCTGTAAAACTAATTTCTCATTTTTCTTTCTTGTTTATATATAGTAAGTAATATTTAATCAGTCGCTTGAATTAATGAGCATGCTTTGGGTGATTAATTAGCGTAGAAAGAAAAAGTAGTTGATGCATATAAACATAGCACGGTTAAAAATGTTATGATATCTCAACGACCTATATATATTAATAAAATTCTAGGCCAAGAAATGAAGTAAATACTTAAGAAGCAAGGCCAGGCTAGAATGCTTACAACGCTTGGCGGTCCTTCCGACGTTCCTAGACGCCATGGCAGAGCCTAGAAGGAGAATACCAACAACTAAGAGAACCTGGGCGAAGAGTAATAAATGCTTCTTAGAACCCATTTTATTTGTTGGTAGAGGAAAGAATGTTAACCGCACAGTATATATAGGAGCATACCCATCCATCCGATGCCGACCAAGTTTTTCTCAAATTTTCCCACGAAATTTAGATAGTGGGCCTGCTGAACAATATGACTTGGAAGAAAGCTATTAAAAAATGTAGACATGTACATTTTCTAATTTTGAACACAATTCTTCATCACTTACAATTTGTTCGTGAGACCGGAGAAAACGCTGTCGTCCCTTGACATTGGACGTCGCTAGCTAGTTGGAAAGGTCAGCGAAAATATTTTGCTCTCAATTGCTGACAAAAATCAGGAATGTGGACCACTAAAACTTCAATTTGTGGAATTTAATCCATGTTTAACGCGCAAACTAGATGCTAATATTCTGTAGGGGTATGTTGATATGGTAATAGACCTTCAGTTTCAACAATCAAAATTCAATAACAAAAACGCGTATAATTGAATTTTTTTGTGAAAGTACAAATAACGCTGTTGTGGTCTTTGTTACTTCACTAATTTTGTCTTAAATGAGTGTCAATGAATGAGAATTTTATAGATTTTATAGATAATATCTAGCTAGTTCAAAGTTCAGTGTGAAAACTTAAAATTTAAATATAAATATAATACAAAAAAAAATTTAAATTTTAATAATAATTATATATAAATTTAATAAAATTAATAAAATTAATATTTTTATATCAATACAAATTTTGATATAAAATATAATATAAATATATAAATTTTAATATTTTACATGAATATATAAATTATTAGACTGCTCAAAACCATAATAACTCTCTGGTCCACCGTCGGCTTCAATTGTGCTCTCTTGTTTGACAAAAATCACGAACGTGGACCACTCAAACTCAGTGCAAATGTAGATGGTCAAATAATTTAAACTTTTGTTAAATTGCTAAATTCATATAGTCCAAGTTTAGCAGTTTATTTTGGGTTACAGGTCCCTCAGTTTTGGGTTTGGGCAACTTCCACAGAACTCACTCACTCTACATATCCACAATATACGTAATATATAACTTGCAGATGTAGATGGTCAAACAATTAAAACTTTTATCAAATTTCCAAATTCATATAGTCGAAGTTTAGCAGTTTATTTGGGGTTGGAGGTTCCTATGCTTTCGGTTTGGATAACTTCCACATACCTCACTCACTTTGCACCCCCACAAGATACGTTATATATTATTTCCTTTGTGATTCATCAATGTCAAAGTTTCTTTTTCTTTTTCTTTTTTTATCGTTTTCTCTCCTTGATGTGGAATTCAAAATTTAAGAGAAAAAAAAAATGTCCGACCAGTTTGAAGCACATAACCCAATTGCCAACCAATTAGGCTAAGTAGTTGATACAATCAAGGATTTCCATGTAAATGTAATACTTAGAGGTAACAACAAAAATAGCAAAATAAGCCACGTTAAATGGAAAAATTTTGCATTGTTGCCATCCACTTGGGAATCATCAGACTAATGTTCGTCTGTTGAGAAAGTGTTATTCACTTGTTTAGAGCTTAATTAGATACATGCAGTTGAATACCGATATCTCTATCTACCACAAACAGCCTACTTCAAACTGCTGAGATACCCTACTCATAGTTGGTCGAGACTGGGGATTGGCACCGCAACGTAAGATTGCAATATTTAACACGAATGATAATTCATCTTCAAGTTTTTGGTCCACAGGAGAAGAGAGACGGGGATCTAAGACATCTTCCAAGCCGATTTTCTCATCAGGGGATGAATGGAGATAGGATATAAGTACCCCAGGATGGTTTTCCATCAGAACTTCAAGTGCCAAAACACCACAGCTATATACATCGCATTCTTCGGTGACTGCCATGGAGTAAGCAAGCTCTGCAGCAACAAACATTCTTTGATTGATGATAGAAATTTTCAACCTTATTTTGCAATAAATATAGATATAATTAAATGGTCCCCTTGGTTATATTGATGCTCTTGTTTTGCTTTTTTACTTTCAAGCCAAAGCTGGAAATTAAGAACAGTTCATTGCCATATAAAAATTCGTTTGAGAATATTGAAAAAATTACTGCTATTATGAGCATAGAAGTTTTAACAATTGATTTCTGAAATCAGCTAAAGATTAAGTGATATATGGCTCAGGATTCATAAATCATGAAAACTCAAGTGCGGAGAGATTAAGAGAGAAAGGGAGAGTGCATATCCAGGTTACCTGGAGCAACATAGCCATAAGTGCCTGCAACTGCAGTCCAGTTGGATGACTTAGGATTCAACAACCTTGCAGTGCCAAAATCTGATACACGGGCCTCGAGTTCAGAGCTCAATAAGACATTCTTGCTCGATATGTCTCGATGAATTATTGGTGGAACACAATCATGATGCATATACGATAGAGCATGAGCTACCCCTTTAATAACTCCAATCCTTTTCGTCCAATCTAATTCCTTTGCTTCTACTTCATTGCTCAAGATCTTAGCCAAGTTTCCCTTTTCCATGAACTCATACACCAAAAATAAATGTCTACTTTGAGAACAAAATCCATAGAGCTTTACAATGTTTCGATGCCTTATCTCTGTCAGAGCAGCAATCTCATTCTTGAAACTTTTCCCCTCCTCCATCTCTATGTTGTCACCATGGGATCTCAACTTCTTAACAGCAAATACTTGACCATCTGCCATTTCTGCTTTGTAAACTTCTCCAAATCCTCCCACTCCTATGCAACATGTCTCATCAAAGTTCTTTGTAGCTTCAAGGATGTCTTTGTACATGAATTTCCCATTAAACTGCCATATTGAGAAAAGATTTTCTCTCATTGGTCAGCCTTCAAGTTTGGACTGATTTACTGATCTCTGACGGAGAAATACTAAAATCCATACACAAACCATTACAAAGATTGCTATACTTACCAAAGATGCAACAACAATAAAAACAACCTTGTGCTTATCATTTCCACCGTTCTTCTCTGAAGATGTGGCATTCGCCGCATAGATCTTTGTAGTTACTAAAAGCCTCTGGTTGAGCTGACCGAAAGAAGTTGCCGTTGGGAAGAGGACCCTCCAAGTTGCTGTATGAAAGATTAACAGACACTAAGCTCCACAGATTGCTAAGTGAAGAAGGTACTTCACCAGAAAGATTGTTGTGGGATAGGTTCACTACAAGAAATTTGACATATAATAACGCTCGAAAAAGCATGGGTAAAACCTAAAAATCCATCAGTATAGCATCATAAACCCTATACCGACAGTCAAAATGTGTATTATGATGAATTTTTAACTGTCAATATATCCTTTGTCAGTATAGACCTATACTGACGGTTTTTAAGGTGTCAGAATAGCTTGTAAAGATATACCAACAATTCAAGACCGTCAGTAAATGTGTATCTGTTGGTATAGCATCTGTTATGTATTCCACCATTATACCTTTTATCGACGGTTTACACCCATTAGTAGATACTTGTATGTTTTAATTTTCTTGCCTATATCGATGGTTAATGCCCGTCAGTATAGACTACCTATACTAATGCTTGAAGCCTATCAGTATAAATTGTATGTTTTAATTTTCTCACCTATACTAATGGCTAGTGCTTATCAGTTTAGACTTATATGTTTTAATTTTTATTGCCTATACTGACGGTTAATGCCTGTTAGTATAGACTACCTATACTAATACTTAAAGCCCGTCGGTATAGATTGTATGTTTTAATTTTCTCACATATACTGACAACTACCGTCCATCAATATAAACTTATATATTTTAATTTTTCTTACCTATACTGACATTTAACATCCATCAGTATAGACTTATATTTTTTAATTTTCTTACTTATATCGACAGTTAGATACTGTTAGTATAGAATTGTATGCTTTAATTTTCTTACCTATACCGATAATTAGAGATTGTCAGTATAGACTTATATGTTTTATTTTTTTAGTATATTTTTTGACATTTGGTGACTTTTAGTATTGCTTGAAATATTTCAACAATCAAGTGCATCAATATAAATGTTAAGATGTTGGTAAATTTTTTTAAAAATTATATTTTCAATTATTAATATTAATTTATTTATAATCTTAATATGATATGTTTTCATATAAACAAAAAAAATACAATAAGTAAAAGATATTTAATAACATTAAAATTACAAGTAAATTATTTATAATCCACAAAAATCTATAAACAAACAAACAATTGCAAAACCACCTTAATAAGAAAAAAACATACATGCACCTATTACAAGCCCTTTCCAAAACCAAAATATTTTAATTCATACAAAATATCACAAGTCTTGAAAGAGTCAACAAGTGTAGCTACATTATATAACAACAAGCTTAATGAACCCAACTCATTAACAGTATTTAATATACCAATCAAACATCACAAAACACAATAGCCTTATTTCAACAAAGTGCATAACATCCAAAACAAAACCAAATCCCCTTACAAATATAATGCTCAAAGTAAATAAATAATTTCCTAAAATAGATGATAGCATCATAGATTTCTACAAAGAAGCATCTGTGTAGTATAAAAAATCCAATTAGAATTCTTGTAAATTATCTTATATATACAAAAGGTAAGAAAGTAATCATCCATTCATATACCAGTAGAAATAATTTTATAAACATCTTATTCATTCATATATACAGATGGTAATCATCCATTTATATACCAGCAAAAATAATTTTATAAACATTTTATTCATTAGTGTAATGCATGAATGAATAAGAAATAACCTAATTTGCATATGTAATCTCTTTATTCTTTTAGTTTAATTCCGAATAATAACTTAATGAAACCAACATAAGATTATTTTAGTCAACAGAACTATCAATATTAAACAAATATTTTCACTATAATATTCAAGTCTACAATTACAAAGCATGTTTACATCATAAGGAAGCCTTTTCAAAGGAAAAAAAAAGAAGCAAGAAAGCTTTTTCAAGGGAATAAGAGCAGGCTTTAAATCATAGTGTTATTTAATGATTATTGCAAAGATTATGGGTAATGTTTCAAGAACACAATTACATGATTTAAAACCTAGATTCAAAATTGATTTTGGCATTCTATCTAAGAAACAAGTATCAAGCAAAGCATTTCTACATATATATCTTATGATGACGAGTTTACTATTTTCATTTGATTAGGTTGATGACTTGAATTTGAAAAATGATTATTTTCACATGTGATTTCTGGCGCACTATTAGCATCAGAAACCTAAAAATAATTCAAAAGAAATTTCAATAAGGTTTAAGATTCATGAGCAAGATGATAATTTACATATATATAAACTAAAATAGATGTTATATATACGTTTTTATTTACCATGTGTGTAATAGTATTCAAGATATCCATATTCTTATTAGGAAATTATCTTTTAACTACCAATAAGACAATACTTAAAGTTTCTTTCAAGTCTTTAATTTCAGCCTTCAGCTTTTGTACCCCTTCCTTATGCTGAACCAATTCAAAAAATGAAGGACTAGATTATTTAGATGAAGTAGATACTGTACCCATGCAACGAACATGCCCTTTTCTCTTTGATCCTTTAACTTTTGAATGAACATTATCTTTTCATGAACTCCTTTTAGAATTCTAAGTACTAGTTTCACTTAAACCTTATTTCATGAGTTCCTAAAATTGTAAATAAACATTTTAGAATAAAGAAACTAAACATAAGTAAAAGCAAGTAATAACTAAATTAAATACCACAATTTCAGCTACCTTGTCATTCATAACATTTTCATCTTAAAGTGTACAAGAAAGAATATACACTTCAACACATGATGGTGGAATTTCATTAGCTTTTTCTTTCTACAAAGTTACAATATTAATTATTGTAATGATAAAATTGCACATATAAAAAGTAAACTTCATATTTATTTAACTGAGTGCGACAAGAAAAATTGATATATGTACCAAGGTTTGAATGATCCTAGAGAATGATTTTGTTCTTGTGCAATAAGGCTCATCTACTTTTGAGCAGTTTGTTTTGTTTGTCTCACTTTGTTCCTTTAAACAAATAAATAAGAAAAGACATATTATAATAACTTTGTAATTATTATCATAGTGTTAAAATAAAGTAAATAGTATATTTTGTAAATATTTAGCTTCGCTTTATTAGTCAATTAATGTGTAGTAAGAAATAATAATTGACTTTTTCTACTCAAGAATCATCAACCTTTGCAGCCATTTCCTCTAGTGTCTTGTGTTCATCATAAAATTTAGACTTCAATTTGTTCTCCCATTGCCTCTACTTAGCACCCATGTTTCTTAGTGCTAAAGACTTAATTTTTTGAAATATTTCTTCATTAACAAGCTCATCAAAATTAGATTTGTGAAATTCAAACTTTGACTACAATTTGAAAGAGGTAATTGGAAAGAAAATGTTAATATATATTATATGAATTGCTACTATTAACTAGAAAATAAAAGATTATTGTCATGGCATTAGCTAGCAACTAAAACATTATCGTATTGATACCTCTAATGTTTTTCACATTTATTCTTTCTTATCATTTGACATTTCTTGCCAATTTGTATAATTAATTGGTGCAAAGCTAAGCATTCTCACCATGCTACCAATGAATCGAGTTAAAGAGTAAGATTTATCACCGATAGGTATAACATCATCATTGACCTTAACAACAACATGCTCCCTATGTTCCTTTTTTCTTTCAAATCCTAAATATCAACCATACATGTAGGACCTTGAGCTTTTTTATGTTGAACATTTCCTACATAGAAAAATTACATGTAAAGAAAGCAATTAAATTCATTAAAAATTTTAATTGTATAACATTTTAACACATAAAGAATTATACTAATAGATTATAGTGTTTTTATACTTGAATTATGTTCAACTTGTTCATCTTGATCTTCATTATTTATAGATTGAGAAATTGATTCTTGAGATTATTGTAGAGGCTCATGTTGTGAAGCTTATGGATCTACAAGCACATGTTATTCTTGAGATTATATTTGCAGTTGAGAACTAAAAGCATGATTTGCCCTAGTGATATTCAATCATCTACGCTTTGCCACCTCAAGTCTAATAATACACAAAATATACTAAGTACAATAAAACAGAGAACTTGATAGTGGCAAACCATATAAAGCACCAAGTACAATTTAATATATTACATGATCACACAAAATTAAGTAATTCAAGCTAGTAACACAAAACCAAAATATTAGTGAACTATGTCTTACATTGCAAAACCTTAACAATAATTTAAACTATTACATAGAATTAAAAAAATGTCCTCCACATTATGTTCATCTTTGGGATCTTCTTTTACATGCTCATTTTTCATCTCTGGTGTGACCTCTATTCCTTCATCATCAACTTCACTTCTAATCCAATTTGAACTACCATGTGTGTCATCAAATTTAACATGGATTTCTCCATTCTCTTACTCTCTATATAAGGATGATTCATCACCCATATCAAATACATCTCTAAGTTTTGCATGCTTGACAAAAACCCAACGATTATGTCTTTTATCCTTCACAAAAAAAAAAAAACTTTCTTAGCTTGTGATGCCAAAATAAAAGGATTATTAACTAAATTAGTTCCACTATGAGCTAGATGTGAAAACTTCTCAAGAGTGAAATCAAATTTATCGTTCTTGCAACCTCTATTTATATCAATCTAATCATATTTAAATAACACAACTTTCATTCTACTAGTATAATTCAACTGAATGATGTTTTATAAAACCATATAATAGTTAACTTCTCCCTCAATAGGTTGTGCATCTTTTATACTTACATAACTCATCATCTTGGTTATCACAACAACCTCACTGTTTTGAGTTTTAAGTATCTCTCACATGCCTTGATATGAAATCTAAAACCATTAATAATATAACCAATGTATTTTCTAACAATATTAGTTGGACCACGAGCAAGCCATCTAAGTTAATCTATGATGTTTACATCTCCTTGTTCATCCAAATTGGTAACTTATCCAATTTCATATTTGGTTAAAATAATAATCTAACTATAAAAATTTTAATTACATATTCCAAACCATGATGTGCTACTTACATGATCATGAAACCAATCATAAAAAGTTTTACTTTGCAACTTTTGTATATCATATGGCATAAGGCAAAGAGATCAATTACGCCTTTTAATAAATTGCCCATATTTTTTACATGAAAAAAAATTCTTATAAGACTATACAATATACTACAAAAGAAAATTATCAAGTATAGTATGCATGTAGATAAGTGATCTTACTTTATAAAAGGAGCAACTTTAGTAGAATTAAATAGCACATATTGATGTGCTTGAACCAATGTTATAGCATCAAGTACAATTTGTGAGACTTTTTTATGCTTGTTAACATTAATACCTTTACGTTTTAATGTTCCCAATGGTCTTCCTATAGTAGAAAGAATGGATATTTCTTCCTCTACAAAAGGATTCTTGTCTTCATTTCAGATGGGTCGATTAAAAATAGTTTACATTCTATTAAAGTATCTTGAACAAAAAGTTATGCATTCATTTGCTAAGTACCTTTCTTCAATTAAACCTTCAGGACAAGCTTTATTGCGCACATATGATTTAAGAGTATAAAAAAACCTATATAAATGGAAGTTTAATAGAACAGATCATTAGCAAACATTTTAGTTGAAATTTGAGTAAAAAAATCTATAACACTTTAAGATATACCTTTCAATAGGATATATCCATCGATAAATGACTAGATTGGCAATTTTTGCTTAATTTGCCAAATGGATAACTAAATGCACCGTTATTGTAAAAAAAAAGATAGAGAAAAAATCTTCTCCATTTCACATAAAATTGATGCAGCTCGAGACTCAAGTAATTCAAGCTTATGTTTTTAGAGAACTTTAGAACAAAGTTCTTTAAAAAAGGAACATAAATCAATAAGAACCATGCACACCTTATCAGGTAAAGACCATTGTATTGCTATAGGAAGAAACTCTTACATTAAATGATGACAATTATAACTTTTGAGCCTTATTAGCTTCCATTGTTTAAGTTGCACACAACATGAAATATTTGAAGTGTATTCATTTGGAGTTTTCATTTCCTTAAGAATTTTTAAAAAATAATTTTTTTTAATTAAGCTCATATGATATGAAGCTTGAGGCAAGTATTGAGTGTTAGTGCCAGGACGAGTCTTTTGATGAAGAACACTCCTTATACCCATTTCTACAAAGTCAAGTTATGTTTTGTAGTTATCTTTTGACTTTCCATCTTGCCCAATCAATGGACCAAAAATGTTATTACAAACATTCTTTTCTATATGCATCACATCAAGATTGTGACATAATAGAAGATGTTCCCAATAAAGTAATGTGAACAAAATACTTTTCTTCTTCCATGGCCCATCTTTATTACCATTCCATTGTTCTAATTGTCTTAACATTTCACTCCCGGATGGTGGTGTAGGAGCACTTTGAAATTTTCGAGTCTTATCAAATGAGTTTTTATCATTTTGAAACCTATGATTAGGTTGCAACCACCTACGATGGCACATGTAACAATACTTTGTATCATGTTTAACCACTTAGATACAGTATCAAATCCATAGCAAGTACATGCATACTCTCCCTTAGTACTCCACCCAAACAAATTGGCATATGTAAGAAAGTCATTAATGGTCCAAATTAATACTGCATGCAGTTGAAAGTTTCGATTTTTTGAGGCATCTAAAGTCTAAACACCAACTTCTCAAAGTTTTTGCAACTCTTCTACCAAAGGTTGTAGGAATATATCTATATTGTTTCTAGGACTTTTTGACTAGGAATAAGTAGGAAAAGAATAAAGTTTGGTTATTTCATGCACATTTATAGAGGCAAGTTATACGGTGTCAATATAACAGGCCAAGTAATATATGTTACACTCATAGTTTTGAAAAGGTTAAAGCCATCAAAAGCCAATCCCAAGTGAATATTACAAGGTTCAAAATAAAACTCAAGATATCAAGAATCTAATTCTTTTCAAACTAGAGAATCTGCAGGATGCTTTACATGTCCATCTTTAGTATGCTCATATTCATGCCAAATCATCAAAGGATAAGTTTTTGAAGGCATAAATAACCTTTGTAGTTTTGAAATTAAAGGAAACCAACATAAAATCTTAGCAGCTTTTTTTTTTTTTAGACACTATATCTTCAGGATCATTTTTTACATCATTCAAGCTCTCTTTTCACCTAGAAGCGTCACATTTTGAACATATTTCTTCATTTGCCTTATCCTTCCAAAACAACATGTAATCATTGGGACAAGCATGAATTTTTTCATATCCAAAACTTAAGGCAAAAATCATCTTTTTCAATTCTTGATAAGATCTTGACAATGTATTACCCTTTGACAGAGCAAGTTTCAAAACCTCTAACAATGTATTGAAAGATTTATTTGTCCAACCATTAAAACACTTAATGTGGAACAAATAGATTACAAAAGAAAACTTTGTGAAGTTTTTGCAATTTGGATATTGTTTTTTCTTTGCATCTTTAAGTAAACTATAAAACTTGTCACTATTAATTCTATGACCATGGTGTTGTTCTCCATTAGTGTCTTTAGCTTATATGTTACCCACATCAGCATTCATAACTCTTTTAGCCATCATATCATATAATAAATCATGAATGTTAGGACTTAGCCCTCTTTCTTTATCATTAATTGTTCTAGTAGGTAAATATACATCAAACACTTCATCGTGAAATACCTATCGAACATATCCTTTGAGAAAATCATTACGTATTATGTGATCAAATGCATCTCTCCTATAAATTCTAAATGTGTTGACACATTTAAAATAAGGACACCAAATTTTTACATCTTCAGATGATATCGAAAAGGCAAAGTCTAAAAAACTAATGACTTCTTTTATGTATTCTTCACTGGCTTTTGACGTGAGATTTATCGATGCTTTATCCATAGAATGTAAGCTGATTTGCCCTAGTAATAAAATTATATTTAATTTAAAAATTTAAATTAAAATAATAGCATTTAATTTAAGCATAAATATAAATTTGATATTGTAAGCATAATGTCACATTTTCATTAAAAATAATATTTTAGATGTACCTTTATAATTAAACTTATATATTTTCAAGAAAAGCACAACCAAGATCAATTTTGGTTGAATAATCAAGAGAGGGGCAAAGGATAGAAGGAAAGTAACTCAAAACAAAAACAAGAATATTTGAAATAACTCATAATTGCAAAAGGACAAAATCTGGGCAGCTTATAAAAACTATGTAGAAATGAGGGATTTTTTCCAGGAAAACAAAGTTTTAAAGCTTGAAAATTTAAACAAGTATTTTAGCTACAAAGTTAAAAAGATCAAAGGTAAAAGAGAGTGAGACGAGATAAGCTTCAATTGAGGTAAAGATGGAAGGAACAAAATTTTCATTACTTTTGTCTTAATAAGTTTAGATTTTTTTAAAAGATTTTCATTCCCAAAATGTGGGAGCATAAAGACCATGGATTATTGAAGGTGTTTTTTGCCAAAAAGTGCCTTGAATAATCTCTAGAAAATCTTGGCATCTAGTTATTCAAGGCATTTGTGGTAAAAAATACCTTGAATAATCCTCAAAAGTTTTTTATAAGAGATTATTGAAGGCATTTTCTATCAAAAATGCCTTCAATAATCCCTTCCCTTTTTTATGAGGGAATTAATCAAGGCGTTTTAGCTTGAAAAACTCCTTGAATAATCTCTTACAAAAAAAATTGAATAGTGTTATTAAAGGTATTTCTGGCCAGAAACACCTTTTGGTTATTAAAGGCATTTTTGGCTAGAAACACCTTAGTTATTAAAGGTGTTTCTAGCCAGAAACACCTTGAATAATCCTATTATATTTTATATTAATGGATTATTCAAGGTATTCTTGACAAAAAATGTTTTGAATAATCCGCTACAATTTTTTAGAGGGGATTATTTAGGGCATTTTCTATAAAAAAGCATTCAATAATCCCCTCCCATTTTTTTGGAGACATTCAAAGCATTTTTGTGATAAAACGCCTTGAATAATCTCTTTCAAACATTTATGAGGAGATTATTGAAGGTATTTTGAACCTGAAAAAGCTTTGAATAATCCCTAACAAAATATTGAATGTGGTTATTGAAGGCAATTTTGGCAAAAATGCCTTCAATAATTTATGGATTATTGAAGGTATTTTTGGTCGAAAACGCCTTCAATAAATCCCTTCAATTTTTTAAAGAAAATTATTCGAGACGTTTTCTGTAAAAAAACACTTTAAATAATCTCCTCTCATTTTTTTGGGATCATTCAAGGTGTTTTTATAATAAAACGCCTTGAATAATCCCTTTCAGGTGTTTATATGGAGATTATTGAAGGTGTTTTTGCCCAGAAAATGCTTTGACTAATCCTTAACAAAATATTAAGTGGAGTTATTGAAGGCATTTCTAGCAAAAAACACCTTTACTAATCTCCTCAAATTTTTTAGAGAGGATTATTCAAGGTATTTTTTGCCAAAGCACCTTCAATAATCCCCTCCCTTTTTTTGAGATCGTTTAAGGCATTTTTATGATAAAACACATGGAATAATCTCTTGGGGTTAGTCAAGACATTTATGGCCAAAAACACCTTAAATAATCACCTTCAAGAGTTTATGAAGAGATTGTTGATGGTGTTTTTATAAAAAAAAAATGCATTGAATAATCCCTTACAAAATATTGAATGGGATTATTGAAGGTATTTTTGGCCAAAAATACCTTTAATAATCCCTTTCAATTTTTTTGCGGTGATTATTAGTGGTGTTTTCCCAAAAATGCCTTCAATAATCCATAATTTTTTTATTAGGATTATTCAAGGTGTTTTTACCTAGAAAACACTTTAAATATTCCCTTACAAAAAATTGAAGGCATTTTTTTTAGCAAAACACCTTTAATGATCATTTTTAAAATTCATTCCCCTATCTTGAACTTTGAAATCCCAAACTGTTATTATAGAGAATGATTAAAAGTTGTATTATAACCAAACCAAAACTCCTTAACCCATTTAATTTGCCTTTTGGTTTTTTCATCTTTCTTGTTGCCTCGACCTTCAACAACCGAATGTCGTCGTACCTTCTTTTTATCAGTACATTTTAATTTTATTTATTTTTTGTATTATTTATATTATTTAATATAGGTATTTTTTTGTTCCTTACTATATATATTTTTATTTATTCCACCATCACCTTAATCGTTTAATCTCTCTTCATTACATTTATGGTGTTTTTTTTATAGTTTGGTTTAAATATTATGGTTTGCTAAATGGTATTGTGAAAATTGTGTGCATTTTTTTACTCATCATTTCTTTTGCATGAAACTCTTATTTAAGGCGAGAATCACAGTATGGCTTGTACTCATAAAATATTATTGGTTTGAGGATGTTTTACATATATTGGTGTAGTTATTGTAGTATGATTATTACATACTGTGTGAAATTTTGAGAGACAGTTTGGTTTATTTCGTATAATTATGATCAAAATCGTAAGTATTATAGAATCTGAACAACATACTTTTCCTATTATTGAACATGAAGAAGACGCACATGTAGTGAAAAAAAAAAGCAAAGGGACAAAATAAACAAATTCAAGTGATTGACATGTAAATCCATGTCGACTTTAATCAAAGTGGGCAGCCTGTGTCTGATGGATCTACCAAGTTGGCTAGTCATATTAGAGTGGTCGTTTGTAATAGCATTTCTATTACATACCATAATTGGCAAATAATTCCTAATGATTTGAATGATGGTATATAGGAGTTGGCTGTGGTACGTTTATTCAACTATTTCATAAAATTTGTTAAATAATCATTTAGTTGAAATTCAATGTGTTCATACTAATTGTGTTAAATTTATTAGGAATGGTTGATGTCCCAATTGAGTGTAAAAAGCTTATGTTGCAATCGACTGGAAAAGCACTCAGAGACTTTAAAAGTAGATTGACAACCTAATATATTTTATTGTTCACTGGTCATGGTGATATCTTAGCTATTCCACCTTTGTCATATATAGATGTTATAAGTTATCAAGATTGGATAAATTTTGCTTGAGATCGACTATCAGAAGAATTCTCAGTACGCATACCCATTAAAAAATTATTTATAAGATTTTATATAATATATTTGATACCTTAATATGTGATTTACGAAATTTCTTTCTTTTCTAGAAAATCAAAGAACAACAAAAGAACATTTGGGTCAAACGAGTATATCACCATCGGACATCGAGAAAGGGTTATGCAAATGTCAAGTATGAGCTTGCAAGTATTTACACACTTGTTTTATACTCATAAATGAATATTTATGAATATTTATGAACATTTATTTAATAGATTTTGATTCTTATATAACGTTAGTTTATTATTAATCATCTAGCTTTGGCATCGAAGTTTCTAAATGGAATATGTAGAAACAAGGACATATGCGAAATGATGGATCATTTGCAGATGAAGCAACCAAAGAAATGGCTAAAAAGATTGTATGTATAACTACTCATTATATCATGTATGATTGGCTTTGTGCTTATATGCATGACTCTATACTTATATAGATTTGTTGTTACAGTCCACCTTATTATTGTTTTTCATGATGATTTTACTACTAAAATTAAATCCGATGAACTAGCAATCCACTATGATAAAGATCCCTTATCTTTAGCATTAAGAGTGAAAGAAAGACATGGTCGAGTTCATGGGGTTGATAGATTTGTGTTACCATCAAAGTTCTTCACCAAAACCTCTCAAATGATGAATGAACAATATAAAGCAATCATTGAGCAATAACAATAAAGACTTGATGACTAAGAGCAATGCCTGAATGATCAACAGCAACGACTCATAGCTTTAGAGGCGATGTTAGCAGCAATACAGCCTAGCATGCCTGTAGGCCAATCAGATAGTATCATCTAGCTCTGACAAGCTTCTGTTGTAAGTCAGGCAGGAAACCCAACCTTTGGTACTAGCCACAAAGTATAATTTTGTTTATGCACTTAATATTTATTTATTTATTATATTTATTGATTTGGTTTTAATACTTATATTTTATTATATGTTGTAGTAGGATGTTAGGACTCAAAGTATGACCTTTGCTCAAGCTGCCATTGATGTGTTATCAAATTATGTACTTGATCATTTATCTAGAGAAAATTGCATAATTTTGATTTTGAGGATGGGTTATTTGATCATCCATCAGTTTCTTACATTGGGGTATGAGATTAGGGAATTTTATACCCTAGATGAAATATCATCTATTGATATTGTTGCCTATATGAGGTTAGCTTATAAATTTAAATACGCAAAGTCAATATGTATTAATCTATATTACGATGTATTACTAACTAGTATTGTTGATTATTATCACATAGCTTTTTGTATAGAGAGATCAAAGTGAGGCAAATGACCCATTTATTCAAATTTATTGACCCGAATTTCATTAGTGAGCAGAGTGGTATTGTCATTTTTCGTGGTCGTCATGTGAGTCAATATATGAAAAAATGGGTTGATTATTTTTTGGTCTTGTGTAATACTGTGTAAGTTATATTCATATTAATAATTAATTCAACCTTACCCAAATCTAAGATGATGCCTAATCTGAGTATATCATTCTTATTATTTTGCAATCATCATTGGTAGCTTATTGTGATTGATATCAATTTCTTTACATCATATTTATTTAATTATACTTAACCAATGATGAAGCCTAACCCCAATATACAAAATTTTATAAAGAGGTATTACATCTTATTATATTATATTCTGTTTCTTCATAATTACTTTTATTTTTGTATTAAGTACTTTTTCTTTTCAATTTAGGGGGATATCTGTAGTTAAAAAGAAAGTAAAAATAAAATAGATGTCATTACTGACAAATGTGAAATTTATTCTTTTATGCTGAGTTTGTTTAGATAAATGTTTCATAAACCCACTAAATTTATTTTTCAAGTACCTTGTTAACTAAGATATACTGAAGTGGATATTATGTCCTTTGTTTTATGAGGGAGATAGTTTTATATGATTTTATAATCACATCACTCAAGGTTAGTATTAATTTCATACAATTCTAATATCTTCCAAAAAAAGCTAAATTATGTTCTCGTTTATTAACATTTACTTTTGATTTTTTTATAGTGGGAGAGTAAAGGAAGCTTCATGATAGATGAACTTGATGAAGTCCGTAAAGAGTGGTCTAAGTGTGCATTATCGTTCACTACTCCTTGAGGTTGGAGATTGATGGTTAGGTGTAAATATATGCATTTCATTTTTTATAATATTTTTAACATACTATGTTGAATGGATAGTTTAAGTTTCTAGATTGGGGTATTGGTTTAATATTATTGGTATATATTTGTTTTATATCAATTGGTAGCTTATATGAATACACATATATTGAGTACAATTATTTGAAAAATGTATATTTATATGGCAACGTTATCAGTTATAAATTCGAATGTTTGGTAAATTTATTGAAATACTACAATGTTTGTAATGTAAATTTTAAAATGCAATTCGTAGTATCACATATATAAACCAAATTTTTTTTACGTATAAACTTACAACTAACTTGCATTCATTTCTAAACATGCTTTTCAAAATGATTACGGTTATTTTCCTATTTTTTAGTTAGGTCAAATGACTTAAATTGACAAAAATACCTTGAATAATCCTCTTAAATTTTTATGAGTAGATTATTGAAAGTGTTTTTTTTCCAAAAACACCTTGAATAATCCCTTTCAATTTTTATGATGGGATTATTGAAGATATTTTTTAGCTACAAAATGCCTTGAATAATCTATTACAAAATATTGAATGGGTTTATTGTAAGCATTTTTGGCTAAAAAAGTCTTGAATAATTCGTGGATTATTCAAAGCGTTTTTGGCCAAAAATGCTTTCAATAATCCATGAATTTTCATTAAAGGGGATTATTCAAGTCTTTTTCTATAAAAAATGCCTTCAATAATCCAAGTATTTTTTATAGAATATTTAAGGTGTTTTTGCCTAGAAAATGCCTTGAATATTCCTTTACAAAAAATTGAAGGTGGTTTTTTTGGTCAAATGCCTTGTTATTATTTTTAAAATTCATTCTCCTTTCTTAAACTTTAGAATCCCAAATTGCTAATACAGTGAATGATAAATATTATTTTATTAAAAAAAATTTTATAAATAACATAAAAAAATATTTATATGAATATAAATACTATTATATATGTAGATTATTCTTTTTGGCCAAAAATGCCTTCAATAATCCTATCCAAATTTTTTATAAGCCAATAGGTTTTTGGTTTTGAGCCTATAATGACAGTTACATTAATAGCCGTTAGTATATAATATATTTATACTAATAGATAATCATAAAATATCAAAAAAAGTTTATTTATACCTACGGTTAGGTAAAGTCTTGGTATAAGTATGGTATATTTTGACAGTATTAAAAATTTATTAGTAAAAGTCTTTTTTACTGGCAATATTTGACCGTTAGTAAATAATCTATACCAAAAATTTTTTGTATGGATTATTGAAGCCATTTTTGACTGAAAATGCTTTCAATAATCCCTGTCCAAAATTTTTTGAATAGATTATTGAATGCGTTTTTAGCCAAAAACACCTTTAATAATCCTATTCAAATTTTTTGTAAGCCAATAGTTTTTTTTTATTTTAAGCCTATACTGACAATTACACTAATAACTATCAATATATAACATATTTATGCTGATAGATAGTCATATACTGTCAGAAAAAATCTATTTATACTTCTAGTTAACTAAAATGTTAGTATAAGTATGGTATATTCTGACGGTATGAAAAATCCATCAGTAAAAGTCTTTTTTACTAACAACATTTGACCGTTAATATAACCAAGCGTCAATATATGAAAAATTTTTTATAGTGTTAAGTTTTCCATATTTGTAAGCTTCACAAGTTGCCATGGTATCTCTCTAAAAAGTGAATTATAACTCAAATCTAGTAAATCTTGTAAGGTTACAAGATTACCAGTTTGATTAGGAATTGTGCCATTCAAGCAGTTTTCATTCAAACGTAAATTCTACAACTTGGAACAGTCCCTCAAGTGATATGGAATTGGCCCTCTGAGCCTATTTGTCAAGAGGTTTAGACAGGGATTCAAATAACAATGCTATAGCAGAATAGCGATCGTGAAATCATGGTAGCGTTACCACCCACCACTGCTATCATGAAAAAATGGTTGAAAAATTCAATCACACTCAAAATGGTATATAACAGCTGCTAAAAAATGGCGTAACGGGGGATAGCAGCAATAACGATCCGTTATTATCGTTATCCCATTTTTTTCATCAACACTCAGCATAAATTATAATAATAAAAAAAAGGCTTTCAAGTTTCAACAATGAACAACCAAGATTTCCAAAAATCAGAATAAAACAAGACTGCAAAAGCAAGAATAAAAACAAAAGCCAAAAGAAAAGAATCCCTGCTTATAACTCATTCTCATTTTCTCTCTTCTTAGTTTCAAAATTTGTCAAAAAAATCTTAGAAAATAATATCAACTATCAGTCATTCAATCGGTAGCTACTCAAATTCAAATCAGCTTCAAATCTTTAATCAATAATCAAAATAAAAAAAGGTAAGAAAAAATTAAATTACCTATTTTTTTGTAAAATTTTTGTAGAATAGTGTTGATCTTTGTATTTATGATAATCTGAGCGAGAGAGATGATGGTATGAGAGAGAGAGATGTAGAAAAAATAAGGAATTGGTTGAGTTGATTTGGAAGATTGACCATCAATGCCATGAAAAAACTTGAAGAGGAGTAAAGAAAATTTTGGGGGTCGAAAAGAGAATCGGGGAGGGTTTCTCATCTCAGAATGGGGTGGTGGGTTGGGGGTGGGATGGGATATGGGATTGGGTGGGGTGGGGTGCTTAGGGGGTAGGGTGAGGGGGTGGGGTGGGGTGGGAATCAGTGGGGTAGGGTGCTTGTGGGGTAAGGTGTGGTGGGGTGCATTGGGGAGTAGGGTGGAGTGGATGATTTTTATTTAATTTTATAATTAATTTTATTAAAATGTAAATTTAAAATTTCATAATTTTTAAAATTTTTTTAGATAAAATTTAATTATAGGGATTGAGATTTTATAATTGAAAAAATTAAGAGATTAATAATTTATATGAAATATATAGGGATTTTAGATGAAAAATTTTAATAAATTTTTTTATATAAGTTAGATGAAAAATAATTAAAATTAAATATTATATTTTATTTTTTTATTTATTAATTTATAATTTTATATTTGAAATTTAATAATTTTTTTATTGTTTTGGTATTTATATTGTTGTCAATTCTTTTGCTATTAAATTAATTCATATTAATTATTTTTAATTTTGTGTAATTATTGAATATTCTATTTATTATATAATATAATGAAAGTAATTTGTGATAAATTTTTTTTTGCATCAACTAGTATATAAAAAAGATTAAGTTACTCAATAAATTTAGCATTTTACGATCTATTACTTTTAAGATTAAAAACTAAAAATTAAAAAATTTAATGTAGATTCAATTTTTAATGATGAAATAAGTAACATTAATATTTTTAAATATAAGTTTATTTTATTTTTATACAAAATAGCAAGCATGCCACCACGTGAAGAGTTTCCAAGCAAAGGAGTAGAGGGCGCACCAAGTAATGATATAGGTTGGCATTTTGGAACACTTATGCCAAATATAAAAGGAAATGTTTTATGCAAACTTTGTGGTAAAGTTGTAAAAGGGGAAATAACACGTTTCAAGTAACATATTGCTCATAAAACACCCAATGTTGCACCATGCCCCAATGTTATTGGTATGTTATGTTTTTATAATTCCTTTGAAAATATTATTGTTAATTTCTCAATAAAAATTACAAAATTATATAAACATGTACAACTAATTTTTCCTTTTTTCTTAACTATATTGTTAATAGGTTTAGTAAAGAAAGTATAATGAAGCTTCTTCAAGAAAGCAAATAAAAAAAAGTTGAGAACAAAAAGAGAAAGGATGAATTCTTATCATAATTAAGAAGGGAATTGATGAAGACAAGAAAGCAAACTATGAAGGTTTTATTGATGAAAACATTATTACTAGACAAGCTATGCAAGACAGTATCCAATCATAATATGAGTGGCATAGAAGACAAGATTCAGAGAAAGAACTGGTGGTTGGAGTAATATACATGAAGAGGGACAAAGCTTTCATGGCTTAGTTGCTGAATATTTTGAGAAAAAAACAAGGAAATCAACTACAAGTGAGTTTGAATTTTCATTAAGAGGGGCTATACCTGAATTAGTTAGAAGTAAGAGTTCAAAGCAACTAAAAATAAGTGATTCATTTTTAAAGACATTAAAAAAGAAGATGGGTGAATTAGTATCAAAATTTTTGATATATAATCGACTTCTTTTTCAAATAACAAACTCTCTATGGTTGCATAATTTGATTTATGTGGCAGCAAAAATTGACCAACATGTGAAACTTTCAACACCTTATGAGGTCTCAGATGTGTATTTAGAGTTTGAGTATCAACAAATTCATGAATGGGTTAATGGATTAAAAGCTTATTGGAATGAATTGGGTGCCACTTTGATGTGTGATGGTTGGACCAACCGTTTGAATCAAATGCATATCATTAATTTTCTTGTTTATTGTAGTAAAGGGACCATTTTTTGAAAATCTATAGATGTCTTAAATGTTCGTAGTAAAGATGCAAACTTCTACTACATATTATTGGATGAAGCTGTGGAAGAAATTAGGAAAAAATACATTGTTCAAATAGTCACTGATAATGAGGCAACACTTAAGGCTGTAAGAAAAAGACTAATGGAGAAGAGACAATATTTGTATTGGATAGCATGTTCAACTCATTGTTTGGACTTGTGCCTTAAGGATATTGGCAAGAAAAAAAAATATGGCAAAGGTTTTGGATGATGCAAAAAAAGTGACTTGTTTTATATACAATCACATTTCGACTGTTAATTTGATGAAGAAATATACACAAGGGAAGCAAATACTTCATCCTGCTCTTACCTGATTTGCCACTCATTTTATACAGTTAGAAGAAATAACAAAGCAAAAGAAAAGTTTGAAAGAGATGTTCAATTTAAAAGTTAGTACTTAGTAATTAGTATAGTTATTTAATCTAGCATCTTTGTATGATATCATTGTTTAAAATATTAATTTAAAATATATTACTCTAAAAATTTATTATTGAATATATAGGAATTTAGAGAATCAAAATGAGGCAACAAAAATCAAGACCTGTTTATGAAGCCAAAGAAATCATTTTGGGAAAAGATTTTTGGAAAAAAGCAAGTGATATAATAAAAGTTTATGAGCCTTTGGTAAAAGTGTTGTGCCTTGTTGATGGTGATGAAAATCCAACAATGGGATTTATTTACAAGGCGATGGATAGAGCTAAATAAGCAATCCAGCAAAATTATCATTATTCTACTAAATATGAAAAGATTATTGATAATAGATGGAATTTCATACATTTTGACTTACATTTAGCTGGTAAGTAAATCAAGAATATAGATTGTATTTAAAAAATATGTTTATTTTTTATGCTTAAATTGCTTATATATTTATTTTTTATTACTTTAATATTATATTATTATGAATTATTGGTAGGTTACTGTCTAAATCCACAATTTCAATTTGGAGTGGAGCATTATGAAAATGTACTTAAAGAAATATTAGACGGTACAAGAGCAGTTATTGAAAGATTAGAACCTTATATAGATACTTAAATCAAAATGATTAATTAGGTTAGTATTTAATACTATTTTATAACTTTGACATTTATTTTATGCATTAAAAATAGAATTATTTTTTATTTATTCATTTATTATTGTATTTTTAATTGATGTAGTTGCTATTATTTCAAGACAAGTATGAAACATTTGGTACTACACAGGCACATAGAACTTGGAAGCAAATGAATCCAGGTAATTAGAAAATTAAATAATTATAATTTATTTATATTATTTAATTGAATAGCACATTCAAATTTAATTTAAATAATTTTATATAGCTAAGTGGGGGGGGGACAATATATGGCACTTATGTTCCTGAATTACAAAAACTAGCAATAAAAGTGCTTAGTCAAATGATATTTGCTAGAAATTGTAAATATAACTGGAGCACATTTAGCTATATTCACACCAAAGCAAGAAACAGATTGAAGTTTGAAAAACTTTAGAAACTTGTATATACCCATTATAACATGAGGCTGATGATGAGACATCAAAAAAGAATAAGCATTAAAAAAGAATGAGCATTGACAAGATAAATAATAGTTTTAATCTTATTAGCCTTGACCATATTTTTGAAGATGATGATCTACTAATAGAATGGTTGCAAGAGAAAGAAAATCCTTTGTTAAATGGTCAAAACTCTAATTGGTTACCTACAAATAATTATGATAATGAAATGAATTTTGAACAATCATGCCAATCTCAAGAAAGGAATGTGTCTCATTCAAGTTCAAGTCCAACACTAAGTCAGATTGATGATGGTTGGGGTTTAAGTCCAAATGATGGTGATGGTGATGGTGCAAATTTTGGTGGTAATATGGATGCAAATCAACCATATAGCCCACTTAGAGGAGAATTTGGCTTTGTTGCTACTAGTGGACTTTTTATTAACATGGTAGAATATGGAGTAAATCCATTTGCTAAATCTAGTGGGGGTCAAAGTTCACATACAGCTTGATCAAAGAGAAAAGCCAAGAAACACCATTATGATATTTCTAGAGGTTCTTCATCTTTAGGTAGGAGACTAAATTCTAGTAACTTTGAGTATAGTGAATCATCTGCTAGTACTCAAGGATGTTACTATCCATCGGAACAACCTAATTTTCAACCTCCTCATGGTTATTCACCTTTATATAGTTATTATCCACCACATATGTATCATTCACCTTAAATATCCACCACAGATGTATCATCTACCTCAAATGTATGCTCCATTTTAAATGTATCATTTACCACAAATGTATCCCCCACCATAAATGTATCATCCTCAAATATATCCTTCACCTCAAATGCATCAAAAACAAAGGCCACAAGGATGGGGATGGAGTCAACTTGACTCTCAAAATGAAAATAGAGAATTTGATCCTCCTCGTCATTCTACCATGTGGTAAAATTTGAAATATATATCAATAGTTATAGTTGATAGAATTTGAAATTATTATATTTTTAAGTTTGTAATTTTATTAAATATAGATGCTTGGTATTTAATATATTATGTTTTGTTAATATCTTGATTTGTCTAGAATTAACATTGAATATGAACTTGGCTTAAGCAAAAATTTTGTTGCTAAACCAAATATGAATGTTTTATTATAATCTAACTTAAATTGTGAATAATTGTTTTTAGAAAATAAAAAATATAGTATGATAAACTATTTTTAAAATCATTAAATAAGAGGTTTTATGATTATAATTATAATTATTATATTTTATAACAAATTGTGCAAAGTTAAAAAAATTCACGATCGTGATGACCTTGATGACTGCAATGATCTTCGTTATATCTGAAAAAGCGATAAATGCGATGCGACCGAAAATGTCATTGCGATAGCTATTTAAATACCTAGGTTTCACTATAGGGGTTTTGGTTTTTAGAGACATTTTTTTATCGTTTAGCGGCGTTTATTAATGCCACTATAAGGTTTGTGATGTTTGCAAAAAATGCTACACAGAGTGTCGCCTATACATGTGTCGTGGTAAATAGCGACGTTTTCAAAAAAATGCCTCAATATTGTGGCATTTATATCTAAAATGTCACATTTTTAGAAGCATTTATATCTTTAAGACGTCACTACTTTAAAGGTGTTTGAATCTGAAAATGGCTCAATATTAGCGGCGTTTGTATCTTTTACTCGCCACTAATTTTGTGGCATTTTTATGAGAAAAACACCGTTGCATTGACGGCATTTGTATCAGAAAACATCACTACTTTAGAGGCATTTGAATCTTAAAATGCCTTAATATTAGTGGCATTTGTATATTGTAGGCGCCACTAATTCAGTGGCATTGTTATGAGAAAAACGCCGTTCTTTAGTGGGGTTTCTATAAAAAATACCACCTAACTAGCGGCGTTTGCTGGAAAGAGCACAACTACTTATAGTAGTGTTTTATGCTACAAATGCCACTAAATTATTCATTTCGTAGCATTACCCAACGCAAACGCCGCCATTATGTAAAAATGTATTTTTTTTAATTTGTTATTCAGAAACTAAAATTAATATTAACTTCATTCACGTTTAAATATACATTCAATTAATACAAAGTTTAATAATTAGTATAATAACATTCAAATATTTTTAATACATTAACAAAATAAAAAATTAAAATGTATAAATGGATGACTGCATACATTTTACTGGCTACCAATTGATGAAGAAAATTTTTCACCTTGATCACTAACGTGCTCAAGAACCTGCTAAATAATACCATACAATTTTAACACTTCATTGTATGCTTTTTTTTTATTTAAAAATTTTAATATTTACTAAATATAATACCTGAGTTGGTGGAGCACCAAGATCATTTCCTGGAAATTATTGTTACACAAAATTCATAAAATGATTGAATCGATCATGCAATTGCTGAAATTTTGCACGCTTTAGCTTTATTCTAGCACGTTATTCTTTAATTTTGGTACGCTCCTGTTCTCTTTTTGCTTTCATTTGCTGAAAACGTTGTTGCTAGTTTGCAACTTCCCTCTCAATATTGAAATGTCTCGTGAAGACTGACTTGCAAATAGTATAAATTACGGAGAGTTATATCTATAGTAGGCAGATGGTGTTGGATCCAATCCAAGGCTTCAGACCCGTCCATGCCTTTCTTTTCTAGCAACTTCTATGAATATTCGATTTTTCATTTCTTGTATGTTGAGAGAACCTTTAATTTCAGCAGCCATTTTCTCTTTCACTTTCTTCTATGAATTTGTCATATACAACTATCAAGTTTAACGATTAATTGATTATATGTTAAAAAGAGTAAATATTTACTTTATGTTAAAATAGATGATACAAATTACTACAATTTCTTATGTTTTGACATTCATGTAAGATCCATCTTTTTTTGTGTGTGTTATGCGAAAAAGTTTCACACGTCCAATTGTACCACCCATCTCATTCTCCTATACAAAAACATATGTTATTTGATAAGATACATATCAACTGCAACTTATTTATGCATATCAATCATAGCAATCAAGTATTAAAATTTTGAATAATTTTAATCTCATTTATTTATATTTTGGCCTTGTAATAACATAATAGTATTAAACATACGCAAAGAATAAAAGTATTTTAGACTTTCACACATATCGATCATGGAAACCAAATTCAATTATTTTCTCCCAGTTCAATATGAAGGATTGAAGCCATTTAATATGTTGAATGGCATCCAAAATTTATTTGTATATTTGCCTTTTATATGCAAAAATATTCCCAAACAGACATAACTGATAACTTTTTCTCCCATATCAACCATAGAAACTAAGTTCAATCAACCAAAAAAGCTTAATATCAAGTACTGAAGTTATCGAAATTGTTAAAATACAACAATAACAACAACCAGATATTAAAGGCCTAAATATACATAAACAGTAACTTTTCATACATATCATCTGTGTAACTAAGTTCAAAACTTTCGATAAGTTTAATATCATGTATTGAAACAATCAAATCTATTAAAATAGAACAATAAATGTTAATTAGCATATTTACCTTTTAATGGCAGAAAAAACTCATTTATTGGAATAAGTTAATTATCATAAACTTATGATTTCTTTTTGCTTTCTTGCAAAACTTTTTGATCCACTTGTGTGGTTATATTTCTGTTGCTTTTTGCTACCAATCCCAATCTGTTCTCTTTCTTATCATAAAAAATAATTGCATATATGATAGTAATACAAATATTACCAACTGAACTATCAAACACTTTCGTCATTTCATTCTATTATACAAAGTTATAAACTAGTACCTCTCATTTTCTTGAGAATCAAAATTTAACCAGTTGTTCATATTGCAACCTAATCACATTACGGGGTAGATTTTGCATCATCGCCTCTGCAGTAGTATTTCGATCGAAATACTTATTTTTTAAACTATGCTTATAATCTTTCCATTTCTTTCTTAATGACTTAAGCACAAATGAAGTTGGTATTTCAAGTACAAATCTTAACTATAATAATACAATAAGAAAAGTTTGAATAAGTAAACAAAATGTAAAATAAAAAATTTGAATTATCTAATTAATCATACTAATACTTCAATAAAGTTTAACGCATCGACCTTAACTTTTTATGGAACATTATGCCATGTTTCATAATGAATAGGCAATTTCATTCGATTACGGGCTAGCATGCCTAGAAATCCAGCTAATAGTTGATCCTCTTCACTAATTGGTTGCCATCAAAGTTTGCAGACACTACAATATGCTCGTTAAGAGGCGGTGCAAACAATTCCTTTAAAGTTGTCCGGCCTCTAGTCCTTCGTTGACCATTGTTATCAACTGCAACAAATATAAAATATATTTGTAAAATCGTAATACTTTTATCATTATACTTGAATTCTAAAATTAGAGTATATCATACCCGCATTCAAATTTAAAGCATAATTAATTGATGGGGTACTATCTAAACCTGACCTCTTATATTGCCAGATCCAATATCAGTTAAAAGGTTAGAAGTACAGAGTTAGATCCGACAGTACGTTCATTTAGCTCTAAAAGATTCAGTCCATAGCCAATATCTATAGGTGCCACAGACGA
This sequence comes from Durio zibethinus, assembly GCF_047325235.1. Classification (NCBI taxonomy): domain Eukaryota; kingdom Viridiplantae; phylum Streptophyta; class Magnoliopsida; order Malvales; family Malvaceae; genus Durio; species Durio zibethinus. The sequence goes on from NC_143170.1 coordinate 28,373,581, forward strand.
TTTTAAACTAATATCTCTGATATGTTTTCCTTTCAACCTACTTCTCCGCGTTGTAGCTTACCTACATCATAAAAGTGAATATAGAAAAAATGTTAGTTCAAAAGGTATATAAAGACATTGACAACTTAAGAAATCAAAACCTATGATATATAAAGAACATATCGATTTAATTAAATCAAAATATAATGTATGATTTAGAAGATAATAATTATACAATAGTGAATGCGATATTATTTACATACTATTATTTACTACATTATGTCTTAAACACTCGAATTACAAATTATAGATGCATGGAATCATGGTTCGTAAATATCTTCAGTAACATCTTCGTGGACGAACTGAGCATAGGTATTGGAGATATTCTCATCCAAGTTTTGTTAAGCAAAAGAATAACATTCAGTTCCATGTTCAATATCATCTTTGGTATCTAACCCCATATCAAATAAGTCTCTAGGTGTGTTTCGAAGAACAACAAACTAACCCAATTCTTTTGGATCTTCAGAGTAAAATACTTGTTTGACTTGAGGTGAAAATACATAAGGTTCATCGATGAGTTGTTGTCCAGTGTGAATTAATCGAGAAAAATTCACAAGTATAAATTCATACTGATATTTCTTAAGATCCCTCGCACTATTCACATCAGCCCAATCATACCGAAATAAGATAACTTTTCACTTGCCATAATAATCCAACTCAATGATGTCATTAATCATGCCATAATAGTCAACATTTTCCTCTAAAGGGTTTGTGTCCCTAGCACTAGCATAGCTAGTAGTTGATGAAATCACAATAACTCCTAAATTTTGTGTACTTTTAAATCTCTTACGAGATTTTGTGTGAAATCTAAATCCATTGATGATGAAACCTTTGTATCATTTCACAATCCAGTTCGAACCGTGTAAAAGACATGTCACGTCTTCACTAACAAGCCTTCCACTCCAAACCTGTAAAAGTGGAATAAATATATATATATATGTTATTAATGTTATTTTTACCGTTAGCATTCTATGTAGATAAAAAATAATGGGAAGTATGGCATTACTTACAGTTGCTCCTAACCATTCATGAAAATTTTCAATGAACAACTTATCAAGCACTTGAGGGTTTGATCGTCGATAATGTGCATGATCTCTCAAATTATTTCTATACTCACTATAAAGCATCATGATAAAGTATTAGCAATAAAAAAGACACAATAAATTATGCCTAATGTAATGAATAATTTCCTTGCTAAACAACTTATGTGCAAAATGATTCAATTAAGTCATGATGAAAAAGAACATATCGATGTACTTGTGCCCAAGATTTATCATCTAACTCCACCAATGCAGCTTTGCTTATGGGTTGTCCAAAACTTTGAAAAAGATAATTGTAGGCTGAGTCTGTATGCTGTATACTAACATTTCTCGAAGGTCTATTAAATCTCATTTCAACATCTTCCAAATAATGAGAACAAAATGTCATAAACTCTTCTGCTAAATATCCTTTAGCAATAAAACCTTACGGATAGCGTTTGTTATGAGAATAAGACTTTAACCTCCCCAAAAACCTATAGCATAAAATATTAGTCATATGTTATTTTAAGTAGATTGGCTTGATAATGAATAAAAAGGTAATCAATCTATTAACTAATAATACCTTTCAATAAGATACATCAATCGATAATAAACCAGCCCACCGACTTTTGCTTCATATGAAAGGTGGATAACCAAATGCATCATAATAGTAAAGAAGTTTGAAGGAAAGATCTTTTCTAAATGGCATAAAGTAATCACAGCTCGATCTTGAACTTTATCAAGCTTTTCTATATTTATACATTTCTGACATAGAAATTTAAATTTGTTACTCAATTCAATTACCACAGAAGTCACTTGCTTTGACATTGATGAACATAAAGCAATTAGAAGTAAGTTTTGCATCAAAATGTGATAATCATGTGACTTCAATGAAGAAAGTTTTTGCTCTTTCATATTCATACATCTTGATATATTTGACGTATAGCCATCAGAAACTTTGACATTTTCAAAACCTTGCAAAACACATCTTTTTTAGCTTTAGAAATCTGAAAACAAGTAGCAGCCAATGATATTTTCCATTAGAAAGCAACATTGGATTAAGGTCTGGGTGAATTCCCATATCAACTAGGTCAAGCTGACTTTTTCAGTCATCTTTGGATCTTCTATTCATATTGAGATTTGTCTTGATAAAATTTTTATAAACATTTTTCTCTATGTGCATCAAATCAAGGTTATGGCATAATAAATTATATTCTCAATAAGGCAACTCAACAAAATATACTTCTTTTTTCCCCAACTCATACTTATTGGGGTCATTTACTTCATCATCCTCTTTATCACTTTGAACATCAAGATTACCAACTTCTGTATGACTATCACCAACTTTCGTAATATGAGGCCAGACACCTTCAAAGATGTCCCTCACTCTTTTCCTTGATGGAGTCATTTTTTCATATGTGAAATTGATATCTTTTAACTTTGACAAGATATTAGACCCACTAATGGGTAAAAACGATCTCATCAACTCTTCAGTTTCATCAAAGAGATGTTTTTTGAATCTAAATCAATGATTATCATCTAACCATTGATGATGTCCCATATAACAGAACTTCCTACCATTACATAACCACGTCGAACATGTCTGTGCAGCATAACATGGATAAGCATAATGACCTTTTGTATTCCAACCAAATAAATTCGCATAAGCATGAAAATCATTGATAGTCTATAATAAAGTAGCACATATATTGAAGTTTTTTGCTTTTGATGCATCATAGGTCTTAACTCCTTCCCATAATTGCTTTAACTCTTTAATAAGAGGTTGTAAGTAGATGTCTATATCATTACCCGGATCTTTTTCTCTAAAAATTATCATAGACAATATAAATGATTGTTGTTTTATAGCAATCCATGGTGGCAAATTGTAAAGAATCAATATAATTGACCAAGTACTATAAGAAGTACTCATCATTTTGAATAGGTTGAATCCATCAGATACCAGTCCAAGCATAACATTTCAAAGATCAAATGCAAAGTCTGAAAACCTAGAATGAAATGACTTTCATGCCAAAAAATTTTTAGGATGCCTCAATGATCCATCATCTGTTCACTTCTTATGATGCCACCTCATTGAATTTGTAGTTTTGAAAGACATGTAGAATCGTTAAAGTCTTGGTATTAATGAAAAATAGCGTAAAACCTTAACAGGTTTTTTTTTTATATATACCTCATCACCATCATCATTCAACTTTTCATCGAGGTTTATGTCGACCCAACGAGAGATACCACACAAATGACAAGATTCTTGATTTTTCCTATTCTTTCATTACAACATGTAATCATTAGGACAACTATGAATTTTCTCATATCTGAGACCTAAATCCTTAATCATTTTCTTTGATTCCCTACAAGATTTAAGGATTTTTGTATAAGGAAACATTTCTTTCATAAATTGTAATAATAAAGTCAAAGAGTTTTTTATCCATCCACATGAGCATTTTAAGTGAAAAAGACGAACATAGAAAGATAACCTTGAATGCTTCGATCCCTCAAAAAGTTTTTCATTCATCTTCTCAAGTAACTTATAAAACTTTGATGTTTCTTCTCTAGGTTGTTGGTCATGTACACCTATTCCAGGTTTACCAAATTCATGCATTTCAACATTAGACTGATTAAATCCTTCATTTTGGGGAGAAAGATTACGAAAATTTTGGTTATGAATGTTAAAAGCATCTCGCAACATGCCCTCGATGTCATCTGCTGTAAAAGGATCATGTTAGTGATGGAGAGCCTTTGATGTTGAAAGAACTATAGTAAAAGACTTGATAGTACAGACTCTCCATGACAATACCAATTACCATATCTCGATGAAATCCAATACAAATTAAATGCTCATAAACAACTTGATGCATTTGCCACTTGATATTAGCACATTTCATACATGGGCATAATATCATATTATCTTCACTTGTATTCTCAAATGTAAAATCAAGAAAATTTTTCACTCTATCTCCGTACTCTTGACTTAATCTTGACTTTTGCATTCAACTCTTATTCATTTATTAGTTGCTACATTATTAGACCAAATGTATATAAATAATTAATATGAAAATGAACATGAACAATACTTAAGTTTACTATGTTTTAAACAAAAGATAATAACAAGACTAGTACTTACGTAAAACAAGAACTCCTTGTTGTGAAGTAATTTATTAGCTACCAGATATTATGATTGTTAAAACTCTGCTACTAATGTAGATAGTACCCAAGAGTATTTGTAGTTGGGGTTAACATAAGGTGAAATAAGGTGGGTTTTGGAGAAAAATTCTTTCACCAAAAAGAAAATCTTGAATTGCAAAAGTTGAAGAATCAGTCGAATGAAGTAAAAGCTAAAGTCAACAAGTAATGAATAGTCAAAATAGGGTTCTAAAAGACAATGCTCGAATTCTAAAAGTGGAAGGAAAGGGAAAGTAAATTGTACATGGTTTAGAAAGAGAAATATTATAATAATAAAGATCCAGCTTGAAGTTAGTGATTGGATGCGCTAAGTTTGGAAAGATTTTTATTGGACAGGATTATAAAAGGCGTTTACTAACAAAAAACACCAGCAATAATTCCCTCATAAATATTTTTTGAATATATTATAGGCACCTTGAACATATCACCACATAAATTTTAACAGGTTATTGAAGGCATATATCCTTTAATAATTCCTATCACAGTTTATAGATAATTAGTGAAGGTGGTTTCAGATAATAATGCCTTTAATAATTTCCTTAAAAAAAGTTTTTTGGATTATTAAAGGTGTCTTTTATTATGAAAAGCCTTTAATATATCACGATGGTTATGAAAGGCATTTATTCAAAAAGTCACCTTCAATATACCTTTAAACTTTGTAATCCATTACTGAAGGCATTTGTTAATAACAGACACCTTAAAAATTTTCTCACTAAAAATTTTGAGAATCAGTAAAGGCATCTTCTACTATAAAATACGTTTTATATACCACCACATAAATTTTAACATGGTTATTAAAGGCGTATACCCAAGAAAGATGCCTTTAATAATTCCTATCACAGTTTGTATATAATTAGTGAAGACTGTTGTAGATAACAACGCCTTTAATAATTTTTCTAAAAAAATTTTTCGGATTATTAAAGGCGTCTTTTATTATGACACGCCTTTAATATACCATGATGGTTATGGAAGGCGTTTATTTGAAAAGGCATCTTTAATTTACCTTTAAACTTAGTAATCCATTACTGAAGGTGTTTATTAATAACAGACGCCTTCAAAATTTTTTTGCTAAAAATTTTGAGAATTATTAAAGGCATATTCTAGTGTAAAATGCCTTCTATATACCGCCACACAAATTCTAACATGATTATTGAAGGCGTATATCCAAGAAAGATGCCTTTAATAATTTCTATCACAGTTTGTAGATAATTAGTAAAGGTAATTTTTTACTGAAAATGCCTTTTATATTAAGAATTAGAAAAGGTATTTTTTTTAATAAAAAAATGCCTTTAACAAGTTGGTTGGACAATTTTAAAGGCTTATAATTAAAAGCATCTTTTTTGTAAAAAAATGCCTTCAATAATCTCCAATAAAATTTTCAAGTGATTATTGAAGGCGTTTTTCCATGGAAATGCCTTTAATAATTAATTTTATATTCATTTTCCTACCTTGAACATAGGAATTTGTAAGGGGCTGGAACCCAGAACGATTAAAAGCTGAGTTATTCAACCAAACAAACCATACCCTTAAACACATTTCTAGCAGACCATTGGTTTTTTTCTCCCATTCCTCGCCATCGACTTTCAACAAATCATCGCTATGAACCTTTATTTTAATCGATAAGTCTTTTTTTTAGTTTACTATATTATTTACAATATTTATTAGAGAATTTTTGTTTTTTCGGTTCCTTAATATTGACATATGCGTTTATATATTTTCATTAATATCATCGTCAGCATAGTCGTCCAAGATTCTATTCATATTGCAAGTATGCTGTTTCTATGTAGTATGCATTAAATATTGTGGTTTGTTGAACCTTGTTGACTATTAATGTATTGCTGAATGGTATTGTATGATATTGGGGGTCTGAATCATATTTCATGCTGAATAGTTTGCTAAATCTTGTTGTCTAATATTGTTTTGCTGAATGGGTTTGAATGAAATTGATGGGCTGAATCGTATGCTAAATGGTGTTTCTAAGTGGTTTGCTAAAGGGTGTGTATGAGCACTTTGTTGAATGATGTGCTAAATGTTGTTTCTGTACATAGTATGGTATTAGTTGTATTAAATTAAGTATAATGATCAATTTAGATGGTTATATTGTGTAATTCGTATAATTATGATCAATATTACAGGTATTATAGACTCCGAACAACATCATTCTCCTTCTAATGAACATGCAAAAAAAAAAGTGTAGGCCAAAAAAGAAAGGGAAGGGGCCCAAATAAACAAATCAAAGTGAATGACACAAAAATTCATGTTGACTTCAATCAAAGTGGGCAGCCTGTGTCGAAGGAAGCTGCCAAGATGGCTACTCATATTGGAGCCATCGTCCGTCAAAGGATTTCAATTACGAACACTAATTGGTGATGAGTTCTTGATGATTTAAAAGATAAGATATGGCAGTATGTTGTGGTATGTTTATTCAACTATTTCATAAAATTTGTTAAATGATAATTTAATTGAAATTCAATATGTTGATACAATTGTGTTAACTTATTTAGGAACGGTTCAACTTCCCAATTGAATGTAAAAAGATTGTGGTGCAATCTGCTAAGAAAGCTTTCAAAGATTTTAAAAGCAGATTGACAACCCAATATATATTACCGTTGGTTAGTGAATGTGATGTTTTGGCTGTTCTACCTGCAGCATATGCAGATGTCATAAGTGTTAAAGATTGGATAAATTTTTTTCAATATCAGCTTTTAGAAGATTTCTTAGTATGCAAACCCATTACCAAAATAGTCCAAGTTTATAAGTCTTTAATGCAATACAGCCTTTCATCTTCATATGTGATTGATGTAATTTCTTGATTTTGTAGAAAATCAAAGAACAACATCGGGACATTTGGGCCAAACAACAATATCACCATCGAACAATAAGAAAAGGATATGCAAATGTAAAGTATGGGGTTATATGTATTCGGACACTTGTTTTATACTCATTAATGAATATTTATGAATATTCATTTCATACATTATGATTCTTTTATTACGATAATTTAATAAAAATCAGTGAGCTCAAACTTAAAAGTTTCTAGATGGGATGTCTAGAAACAAAGACATCTATGAAAGGATAGATCTTTCGTAGATGAAGCAACCGAGGAAATGGCAAAAAAGATTGTATGTATAACTGCTTTTTTGATATAATGTATGATTGACATTGTGGTTGTATGCATGAGTGTATACTAGCTTGTGTATATTTGTTCTAACAGCCCAACTTATTATTGTCTTTCAGGATGATTATGCTACCAAAGTAAAATCTAGTGAACTGGCAACCTAGTATGGTAAAGATCCTTTGTCTTTAGCATTAAGTGCTAAAGAAAGGCCTGGTCGAGTTCGTGGGGTTAGTAAATTTGTCTTGCCATCAACGTATTTTAGTAAACAACCAAAAACCCCCCGAATGAGAAATGCACAATATGAAGCAATAATTGAGCAACAATAACAACAAATTAATGACTAGGAACAACACCTCAATGACCAACAGCAAAGACTCACTGCTTTGGAGTCCATGTTGGCAGCAATGTAGTAGGTTATGCCAGTAGCCCGGCCTGATAGCATCATCCCCGTACGAGAAGCTTTCGTTGTAAGTAAAGAAGTGATCCCATCATCCGCTACCACCCAAGAAGTATGATATTATTTGTAATTTGAATATTAATTTGTTTATTATATTAATTGATTTGGTTTTAGACTTGTATTTCATTAAATATTATAGGAGGATGTTCAAACTCAAAGTATGACCCTTGCCCAGGTTTCCATGGATGAGTTAACAAAATATTCGCTGGAGCATTTATTTGGTAGAAACTTTATATCCATTGAGTTTGAGGAAGACTTATTTGACAAACAATCATTTTCTTTCATTGGTGTGGATGAGGTGAAAGAATTTTGTGAAATGGATGAATTATCAGCTGTTGAAATCATTGCTTATATGAAGTTAGCTTATAAATACAAATATGCACATTCAATATGTAATAAGTTAGTATTAGGGTGTAATACTAACTAGCAGTGTTGATTGCTATCGTGTAGCTTCTTATATAGAGAGCTGAATGGGAGACAATTGACAAACATATTTAGATTCATTGACCCCAACTTTATTAGTGAGCAGAGTGGCACAGTTATGTATCATGCTAATCATGTGATCCTATGCATGAAAAGATTGACTAATTATTATTTGCTTCCTTATAATGCGCAGTAAGCTATATTCCAACCTTAATTACTCCAACCTGCTCCATTCTATGATCTGATGCATATTTTAAGTATATCATTGTTATTATTTTACAGTCGTCATTGGGTGCTTATTGTGATTGACACCAAATCCTTAATGCCATACCTTCTTAATTCAGTAAATCCAACGGTGATGCCTAACCTCGACATTCAAACTTTTATAAAGAAGTATTATAGTACTTTATTATAATATATATGTTCTATTTCTTTATAAGTAATTTTATTTATGTTCCCATTAATTTTTTTCTTTTCAATTTAAGGTAATATCTGTATTCAATAAGAAGAGAAAGAAATCCAAATAGGTGTCATTACCGATAAATGTGAAATATATTCTTTTAATGCTTAGTTTGTGTAGATAAATATTTTTTAAATCGACTTAATTTAATTTTCAAGTATCTTATCAACCCAGTAATATTGAATGTGGATATTATGTCCTTAATTTTATGCGGGAGATAGTGTTACATGATTTTATGACCACACATTTAAGGTTAGTATAAATTTCATAAACTCATTATATATTTTAAAAAATAAAATGGTACATTATGGTCTCATTTCTTAACATTTACTTATGATATTTTTTTGTAGTGGAAGGAAAAAGAAAGCTTCACGAAAGAATAACTGGATGAAATCCGTAAAAAATGGTGTGATTTTGTATTGTCATTTATCAATGTTGATAAACCTTTAGGTTAGACATTGTTGGTTGAATGTAAATATATATTGCACAAATTGTTATAATGTTTTTAACATGCCATGTTGAATGGAAACTTTAAGTTTGTACATTAGGGGTATTGGTTTAATATTATTATTATACTTAATATGAATACACTATGTGTACTTAATAAATTAATGAGTATGATTATTTCATAAAAGTATATTAATATGACAATGTTATCAGTTTTAATTTTGGATGTGTGGTTAATTTATTGAAATACAACAATGTTCATTATGTAAATTCCAAAATGTAATTCATAGTATTAGATATATAAACCAAATGTTTTCTAGGCATAAATATATAACTGACAGCAAACATTTTTCTGGGCATATATAAACCTACAACTGACTTCACATATACAATATCAAATATGGTTTTTAGATGCGATTAATGAAGGCATTTTTAGCAAGGAAATGCCTTCAATCACCCCTAACAAAAAACATTGAAGGTGTTTTTTTACCAAAATCACATTCAATAATACCAACTAAAAATTAATCGAATGGATTATGAAAGGTGTTTTTCTATGGGTAACGCCTTCAATAATCCCATACAAAATGTTTATGAAGGCGTTTTTGGATATAGCCGCCTTCAATAATCTGACAATTAAAATTTATCGTTGGGAATATTAAATGCGATTTGAGCTAAAAATGCCTTCAAGCATCCTATCAAAGTTTTGTCTATGGAATATTGAAGGCGTTTTTTACAAAACCGCCTTTAAAAATCACAAAAAAATTTTACTGATAGGATTATAGAAGATGAGTTCGACCAAAAATGCCTTTAAGAATCGACTCAATATTTTTCCTATGGATTATTAAGGGTGTCTCTCCATGAAAAATGCCTTCAATATTCTATGAAAGTTTTTTAAAAGCAATTGGTGAAGGCGTTTTTGCAAGAAAATGCCTAAAATAATCAATAACAAATAATATATGCAAAAACAAAAAAAAAAGGCTAAAGGATAGATCGAACCAACAACCTTATGGTAAACATCTGTACAATCTAAACAATTTGATAAGCTTAATATTGAATGTAATTTTGAACAAAATAAATTTAATAAGTCTATGGAATTATTTGGTTCAAATGTTAAAGGCGTTTCTTGTAGACAATGCCTTCATTTATCTCATACAATTTTTTATGACGTGATTATTGAAGGTGTTATTTGTCAAAAATATGCCTTAACTATTCATTGAAATTTTTAATAAAAAATATTCAAGGTGCTTTAGTTGAGAAACGCCTCTAATATCAAGTTTTAGGTAGCGTTTATAAGTAACAACGCCACTCTTTGAATATTTAGTGGCATTTGGATAATAAACACCTGAAGTGTTATAAAAACACGGAAGCTAGCGATGTTTGTAAGTAAAAGGCTGCTACAACACTGCCGCTAATATGCCATTTGATAGTCTTCCAATTCCTACAGGTGTTTTACCTGAAAGCTTGTTATCGTTCAGGCTTAAAGAAAACAATTTCGACAATTTTCCAACTTGTGCAGAATGATTCCTGAAAGTTGGTTGGAAGAAAGGTCAAGCTCCACTAATTGGTTCAGCTGACTAATCTCATCTGGGTTCTTACCGCCTATCATATTACCAGCAGCTTTCAGCAGTGTCAAGTTCCGACATTCTCCCCAATTTGATGAGAGCTCACCACTCAGTTTGTTGTAACTTAAGTCAATAAATGTGAGGTTTGGGTACACACCAAAATCTTGGGCTATGTTTCCTGTAAGTTGATTATTTTCAAGCCGAACTCTATACAAGGTCTTGCAATTCTTCAGGCTCTTTGGGATGGGACCTGAGAAGTTGTTGGAGGACGCACTGAAATTGACAAGCTTTCCACCTCCACAAATTTCTGACGGTAAGTTACCACTAAAGTTGTTGGTAGCCAGATTTAGAACTACTAATAATGAAAGATTTCCCAACTCTTCCAGTACAGGATCAGTTAAGTGGTTCATGTGCAAATATAGAATAGTGAACTTGTGCAAAGCTCCAAAACTAACAGGAATGTTTCCTGAAAGTTGAAGACTGGAAAGCTGAGAACAGTTAAACTGCTCAAATTACACAAAGATGGAGGGATAGGCCCATAGAAATGACTCCCATCTAGAGCTAGCAAAGAAAGATGTTTCAAATTCCCTATCTCATTAGGAATTCTGCCACTAAGCAAAGTATCTTGAAGGAGAAAATTTTTGAGACTTATGAGGCCAGTTTTGGATCGACTTGTTCCATCGGGGAATAAAGACGGGTATAATTCACCCGTTATGTTGTTTCGTAAATGTCAAGCTCATAAACTTGAGTGAGATTGGCAAGAGAGATAGGAAGCTGGCTGTTAAAATAATTTGTGGAAAGATCAAGGAACTGGAGTTTTGAAAGCAAACCAATGTTCGAAGGTATTTGCCTGTGAGCTGGTTTACTTTAAGATCAAGCCGAAGAAGGTGTGGGAAGGAAGAAAAATCTAAGTTTTCAATGTTAACTCTTAGACCTGTTTATGCAAGATTTATTTATATTACATTTATTGCATTATTGCAGGTTATTCCACGCCATTTGCATGGACTCTGAGTGATAGCATTGGCAGGAGCTGGAATGACCCATGACTAGAGAATAGACTGATTTCCGAGGCTTTCTTTCCATTTGAGCAAGGCCTCAGCTTCTCTATTTGGGGCAGAATTGGCATTCCAGGAAGAAGGCAATGCCAATAAAGCTAGAAAGAGTGTAAGAGAGAGATACTTTTCTTGGTAATTAGGCATAGTTTCACGAGGCCTTTTCTTTTTCTTACTTTTTCTCTGGTTCTGCTATTCAATGGCAATGGCATGATTTGCTTATATGGGGTATAAGTGAACTGTTGGCTTCTAACCCAACTCGCAAGTCAGAAGGCGACGTTTCTAAAGATCACAAATTCCACGTTAATGTGGAATACAGGCTACGATTTGAATTGACATTTGTGACAAATTCCCATCTAGATAGTAACACCACAGTTGAATCATCCCTTGCAAAATGAAACCAGTCTTTTAATCAGCATATTTTCTTCAAAAATCAGTGCTCATCTTGCAAGTTATTAATGGCATTAAAGAGGTAGAATATTGGCATTATAAGAAGTGAAGACCGGAGAAGTTGAAAATCCAGCCCCAGCTGAAGAAAGGCCAAACAACAAATGGATCAATTAAAAACGACGAGGGGACTAAATAAACAGCTTTTATCACAACTTATTTATTGTGTTAAAAGAAATTTCCCGCAATCAGTATTAATGTTAGGAAACAAACGAAACGATATAGATGGAATTAAAGTCTTAAATGGCTGACTTGAAGCCCAATCCCAACGAAATTTATAGGGCTAGAGTTGATCTTTTTATGTCATGGTTGGTGAATATGACGATGAATACGATAGAATAATAATAATTTATTATGTTTGATTTATATTTAAATAAAAAAATTAAATTATAAAGATGATTAATCATTTTCTTAATATAAGATGATTTAATCCTTTCAAAATAAATAAGATTATTTTTAATTTATAAAATTAAACTTACATTTAGTATTATGTCCTTAAAAATTATATCAACAATTTAAATATTATAAACTTTGATGAAAGATAATTTTGATTGATAAATAAATTATTCTATCATAATTCTTACACATATCAAATATAAAATAAAATGATAATATTTAATTTAATCCTAATTATAATGTTATTTTATTTTATTTTGTCATAACTTTATGTATTAAATGCATCCTTAGCAAATAAAACATCATTTTTACTCAATCATTCTTATCAAATATATAAGTATTTTTTTTTACTATTAACTATTTTTTAAAATTCTTAAACTTTCTCATAGGCGATGTTTAATTGACACTTGTTCTTTATTGATTTTTTGTGAAAAAAAAGAAGTAAGAGGCAAAAAAAAAAAAAAAAAGCAAACTAAAGGTTACTATCAGTATTTACGTATGATTTTAAAAGACATTTGGCTTTATTTTGGTGCTCACTTTGAAGGTATAGCCTTAAAAAGCATATTTCAATTAGGTGAGAGCCCTCCCAAGCTTTTAAATGGACCGTAACTAGTTAAATAGTACATAATTAAAAATTAAAAAAATGATTAAAAAAAAAGAGATATTTGACTAAGTAGTTAAGATTTTAATTAAAAAATAAAAATATGTATTATGAAAAATAAATAGAAAAGGTTACTATCAGTATTTACAAATGATTTGTACGGTGCAAAAATAATAGAAGTAACTGTGTAATTACTAATTAACTCTCTGTATATATAAAATATATATATAAAAAAAGTATAACCATTAATTCAAAAACACATTGAAACAAAAGTAAGGTCGAACTGTTAATGTATGGAAATAATAATAAATTAATCAGTTGGTAGCAATCGGAAGTCATGTAAATCTCCCTATCAAATCTTAAAATGAATTAGACTTGGCCTAAAAGAGAATTAAGCAAACAAATTTAGTACAGGAGAAAAAGGGGCTAACCCCAGTTCCAGAAACTGCTGCTTCACCTGGGAACACAAAAATGTCATGTAGAAGCCCAGCAACTGCAGCTCCAATTAGGGGTCCAACCAAGTAAATTGCTTGGTTCTTGAAGCGACCAGCAATGACAGCAGACCCAAAGGCCAATGCAGGGTTCATTGACCCTCCAGAGAACGGACCTGCTGCTAACACCATGGCTTCTACCGTCAATCCTATTGCCAAGGGTCCAACGGTCCCAAATGGACCAGCTCTAGGGTCACCAGCAGCATAAACGGTGTATACCAATGCGAATGCAAGCATACCTTCCAGCATGGATGCTCCGAAACAAGTGCTTGCATTTGCAATCGTATAAGTTGGGACATGCTGTAAAAATTACAGGCACTTTTAAATAAATTTGCTGTCCTTCACAATCGGAAGTATTTTACCTGCTAAAAACTTATAGCACAAATCTTTGAATTTGATTGTTCATTGTTCTTATAAAGCTTCTTAAGAAAGTAAGTGCAAAATCATATATTCTTTTTTAATTATGATTTCTGTTAAACATTGTTGTTCGCAGGAAGAAAAAGATGAAGGAATGAAATAGGTCGAAGGAAATATGAGGATAAAAAAATATATATCACAATTTTTCATAAAAAAATGGAAAGGAAAATGAATAGATTTACGCAACTTCACATCCAAGAAATCCAATATTTTCATAAATCATAGAAAAATGGAAAGAAAACTGTCATGGAATTTGAGCTAATAGTTTTTTTTTAATTCTATACTTGCCCTTCTGTCTTTCATTTTTAATCATTTATAGCAAATACAACAAAAATTTTCCTCTGTTTTATCCCCTTTTCTCTTTCGTCCAATGAAACATAGTGTTAAATAAATTAACAAAGTTGCATTGTAGTTTTCTTACTGTCGTAACAGTTTTGTGTTTGTCTGACGAATTTGAAAACAAAATAAAAATAACGGAGTTACCATCAATTTTTTTTTGGCTAGGTGCGATCGGCCACCTATTAAAACATATTCTTTTAATGAAATCTTAAAATTAATTAAAATTTATTAAAAAGATAATTTTAGGGTCTGTGTAATAGTCTAGGTTTGAGAGTCAGTTACGCGTGGAGAAGGATTAGCACCCCCACAGTGTCCGTTTAAAATGGTATCAATTAACTACGTGTTATACTTTGATTTTGATAAAAAACAGTTCCATTTTTGGTGTTTGAAAAATAATTTTCTTGATTTTTTTATTCATTATTTATTATTTCATTTTTATTCAAGAAAAATAAATCAAAACATTTTTATTGAAATAATTCTTAAAATGTTCTAATACGTTGGTAACATTAGAAAAACTTTTTCTCACCTAGAGATTTCTTAGGCATCGCTTCTCGGAATACCTTAGAATCTCATCCTCGGGGATTCGAATTTATTTTTCGCAAAAAAAAATCATGTAGCGTATGCAATGCAAAAAAAATGCTAATATGTTAATGCACACATTTTATTATTGATTTTTATTATTTTTGATTATTTATTTATTTAAAACTTTGAAGAAAAGAGAAATTTTTATTATATTGAAGATTTTTTATAAATATTCGAACATACTAGTAATATTTTTAAAAAATCTTCTCACCTAGGGATTTCTTAAAGCATCTCTACTCGAAATACTTTTAGAATCTCATCATTGGATAAAATTTTCTTTTTCTTATTTTTTTATCACTTTATCACTTTATTAATTAATTTTTACTTACTATTTTATAACAAAAAAATTTTTTTATTGTATTGAAAATTTTTTATAAATACTCAAATACACTGGTAATATTTTTTTAAAAAAATCTTTTCACCTGAAGATTTCATAGGCATCATTACTTGGAATACCTTTGAATCTCATCGTTGGATAAAATTTTTCTTTTCTTACATTTTTATTATTTTTGTATTATTTTTATTTAATTAAATTTTTTTACCAATTTTTTTATAAGGTTTATTTAAAATTATCAAAAACTTTTATTATATTTTATTATTTATTATTTATTATTATAAAACAACAAAAATTTATTCTGGTAAATTTAAAACATTTTAACATGCATAAATATCAAGAATAATAATTAAAATAACAAAAATAATATATAAAAAAATCTTTAAAAATTTAAAAAATACCTGAATTGGATAGGTGAACAGTCCGGTCAATGCGTGTTCGGTCGGCTCGACGATTCGGTCCGATCTGGTCTGATTCGACGTCATTCTGGTTCGGTCTGGTTCGATTCATTTGGACCGGTTAGAGGCTAAAGGAGATGCAGGTCATCGGGTCGGGTCATGGGCTGACACGCAAATTTTCACGGCTGAAAATGACGTCATTTTGGTCTTTATTGCAAGGCATCGTTTTGGTTCTGGCAGTTTATATAAAAGACCCAAAAATTTTTTTCAGTCATTCTCTCCTTTCTCATAAAAAAAAAACCATTTTTTTTCTTTAGCCAAAATGCAGGTGGCTGGTCGGTTGCCGTCGCCATTGCTACCGGTCATCAGCCGCCACCACTAGTGGTAAAAAAAAAGCCAAAATCACCTAAAATGTTCTTCTCAACCCCCTAAACACAGATCCAGCCTTCGTTTCACTTGAATGTATCCCAAATGATGTAGATTTGGCTTGAAAGTTTCGGCCACAATTTTTTTTTTTGTGTTTGTGCATTTTTTTTATGTGTTGGCGTTGGGTTCCCCGTTTTTTTTTATCCATCAACAGAGAGTTTTTCCAGAGTACTCATAGGCATAACATTGATGGATGAGCCATTATTAATCAAAACCTTAGCCATTATATGACTTTTACATTTAAGAGTAATGTGGAGGGCCTTGGTACTTCCTCGACCTTTAGGAGAAATCTCTTTATCACTTAAAGAGATATAGTTTCAAATTGTCAGATTGCCAACAAGTTGTTCCACATATTCAACAGAAGCATTGTGAGACACATATGCTTAATTGAGCGCTTTTAGTAGGAGCATTGCAGTGTGACTTTGAGCTTAGCAATAATGATAGTAGCGAAATTCTAGCTGGTATTTTGTTAAGCTGTTCTACCATGCCATACTCGCTATGTTTTATTAACTTTAAAAATTCACAATCTTCACTCTCAGAGACTGGCTTCTGACATTTTTTTTTTTGGGACTGTGATAAGATTACTATGACTTTCCTTTTCTTCTCCTACCTTAGCTTTCTCTTTTTTGGCTTTCTCTAAAGCTTTTGGAGTATAACATATTCCACTTTGAGTCATACATCCTACGCTCGTTATGTTTGCAGTATTTGGATTGACTATAACATCATGATCATACTTCCACAATACTACTTTGTCATTATGGTATGAAAAAGGGCCAGAAACTTTAATTATCACTATTGGTTGGGAGATGGGTTTTTCTAGCCTCAATGTTGACTTTTCATTGTAATAAATTGTTACTGGTCTACGCACAAACTTATTCTTTGAATCAATGGTAGACACTTCAGCTTTATGCTGGCACTGGGTTCCCTATTCTAGAGGACTATGTTTTTGGATTTTTTGCTTCTTTATTTTTTGTATTTGATAGAAAGTTTTTTTTTTGAATTTGGCAAACTTTTTTTTAATCTATTTTTTTTTTAGCAAAGCTTTTTTTTTCGATCGATCCCCCTCATTTCTTTTTTAATCGATCATTCTTTTCTTTTTGCAGGTAATAAGCTCTATTTATAGAGCTTTCTGAGATTCAAATCTTAGATTTTTTGGGATTCGAATCTCATATTTTCAACCAAAAATCCACACTGTCAATTTAGGCAGTGTGTCAGGCAGTTGTCGGTTGTGGCGATAGCTAGCATTTTGAACTTTGGTGATGGTGCATTTAATGCACTAGATCTTGTCAAACTGAATCAAATAAGGAAAGAAGAAGAAAGAAAAAAAAGAAAAAAAGTAGAAAAAAATAAAAAAATAATGATAATAAAAAAATGGTGTTTACAGCTGCCCCTCTTTGCCTATTTTTGAGAATCAGAAATAAGGTAAAGACTAATAAACAACCATTTTGTTATGAAAGAAGAAACATTGAGCACAAAAAAAAATTTTTCAACAACATTTTTAAAAATTTAAAAGGCTTTTCTGAGCAGAGAATCAACAATTTAAAAAAAAAAAAAGCTCCTTTAAGCAGAGGCTCAACAGCTTTAAAAATCTCATCTTGAAAAAGCTCCTCTAAGTAGAGGCTCAACAATTTTAAAATATCTTGAAAAAGCTCATCTCAGCAGAAACTCAATCTATCACGAAAAAGCTCCTATCAATAGAGGCTCAACAACTTTAAAATATCTTGAAAAAGCTCATCTCAGCAAAGGCTCAACAACTTTAAAAAAATCTTATCTTCGAAAAGCTCCTCTAAGTAGATGCTCAACAATTTTAAAAATCTCATCATGTTAAAAAATCTTATCTTGAATAAGGATCCTCTCAGCAAAAGCTCAACAACTTTAAAAATTTTGTCTATTCTTGAAATTGAGTTCTTATCTTTGAATAAATAAATTTCTCTCTTTTGAAATCTTTTGTTTGATCATTGTCTTCATCCGAATATCAAATTCTTGTTTTTCATTAGGAAATGGAAAGTCTCTGTCTTTATTATAACTGCTCATGGATGCATGTACTAAGTGCTCCAAATGTAATGCATGTAATGCAATCAAAATTATTCATTGTAGTAAAAAGGTTATCAAAATCTCTCACTTTTTGCTTCTTTTATAAGAATTATCAATAATTGCCATATGACCAATCTGTTCTTAACATCTGACCATTGTATTCTTCCTTAACAATACTTTTTTGTTCAAAAGTCTACAACATCAATGTCTTGTCATGCTTTTCTCATCCTTTTTCATTTGTCTTTGTCAACTTTTAAAAAAATAATATTGAGATCTTTCATGTTTGTTTTTCTTTTCATCATTTTAAGTTCAAGACAAACAAAATGCAATCACACAGTTCTCCTATTTGTACGATGAATAAAAATATCAAATGTGAATAAAGGAATGGATAAACATTATTTCCAAAGGAAAGATAACATATTTCATTAGACTGATAATAAGTGCATGGCAAAGTGTTTGAGTCGAAACAAATATGCCTCAAATAATAATCATAAGATAATCACAAACAAAATATTTCTAGATTCTTTTTCTAAAACTAAATCAGATGATTTCCTTGATCTTTTAGAGTTCATCAAACTACACTTGCCCATGTGTTGTAAGTACATCTAAGCCACCTTTTTAGGTTTTTAGCTTAAATGAGTCATTATTTTTCATTTTTTTAACTTTTTCATTTTTTTAAGCAAAATATTTCTTTACAGCATCTAAATTTATTGGAGTAGGTAAATCATTTCCATTTATTTCTGCCAAAATTAATGCCCCACTGAAAAAAGACCTTTTTCACCACGTACAGGCCCTCCCAATTTGGTGTCCATTTTTTTTTATTGTCATGTTCATTTGGAAGGATCCTTTTTAGCACTATTGGAAGGATCTTTTTTAGCACTAAGTCTCCTTCCTTAAAGCGATGAGGACGAATTTTCTTGTCATGTGCTCTCATCATTTTCTTTCGATATAATTGACCATGACAAAGTGCCGTAAGTCTTTTATCTTTAATGAGATTCAATTACTCGTAGCGATTCTGAACCCATTCTGCTTCCTCTAACTCTACCTCTATCAGGACTTTCAGTGAGGGAGTTTTTACTTCGATCGATAACACAGCTTTCATTCCATATACCAAAGAGAATGGGATGGCCCCAGTAGATGTTCAGACTGATGTTCTATAAGTATGCAAAGCAAAGGGCAACTTCTCATGCCAACTTTGTAAGTATCAATAATTTTTTCCAAGATTCTTTTGATATTCTTATTTGCAACCTCCACTGCCCCATTCATCTTTGGATGATATGGTGTTGAATTACGATGATGAATCTTGAACTGAATGCACACTTCATTCATCATTTTGCTGTTCAAGTTTTTGGCATTATAAAAAATAATTATCTTTGAAAGCCCATATCTATATATTATCTCTTTTTTTATTAACTTGCATACCATAGATCGGGTCACACTAGCATATGATGCAGCTTCTACCCACTTCATGATGTAATCAATCATTACAAAGATAAATCTATGTCCATTCAAAGCTTTTGGAGTGATAGTACCAATGACATCTATGCCCCACATAGAAAATGGTCATGAAGGAGCCAGAACGTGTAATGCTGATGGTGGAGCATGAATCTTGTCAATATAGATCTAACACTTATGACATCTTCTGGCATAATTATTAAAGTCACTCTCCATTGTCAACCAATAATAGCCAGCTCTCATGATTTGTCTAGCCATCATATGACCATTTGCATGTGCCCCACAAACTCCATCATACACTTCTTCAATAATCTTTTTTGCTTCAGCTGCACTCATACATCTTAAAAGCACTTGATCTCGACCCATTTTATAGAAGGCATCTCCATCCAAAAAGAAACTCATAGCCAATCTTTTGATAGTCCTTTTATCATTTTTTATTACATTTTTTGGGTATTGCTGACTTTTAATGTATTGCATAATGTTATGATACCATGGCTTCCCACTAACTTCTTGTTCAATTGCCTAAACAATGTGCTGGTACATCTTTCACATCTAGTTTTATGGGTTAGATCCCAATATTCGCATTTATTTAATCATTGTAGCTAGAGTAGCCAATACATTAGCAATTTAGTTCTCCTCTCTAGGTAAATGTTCAAATTGAACTTCTTTGAATTGTTTAACCAACTTAGAGATGTATTTATAGTACCATATCAACTTGGAATCTCTCGTTTCCCATTCTCCTCACAACTAATAGATGACTAAAGCTGAATCTCCAAACACATCCAATTTTTTGATCTTTTTTTAAATTTTGCCTGCAGACCCATAACATAAGCCTCATATTCGACCATATTATTTGTGCAATCGAAATTCAACTAAGCTGTGATTGGATAATAATGTTTATCGGGAGATATTAAAATTGCCCCAATACCATGACCCAAAGCATTAGTAGCTCCATCAAAATACATCTTCCAAGACTTTTCAACAGGCTCATTTTCTTCAATAGCCATCAAATCTTCATCAGGAAAATCTAATTTCATTGGCTCATAATCTTCGACTACACAATCAGTAAGGAATTCGGCTATTACATTCCTTTTAATAGCCTTTTGAGTTACATAAATAATATCATATTTTGAAAGCATAACTTGCCATTGTGCTATTCTTTTTGTTAATAAGGGCTTCTTGAAGATATATTTAATAGGATCCAACTTAGCTATGAGCCAAGTAGTGTGGTAAAGCGTGTATTGTCTAAGCTTTTGAGTTGTCCATGTCAATGCACAACACATCTTCTTTAATGGTGAATATTTGGACTCATAATCAGTGAATTTCTTACTCAAGTAGTAAATTGCTCGTTCTTTCCTGTCAGTTTCATCTCTTTGCCCCATCACACATCCCATTGAATTTTTATGCACTGTTAAGTACAAAATCAAATATTTCCTCGAGATTGACGGCACCAACATAGGTGGATTTGACAAGGATTCTTTAATCTTATCAAAAGCTTCTTCACATTTATCATTTCATTCTCTTGGATCATGTTTTCTAAGAAGCTTGAAAATAAGATCGCACTGTAGGTGAGTTGAGAGATGAAATGAGCAATATAGTTCAATCTCCCTAAGAAACCTCACACTTCTTTTAGGGTATGATGAGGAGATAAGTTTTGAATGGCTTGTATTTTATCTGGATCCACTTTGATTCCTCTTTCACTAACCACAAAAGCCTAATAGTTTTCTTGATTTCGCACCGAATGTACATTTAGCAGGATTCAACTTCAGCTGAAATCTTTTCAACTTGTCAAATAGCTTTTTGAGATCGACTACATGATCTTCTCCTTCACGAGATTTTACGATCATATCATCCACATATGCTTCTATTTCTTTATGTATTATATCATGAAAGAGAGTCACCATTGCTCTTTGATAAGTGGCACTGACATTTTTTAACCCAAAAGTCATGACTTTGTAATAGAATATCCCCTACATGATCATAAATGTAGTTTTTTCCATATCATCTAAAGCCATCTTGATCTGATTATAGCCTGAGAAGCCATCCATAAAGGAAAATATGAAATGCCTAGCAGTATTATCCACTAGGGTATTGATATGGGGCAAAGAAAAATTATCCTTAGGACTTACTTTATTCAGATCTTGATAGTCGACACACATTCTCACTTTTCCATCTTTCTTAAGAATTGGCACTATGTTGGCTACCCATTCAGGATATTTTGCCATCTTAAAAAATCTTGCATTAAATTATTTTTTCACTTCTTTTTTAATTTTCAACAGCATCTCTGGCTTCATGCACCTTAACTTTTGCTGTACTGGCTTACATTCTGGTTTCAAAAGTAACTTGTGTTCTATAATATTAGTGTTGAGTCTTGGCATATCATAGTAAAACCATGCGAATACATTTACATATTCTCGGACCTCTATTTTATTTTCATCATCCCCTAAATTCACTAATTCGATAATTTTCTGGTGGGGCTCTATTGGCTTATCTTCATGTTCTATTAATTTTAACAAATCAAGAGGTAATGTGTAATTATCCAAATCTTTCTCATTATCAAGTTTGTCAATATAAATTAAGTTTTCAAAATCAAATATGATATTATTGCCATAATTATCTTCATGTTCATTATTTGGGACCTTACAAAGGGTAAGATGAAGAGAATATTGGCATATGAAAATGGAATGACAAGAAATGATGAAAATAAAAAATGGAAAGCAAAATGAAGATGAAAACAATAGAAGAAATACATATGCATCTTCTAAGTCTTTTGTTAAAATGACAAACATAAAGACACCATAAAAGATCACCCAATGCTCATAAAAGCAATTAAAGATTTAAAGTTCCATAATACATTACTTTTAAAAAATTTTAAAAATAACAGACAGCTCTATGACTCTCTAATTATTTAGCTCAACATCTGAAGGACAAAGGAGCATGAATAGCTCTTTATCTTGACTCTTTTTTTCTCTATCATCCACCATTTGAATGGCTAGCTTTGAAAATTCTTTCACAAATCCTGCACTTAGGGCTCCAAGCAAATCTGGGTAAATATATCCTCCCGAATAAAAAGAATCATAGAGGTATGAAAAGACTATAGGCTCTGACTTTGGCTCGTATCCCCCAAGATTAGCTATCCTCTTATCTTTTTTCTCATTCACCATTTTCATTTTGTCTCCTTTTATTGGCTTATATCCCAAGCCAAATTTCTCTTTCTTGTCATATACTGTTGGTGGCTTTATGATTTGTTGCAGGTTCTTCGCTAGTCCAGTTTCAGGTTGCCATCCCATCTTGGTAAGCTATTTGACAACCATTTTAGTTGTAGTAGACAAGTGTGGTGAATACAATTTAGATCCTTCAGCCATATATGTTGTATTGGCAATCTCAAAAGATCTATAAGAATATTCTAGTGCTTTATCTGTTGATTCCACATAAAGAGTATTTATTAATTGAGTTACCAATAAATCTTCTTCTCTTGCCACACATGTTAGCTTTCCTTCAACAATGAATTTGACTTTTTGATGTAATAAAAATGGAGCAGCACTTACCATATGGATGCACGGCCTACCCAATAAGCAACTGTATGAAGAAAAATTGTCCATGACTTGAAATTTCATGTTAAAAGTGCACGGGTCAATTGGCAATGGCATTTCTATGTCTTCTAACACCTCTCTTTGGGTTCCATCAAAAGCTCCACTATCATATGACTAGGCTTCATATAAGATTCATCAACAGGGAGTTTTGCCAGAGTAGTCACAGGTATAACATTGATAGATGAACCATTATCAATCAAAACCTTAGCCATTATCTGTCTTTCTTTTAATACTTTCATCTTCTGTTAGGCATTGGTATCTTCTACTTTTTCGAGTGTCTTCATCCCTAGCTTTTCTCTCTTATTGGGATCATCTAAGTAAGGGATCAAGATTGGCTTAGGTGATTTTTCTATCATAACAGGATTAACAAAATTTAGAAATCATCCTGGAACAGGTGTGGATGTCATTCTTGGATAAGGATTAGGATATCCATCGGGAGTAAAAATTTGTACTTTAGTTTCTTGAAAAGGTTGGGCTAGTCGTGGTTCAAACCCTGAAGGGTAAATAGGATCTACCATATCTAACGATTGCTCTTGAAAGCTGAGATTTTCTTCTACTACTTTTTCTTTGTCAAGTTTCCTAAGCATATCCATTATTGTACTGAGATCCCCTCTTAGTTCTTCTTAAACTTTGTTTATTCTCTCAAATCGACTGGCTTGTTCTTGTTCCATGATTCTTGTTTGAGTCTTAGTTTGTATGAATGACGAGTAAGTTGGGTCAAAATTTTTGATGGATGAGCTATTCTTGAACTTTTATTACCATAAAAGTTTTTTGAAAAAAAATTTCAGAATGCCATGCGTTGAAAATTTTATTTTATTTATTTTATGAAAATGATGTACATGATGCATGAATGCAAGTGAAAGATATTTGCTCTTGGATAAATTTCAACACTAAAATTTTTTATTGATTCCATACAACTTTTATTACATAAGATTTACCATCCTAGAATTATATCTATAAAAACATTTGACTTGTTCATAATGATCCTTCGCCTTGTTTAGAAAATTCACTAGGTGCTGTCCATATTCTCCTATGGGATTGACCTTTTTTTTTAATGCTTTTACCTTTCCAACCATTTCCCATGCTTTCTTCATTGCCTTGTAAACTTGATTAGTCAAGTGCTTTATGTACTATTGCCTTTCTAAGCTTTCTGCTTTTCATCTCATGTGAGTATCCCTTTCTGAATCACATGTGAAGATCTAATCTTTTTCCCTTCTATGCCACTCATCTATTATTACTGAAATATGGCTATTGTGGTCTTGCAGTTGTATCTCTAACCCTTAGATCACTTAGTAAAGTGATTTTTTTTTATTCAGTACTTTAAAGTGCTTTCTTCTCTCTTTTGTGAACATGGCTTTCAACCTTTCCTTTTTTTTTTTGGGCATTCCACCAATCTTGTAGAGGTTGTAGAATATAACCCCTTCCAATGCTGATATTCTTAAGAAATTTTGATAATCTCCTTTTGCTTTTCTTGAGCTTTGCCTTTCCATTAGTTTATTTCCTCTCGAAGCTCATCCATTTCACATTGTTGACTAAGGTAAGACTTGGTGACTTTTTCAGTTTTGATTTGAATGTGCAATCTCTTATTTTCTTAGTGTAGATCTTTCAAATCATTGTTAGCCACGTCTCATTCTTTTATGATATTTGTCAATATGCTGCATTGTATGTCTGCTTTATATTTTAATTGGCCTACCTTCTTGTGAAGTCTGAAATTTTCTTTTCTTATTTCTTCTTTTTTAGCTTCTAATTCTTTCTTAACAAGCTTAACTTCTGATAATTACACTTTTGTGAAAAGATTAGTCGATTGGTGTAAGCTATCATCAGGAGGGAGTACTATGTCTTTAGGTCATTTTACTTTTCAAATATGATAATCAAGGGTGACTTTGTCAATGAGAGGCCCTAATCTCATTTTTTATGTTTTCTTACATACTTGTATCAATTGCTCTGAGGTTCTTGGTGGATTTGGTTCTCCGTAAATGAATTCTACTTGGACTAAGCCATGAGTAGTAGGAACAAACTACTTTGCACCAAATTGCCTAAGCACCATCAATGGAGTGTAACTTACAATACCTCACAACCCTAACAACGATATCCACGGCTCATTTTCTTCACGAAACAATAAAGGCACATGAGACATCCAAGGCACCATCCATTCAATTTCATCTCTAGTAAGCCTTTGCAAGAATAAAACCCACTATTTCTTGGTATTCAATGTCGGCCATTCACTTTTGCATAATTCTTCAATTAGTGTCTTATTTCAAAAATACGACTTTGAAAAAGCACTCTTCCTTCACTTGAAATGAATTCTGATCTACACATACAATAGCGACGCATATCCTATGAACCATCCATTTACATTTCATCAATAAAAATTCAATGATCGGATGGTTTTTGCTAAGACTGTTGGTGTGGGATTAATTGTTTGGGTTTCAATTTGCTCGAAAAAACCTACCACAGTTATCTTAATATAACTCAAAGTCTTCAAAAAGATTACCATGCCATACAATGCTAGAAAAAACATAGCCATGCCTTGATCATCATTTAAATGCCCTTGAATAAAATCTTAGAGAATGTCTCAACGAATGCCAAGATGTTCACCTTTAGGCTTTACGAATGAATCAATGGTTTCCACTTTAAACCCTATAAGCTTGATCAACTTTTTGCGATAACCTGATTTTGGCTTTCGAGTAAACACTTTATCTGGACAATGTAGTTCTATTCCAAGCAAAATCGAATACTCTTCAATAGTTGGCACCAAATTTTCTTGATTAAAAATGAAGCATCTATAGGATGGATCCCAAAACTATATAGTTGCCTTGACCAGCTATTCATCGATCACTACTGGGATGAGGGATACAATTTGCTTGCACTTCTTACAAAAGCTTTCTTTTCTTTCTTCACTTAACTGACCCTAGATGATGGCTAAGTCTTTTAAATCATTCTATGTGAGATCCAAATGCACATTTTCAGGTAATTCAAACACATAGCCAATAGGTAAGCAACTTCATTCTTTTGTTGAGCTTATTTCGACCAAACATGTACTTCATTATATGGTTCACATGAGACACTGACTGAGGATGAGCAAATCTATAGTTTTATTGGATCCATGAAAACTTCTTGGGAAAAATATGTCATAGAGCAAATATCTCGATACAGAACTATATGATATAATTTATGTAAAAAAAAAAAGAAAAGAAAACAAAATTAAGTTAGTGTGAGGATACGGTTTGAGAAAAAACTTTTTTTTTTTAGTTTTGAGATTTTTGTTTTGCATTACACACAACTTTTATTCTTAGGTATTTCCTACAAAAAGATGGATTAGGGTCTACCTAAGGCTAGTTTCCTAGGCTTATTACATGTTGGGTTTGGATTAACATGTGTCTAAAGGTTCCTAAATTGTTCCTCACTGGTGTCCACGCTAGACTAGTGAGGCACCCTGATCTTCACCCATTATAGGTTATGAACGAAAAAATTTCAATTTGAGTGGAAGTATTTCGCTTGCCATTACAGAGGTTATCACTTCACAAGGGCATAGGTAATCTACTTCCTCCTATAAGGGATAAAACTCGGGCATAGAGCTTATGAATGAGATGCATCATGTTATTATATGTGCAAATATATTCAAATTTATTAAGAGTAATATAAAGCATAAGAGGCATAATAAAAGAAAGGTGTGTGAATTTTTCTTTTTGTTTTCGATTTTTTTTACCCTTTTTTTGTTAAAAGTGAAAAATAAAAATCTAAGAAACCGATTAGGACTATTTAAATCAAAACTTGAGGATAACACATACTTAATTTTGACCTGACTCTCAAAAACAAAAACAGTCCCCAGCGGAGTTGTCATGCTGTTGTAATGATTTTGTGTCCGTCCGACAAAATTGGAAACGAAATAAAAATAACGGAGTCGTCACTAATCTTTTTTTTGGCTAGGTGCGATTGACCACCTATTAAAACATATTCTTTAAATGAAATGTTAAAATTAATTAAAATTTATTAAAAGGATAATTTTAGGGTTTGTGTGATAGTCTGGGTTCGGAAGTCGGTTACACGTGAGGAAGGATTAGCACCCTTACAGTGCCGTTTAAAATGATACCAATTAACTATGTGTTATCCTTTGATTTTGATAAAAAATAGTCTCATTTTATGCATTTGAAAAATAATTTTCTTGATTTTTTTATTTATTATTTATTATTTCATTTTTATTCAAGAAAAATAAATTAGAATCTTTTTATTGAAATAATTTTTAAAATGTTTTAGTACGTTGGTAACATTAGAAGAACTTTTTCTCACCTAGATATTTCTTAGGCATCGCTTCTTGAAATACCTTAGTATCTCATCCTCGAAGATTCGAATTTATTTTTCGTAAAAAAAAATCATGTAGTGCATGTAATGCAAAAAAAAATGCTAATATGTTAATGCACACATTTTATTATTGATTTTTATTATTTTTGATTATTTATTTTATTTAAAACTTTGAAGAAAAGAGAAATTTTTATTATATTGAAGATTTTCTATAAATATTTTAATACACTAGTAATATTTTTAAAAAATCTTCTTACTTAAGAATTTCTTAAAGCATTTCTATTCGAAATACTTTTAGAATCCTGTCATTGGATAAAAATTTCTTTTTCTTTTTTTTATCACTTTATTACTTTATTAATTAATTTTTACTTACTATTTTATAACAAAAAAAAAATTTATTGTATTGAAAATTTTTTATAAATACTCAAATACACTGGTAGTATTTTTTTTTTAAATCTTCTCACCTAGAGATTTTGTAGGCATCACTACTCGAAATATTTTGAATCTCATCATCGGATAAAATTTTCCTTTTCTTACATTTTAATTATTTTTGTATTATTTTTATTTAATTAAAATTTTTTACCAATTATTTTATAAGGTTTATTCAAAATTATCAAAAACTTTTATTATATTTTATTATTTATTATTATAAAACAACAAAAATTTATTCTAGTAAATTTAAAACATTTTAACATGCATAAATATAAAAAATAATAATTAAAATAACAAAAATAATATATAAAAAAATCTTTAAAAAAATTCAAAAAAAATTTTTTTTTACCTGAACCGAACTTGTCAATGGTTAATACGGGTTCGATTGGCTCAACGATTCGATTTGGTCTGGTCTAGTTTGACACGGTCTGGGTCAGTCTGATCCAATTCATCTGGACTAGTCAGAGGCTGAAGGAGACGCGGGTCACCAGATCGGGTCACGGGTTAACACGCAGATCCTTAGAGCTCAAAATGACGTCGTTTTGATCCTTATTAAAATGGCGTCATTTTTGTTTTGACAATTTATGTAAAGGCCTAAAATTTTTTTCTACCATTCTCTCTTTTCTCACAAAAAAAATCCCTTTTTTTTTTCTTAAGCCAAAACTTATATGGCTGCTGGTTGCTGTCACCGTCGCCACCGGTCGCTAACCACCATCATCGGTGATCGAAAAAAAGCTAAAATCACCTAAAATGTTCTCCTCAACCC
Organism: Durio zibethinus; assembly: GCF_047325235.1. NCBI lineage: Eukaryota > Viridiplantae > Streptophyta > Magnoliopsida > Malvales > Malvaceae > Durio > Durio zibethinus. The sequence goes on from NC_143170.1 coordinate 28,402,369, forward strand.
TTTAAACACAGATCCAGCCTCCATTTCACCTGAAAGTATCCCAAATGGCATAGATCTAGCCTAGAAGTTTCAGCCATAATTTTTTTTTTGTGTTTTTATGTGTGTGTGTTTTTTTTTATGCTGGCATTGGGTTCCTCATTCTAGGGGACTGTGTTTCTAAATTTTTTGTTTTTTTTTTTTTTGTATTTGATAAAAGGTTATTTTTTTGAATTTGGTAAACTTTTTTTTTGAATCTATTTTTTTTTTCAACAATGCTTTTTTTTCAATCGATCTCCCTCTTTTTTTATAATCGATCCTCCTTTTCTTTTTGCAAGTAACAAACTCTATTTATATAGCTTTTTAAGTTTCAAATCTCAGATTTTTTGGGATTTGAATCCCATATTTTCAACCCAAAATCCACACTGCCAAGTTAGGCAGTGTGTTAAATGGCTGTCAGTGGTAGCGGTGGCTAGCATTTTGGAGTTTAGTGATGGTGCATTTAATACACTGGATCTTGTCAAATTAAATCGGATAAGGAAAGAAGAAGAAGGAAAAAGAAAGAAAGAAAAAAAATAGAAAAAGAAAAAAAATAAAAATAATAATGATAACAAAAAAAATGGTGTTTAAACTTACAACAAAGTCTACCATTTAAGGGTAATGAAAAACAGAACAAAAGAATAACCTTTACTTGTAAATGAGGTTAGCAATCATGACAGAAGTGGAATCCCATAAACTTTAGTAGTAAGACTTTTTTTTTTAATCTTCAAAAATTGAACTACATATATAACAGATGAACCAGAGTCATTCCTTACCTCTGAAACAGTAGTGACCTTCAACAAAAGACAAGCCATGACACAATTGTTACTATTAACTTTTTGAGTAATCTCTTTTTCCTCTTAAGATTATTTGGTTGATGAAAAAGTAGATTTTACATCTTGCTACCAAATTCTTGAACGGCAATTTGATTACGTTTTTATTATTATTATTTTGGGTAAGAATCAGCTATTTTTAATTGCCTTATTGATGTAAAATCTTTGCATTATTAGTCTTTACGTCTCATTATATTTGTTGTTTATTAATTTTGGATTAAATAAATTCAATTTTGGTCATTATTTTAAGAAAATAATAAAATTAAAAAAATGAGATTTGTAAAGTTTGAATTTCAAAATTTTAAAACATGATTTTTAAAAATTTTAATTCAATATAATTTTTTAAAAATAACAAAGTCAAATTGAAATCTACTGAAAAAAATCAAATATAAACATACAAAATAGATAAAAGGGAATAGTATATTTATGTTGATTGAAATTAAACTTAAATAATATCATCATTTGAAAAACAACTAAATAATTATTGACATGATTCGTTTGAGTGGAATGTGATCATTTATCTTTTATGGGAAGGAGGAGTGGACTAGTGGCATATTAGCTTTATTGGTTAGGTTTTTATTTTGCACTATTTTGTGTTTCTTTGATCACGACGAAAAGGGTTTATGTAGCTCTTTCTAATTGAATAAGAGAGAAAACCTGTGAATGGGTCTTTCAATTCACTTGAATTCTTTAGGGTGTAGACTGTTTTCCATATTTTGTTTTCTTTTTCTCTGTTTGTAGAAAACTTCTTTCTCCTCTTTTCCTTGTTTCTTGTACCTGATCAAGTTGCTTTGCTGGTTAGAAAAATCCAATTCTGGGATTGCCTTATTCTCTTATTGCTGTTCTATATAGGTAGCATTATTAGTTGGTGGTTCAGTTATGGTGAGGTATCTTTTTTGTTTGAAATAGGATGTTAGTTAATAGGAGTTTGTGGGTCTAATATTAATTCTCTCCTTGTAAGATGGTGTGTACATAATTATCCAAGGAGGGTGGGTTAGAATGTTGTCATTACCAGACTTTGTTGGTGGGGGTGGGGAAGTTCAAGCTTTTGAACTTCGAAATTCCAATAATTGTCTTCCAAATCCCTTTTTTTGTATTTCAATTTATCCTTCTTCCAAAGTTACTACCCTAGCCTATCATTTAGTATCTTCATATCATCTTGTAACATATCAACACTAATTGCCTTTTTATGCTACTTGTTCAGCATAAATTGATGTGCTATACATACTCTCTTCTTGATAATGCTTTCTCTAGTGTTTTGAGCAAGGCATTTCCTTTGTTTTCCAATGAAAAATAGGTTACATGCAATCACAGGTATGAATGTTACTGTCATAACATATAGATCCATGGATCTACCACTAGATATGGATTAGATGAGTTGCTACCAATCTTTTTTGTTTAGGTGTGATTGGTCATCTGAAGCAGATTTTGATCTATAAAACCAGAGTTTAGGTTTGAAAATATGATTACACATGTAAAAGGTTATAGCACCCTCATAGCACCCATCCAAAGGATGGTACCAGTTAGATTTCAGATTATCCAAGCATTTATCATATTTTTAATTTACCAAATAATTTAATAATGAAAATATATCTTAAAATTATCCAATAGTTTGGTAGCAATTTAATATAATTTTTTCACTTCAAGAGTATTCATGGAGACTAATGTCTTATTCTGAAGAGGCATCGTCGTTAGATTTATTGAAATTATAAGTCTCCCAATAGTTTGGTAAGACTTACTTTGAAACAATTCTTTAATAGTTTAGAAGATAAAAATTATTTTTTATTTTATTTTTTTTAGAACGAATTTATGAAATTTCTCAATAATTTGGTGGATTCCAAAAAAAGAAAACAACAAATCCATAAAAATTTTCTAATAGTTTGGTAGAATTTCATGAATTTTTTTTACAAAAAAGATTTTTTTATTTGAAAAGATGTTTTTTTGAATTTTTTTTTACCTTCAAAAATAAAATAATAGAAATAACATTTTTTTTAAAAAAATAAAGCCAAAAAATAATATAATAATAAAAAGAATTAAGAATAAATAAAATAAAATAAAATCAAAAAAAAAAAAAAAGAAAGACCTGCAATCAAGTCAGATCGATACCAAGGTCAATGCATGGATCTTGACTTGGGTTCATGCGAATCCTAAGTGGCCAAAACGATATCGTGTAGAGGTGATATATAAGTCAGGTTCGACGCTTTTCTACTCAAAAGCTTCTGTCCCTCTCTCTCTTTAGCTAATTTCTCTCTGTTTTCTCTCTAAAAATTTTTCAAGAACCTACCGGCAAATTTAACAAGAAATTAGAAAGCCCATCGATTTTTTGGGATGTCACTGAGAAATTCAATCAAAAAATAGAAAACCCACCGATTTTTGAGAAACTGACAGGAATGTGGTCAAAAAATTCCAATGATTGCCGAAAACTTCACCAAAAAATTCAAACCTTCATCGAAAAATTCATCATAACCTAAAAAAACCTAGATTTCTTCAAATCTTACTAAATTTCTCCCAAATTTCATCCTGATTACTCCTAGAATCTTGATTCTAGCCAAAAAAACCTAAAATCAAACTCACAACTTTAGATTGAATCCCAAAATCCCAAAATCGAATTCCTAGAATGTTTCTACTACCCCAAAATTTTCCAAACTTTTCTTTCTTCCAAATTTTTCTCTGTGTGTGTCCTCTTTTAGAGTCGATTCAATTTATAGGTAGTCCTTGGATCAATTTTAGGAAACTGATAGAATATATCCCAAGCTTAAATCATGGGATTGCATTTTGTCTAGATGAGATTTTAGGTCCAAAATTTTAGTGATCACATATTGATACAATCTAGCATTAAAGTTTGACCATGTGGTGAGATTCTGATCATGCTCCAAATTTTCTTTGTCCATGTGCTGATTAGAACAGAAAAGGAAAGAAGGAATGGAAATAAAATAATAATAATAATAATAAGAATAAGAATAATGATATTAACAACAACAACAATAACAATAACAACAACAATAATAAATATATATACAGAAATACCAAAGAAATAATAATAATAATAATAATAATAACAACAACAAATATATATATATATATAGAAATACATGAGAAAGAAAAAAAATAATAGTGATAATATATCATAATATAAAAGGAATTGGTCCAATTAGGCCCGAACACAAATGGGTGTTTATAGCTGCCCCTCTTTGCACATCCCTATTAGACAAGGATGTTGCAAAGACCTAGACACCATTCCGTTTGAGTCAAATCAAAGATGATCCATGAATTTGAAAAATGATTTGGACTGAGCCAAAATCGGGTGACCAGGATAAAACCACAAGTCAGAATGAAGTAACCAAGATCGAATTGAGGTAAAAAATGATTGGGACAAAACTATGAATCATGAGAAATGATCTGGACTGAGCTAAGAGCAAGTGACCGAGATGAAACCACAAGTCAAATGAAGTAACCAAAACCAAGTCGAGGTTAAAAATAATTGGGACAAAATTATGAATCATAAAAAATGATCTGGACTGAGCCAAGTTCAAGTGACCAGGACAAAACCATGAGTCAAATAAAGCAACCAAAGCCAAGTCGAGGTAAAAAATGATTGGGATGAAACCACCAATCATAAGAAATAGTCTGGACTGAGCCAAGATCAAGTGACTAGAATGAAACCACGAGTCAAAATAAAGCGACAAGATCGAGCCAAGGTCAAAAATGACCAAGATGAAACCTTGAATCATAAGAAATGGTCTAAACTGAGTTAAAATCAAGTGATCGAGACAAAACTACGAGTCAAAAATAAAACGACCAGGATAGAATTAAGGTAAAAAATAAATGACTGGAATGAAATCATGAGTCATAAGAAATGATCTAGACTGAGCCAAGATTAGGTGACTGAGATGAAATCATGAGTCAAAAATGAAGTGACCAGGATTGAGTTAAGATAAAAAATAAATGATCGAGATAAAAACACAAGTCATAAGAAATGATTTGGACTGAGCTAAGATTAGATGATTGAGATGAAACCACGAGTAAAAAATGAAGCAACTAGGATCGAGTCGAGGTCGAAAATAAATGATCAAAAAGAAAGCATGAGTCATAAAAAATGATCTGGACTGAGCTAAGATCAGATGACTAGGATGAAACTACGAGTCAAAAATGAAGTGACTAGGATCGAGTCGAGGTCAAAAATAAATGTTCAAGATGAAACTACGAGTCAAAAATAAAGCGACTAGGACCGAGTCGAGGTCGAAAATAAATGACCAAGATAAAACCACAAGTCACAAGAAATGATCTGGACTGAGCCAAGATTAGGTGATAGAGGCGAAACCATGAGTCAAAAATAAAGTGATCAAGACCGAGTTAAGGTTGAAAATAAATGATTAGGACGAAACCACGAGTTATAAGAAATGATCAGGACTGAGCCAAAATCAGGTAACCAGGACAAAACCACGAGTCAAAAATGAAACAACTAAGACTAAGTCAACGTCGAAGATGGATGACCGAAAGATGCCATGGGTTGAAAAAAAATAAAGTTCAAGATTTCACTTTGAATTCAAAGATTCGCAATTTGGAAAAGGAGTTGAAAAGATCCCAATATGCCAAGTTTAACAAAATTGCAAGGATTCAAGATCTGCAAAGGTTTTCAGTTTTGCAAGAATAAAAGATTTACAAGATTCTAAGTTTCGCAAAGATACAAGATTCGCTAAGATTTTTAGATTCGTATGAAAGATTCGTAAGATTTCAAGTTTCGTAAAGGTTTTAGATTCACGAAGATGCAAGATTCACAAGGATTTTTAGGTTTGTATGAAAGAAAGATTCATAAGATGCAAGATTGTAACATTTTTTAGGTTTACAAGAAGGAAAGATTCGCAAGACTCTAAGTTTCGCAAAGGTTCTAGATTCGCAAAGATGCAAGATTCACAAGAATTTTCAAGTTTACAAAAAAGATTCGTAAGACTCTAAATTTTGCAAAGGCTCTAAAAATGATCTAGATTGAGCCAAGATCGAATGGGTAATAGGTAACGATGCAAATGCATGTCTTATTTGGGATTTGAATGTAAACATAATTTATGTAATGCTAATTTCATGAAATTTCAATTGTGGTAGCAAAGTTCTCAAGACTCCACTAGTCTTTTTTGGCTTATCAGTATTAATAATCTCAAGACAAGTTCTGTCAATTGATCCATGTCTTTCTCTTCATCTAGTCATACCCCACAAGTCGTGTCAACCAGTTTATCACTAAATTTATCACTGGGTTGCCTTGTTTGCCCCTTTGTAAATCAATTTTTCATGCTTCTTTCATTTATCTCATCTTGGATTTCTTTCAAAAAATGAAAGAATCTTTTACGAACAGTGTCAGTCATTTATTTACCATCATTTTAATTCAGTGACTAACATGATACATTTCTTTGATTCATTCAAGGAATGCTCATTAGGTAAAAATAAGAACAATGGGTATTTATTTTTGAAAAAACAAAACGTACGGCAAGAAATAACTCAAAGGTGAATAAAAGTAAAATACTGTGATTTATTCAAATAGGACATTAACATCCAAAATAATGATTGCTCAGATAATTTTCAACTCAAATTTAGGATCATCCTTCAAAAACACATTCCATTAATATCTTCAATCTTTGAGCTAATTATCATCCTCATTCTTGAGACCTTCACATAAAGTTTTTTTTTTTTTTGTTTTGAAGTATTCATCTTAAATTGCCTTTTCGGGTTTTCAGTTTAAGTTTTTTTTTTCCCTTTTTTTAGTAATTTTGTAATTTTTTTCTTTTTTTTCTTTTTTTTGCATAATTTTTCTCATTTTTCCATCTTTTTTCCTTTTATTCATCAGTGACACTTGGATCAAAGCTTCACACAATCCAATGGCAAACTTATCCTAATTTAATTCATGATTCTCCAAATCAAGTATTCATATTTGATCAAAATGAACTTTTAAGGGACATAACGTAGGTTAAGGTAAAGGATGCCAAGGAAAGGGATAAAATAGGCCCAAATTGTATTTGGAAGGTAATCAAACCAATGATCATTTCTTCATGTGGGGCACTTTGATATTTTACCCCATCAATTTTTTTTCCTTCTTTTTTTTCCCTTGGTGGAGCATATTGGCATTTTACCCCATCAATTTCTTTTTTCTTTTTTCTTTTCATTTTTCTATGATAAACAAAAAGGCTTTGCCCTTAAAATTACAAAGGGTAAACAAACTTTTTGACTTTGACACCCAGTGTAAGGGTGATCATTGGTTAAGATTTCTTAAAAAAATTTTTTAACAGGCTCAAATGAGGTAGCAAGAGATAATAATTTTTTTGAAAGATAGAAGAAAGATGACCATTTCTCATTTCGAACATGAATAGTTTTAATAGAGAATTGTTATGGACTAAGAGCAGGGTTGTGCATGAGCAAAGATCACATGTTGCATTACTTTTGAAATTTTTTTCTAAAATTATCTTTTTATTCAATAGTCCCAACAATCTCAAATTTATCAATCAAAACATCATGAATGGTGTTTTCAAAGTCAAATCCTAAATTCTTGTCACGATTGTCTGAACATTCATTATTTGAAAAAGAATAGGTAAAGAAAAAAGGTATGAGATGATAAAAGTAAATGATGGGTATTCACAAAAAAAGAATAAAAATGCATCAAGCATGTCACTTTATTACTTTATTAAAATGATGAAAAATAAGATGAAATCTAAGTACATAAAAAAATATCCATATTCTCAAATGATTCAAGATGATAGGTAGTTCCCATCAACCTCTTAAAATTATACCCGTAGATGATTGGGTGATGGGTTATTGTGACATTGGATGCCATGTTTCCACTGGTATCAAAATTTATCAACCCTCATTTGATTATACTTTGCACCATACATTTCAAAGGGATGTAATTTTTAGTGGAATGTCTTGCCACCCCAAAAGGGTAGTCACAGTAGGTAGTGGAGTCATACCATTTGGGATAAGAAGGTTCAAGTTACTTTGTAGGAATAGGAGCAATCATATGGTTTTTGTAAAGCTTTTGGTACAAATTTGTGTAACTCATAGGGATAAGACCAAATGTAAGCTTTTTCTAGTTCTATGATTCTCACACACCACTTGTTGGGGTAGTTAAATGAATAGAGGGCCTAAGAGGGGATGGATAAGAGGGTCGTAGAGTTGACTGGTGGAGTATAGTAGAAACATAACTTGCAGGAGTATGATATGTTGGATAGATTGGCTGAGGGTAGTTTTTGGATTGTTGCCTATCGAAACTCACAGCTTGAGTCTCACTTTTTTTTTCTTTGGTATCTTTTTAGTAGAAGATTATCCTTCTTCTAATTTGCCATTCTTAATTGCATTTTCAATGATCTCCCCTAAAATCACCATGTTGGTAAAATTTTTAGTCGTATTTCTTATCATATTTTTATAGTAAGGTGATTTTAAAGTGCTTACAAATAGTACTATTATTTTTTTCTCTGTTAAGGGAGGCTAGACCTGAGCGGTAATATCTCACTACCTTTTAGCATTTCTTTGAAAGACTCAAATGTTTTTTCTCCATATCTTGTAATGAAAGGTGATCAAGAGCCATATCTATGATGTGGTGGTATTGGTTGATGAAGGATCGAGTCAAATCCTTTCATGACTTAATGTGAGTCTTATCCAACTGGACATACTACCTTGTAGTAGACCTGGTTAAGCTATCTTGGAATACATGCATTGACAATTTCTCTTTGCTAGCATATGCTACCATTTTACAACAGTACATTGTGATCTATATAATGAAGCACTTGGTACCGTCATACTTCTCAAATTTTGGTACATTGAATTTTGAATGAATCACAACATTTGAAACTAGGCAAAGGTTGGCAGTATCCATGGATCCATAGAAATCAATGCCCTCTACAATCTTACTTTAATCATACTCATAGCTTGATTAATCTTAGAGTCTTCTGAAGCTACAGTCATCTACAACTTTTTTTTCTTTTTAGTCTTATCCATTTTGAGAATTTTGATTGGCTCATTTACCTTTTCAGTGAAGACATGATTGGTATAGTTCTGAACATTCCCTTGATTGAAATTTGAGAATGTGGTCTGTTGTTGATGAAAGCTTAAAGTGATCTAAATCTGACGTGGATTGAAACCTAGAGGATATAATGGTTCAGTATCTTCATATGAGATATCTTCTTCTGTTACCTTTCTTTTATTTTTTTTTCTAGAACTTTTAGGATTTTACTCAATTTTCCTTCAATTATCTCTTGAGCCTTTTCTATTCTTTCAAGTCGATCTACATTGTCTTGCTCCATTTTTCTAGCTTTAGCCTAGGTGTAGTACTAGTGTTGAACTATCCTTGAACCTTGCTTTTCCACAATTATAGTGCAAATTTAGAATGATGTTTATAGATTTATCAGATTATGCATGAGAATGAATGAATGTATGCATACATGAGAAAAAATTAGTAAGCATAATATATGATCTGCATATATGTTTATGAATATGTAGAAAAAGAAAAAAAATAAAAAGAAGATAAGAAAATCAATTATTCACCTCAATAAAAATAAAGTATAAATACTATAAAGCAAGTAAAATAACAACATGACCCTAGATTTGGGTTAACTGTAAAGGGTGGAAGGACATGACTCTATCATAGTTAGGCTCTTAAAGTTAACTATATGTGGTTTAGACTGCCTCTAAAAGGTTCCCAAATTGTTCCTTGCATGATAGTTTATCACAGAATAGTAAGGCACCTTAATTCTCACCCATCATAGGCTACAAGTGAAAAAGGTTCAATCTGAGTGAGAGTGTTTTGTAGGCCCATGCAGAGCCATTAAATCTCACGAGGGCATAGGTACTTCACTCCCTCTTAAAAGTAGAGCTCGGGTAGAGAGCTTTATGTTATGTACTTGCAAATGAATGATAGGTATATATACAATAAATAGATAATATAAGCAATGAGTAAAAAAAGGCCCATGAATAAGCAAATATACACAATGAAAAATAATAAAGCATGTATAAGCAATAAAAAGGAATAAAATAATTTCAAATTTTTTAAGCGAGGCTTAGATAATAAGAAATCATTTACTGGCTTGACTCTCAATGTCCCTAATGGAGTCATCAAACTGTCATAACGTATAGATCCGTGGATCTACTGCTAGACATGGATTAGAGGAGTTGCCACCAATTTTTTCTGTTTAGGTGTAATTGGCTACCTAAAGCATATTCTAATCCATAAACCTAGAGTTTAGGTTTGGGAGTATGATTACGTATGGAAAAAGTTATAACACCCGCATAACACCCATCCAAAGGATAGTACCAATTAGATTTTAGATTATCCAAGCCTTGATCATATTTTTAATTTACCAAATAATTTAATATTGAAAATATATCTTAAAATTATCCTAATAGTTTGATAGCAATTTAAGATAATTTTCTCACCTTAGGAGTATTCATGAAGACTAGTGTCTCATTCTGAAGAGGCTTTGTCATTAGATTTATTGAAATTATAAGTCTTCCAATAGTTTAGTAAGACTTACTTTTTATTTTTTATTTTTTATTTTTTATTTTTTTAAGAATTGATTTATGAAATTTTCCAATAGTTTAGTTGATTCCAAAAAAAAAAAAAAATCCATAAAATTTTTCCAATAATTTGATAAAATTCCATAAATTTATTTTGATAGAAAATATGTTTTTATTTGAAAAGATTTTTTTTATTTTTTATTTTTACCTTTAGAAATAAAATAACAGAAATAACATTTTTTTAAAAAAAATAAAACCAGAACAATAATATAATAATGAAAAGAGTTAAGAATAAAATAAAATAAAAAAATAAAATGAAAAAAATAAAACCTGCGATCGGGTCGGGTCGATACCAAGGTTGGCGTGCGGATCTTGACTCAGATTCACATGGATTCTAAGCAGCCAAAACGATGTCATGTAGAGGCGATACATAAATCATGTTCAACGCCTTTATACTCAAAAGCCTCCTTCCTTCTCTCTCTCTCTAACTAATTTCTCTTTGCCTTCTTTTTAAAAATTCCTTAAGAACCCATCGGTAAATTCAACTGAAAACTAAAAAGCCTACCGGTTTTTGGGGATGTCACCGAGAAATTCAATTGAAAACTAAAAAACCCACTAGTTTCTAAAAAACTAGCTAGAATGTGATCAAAAAATTCAATCGGTCATTGGAAACTTCACCAAAAAATTTAAACCTTCATCAAAAAATTCATCCTAACCTAGAAATTTCCAAAAAAACCCAGATTTCTTCAAATCTTTCCAAATTTCTCCCAAATTTCATCCCAATTACTTTTATAATCTTGATTCTAGCTTACAAACCTAAAATCAAACCCACCACTTCAGATTGAACCCTAAAATCTCAAAATCGAATTCCCAAAATGTTCTTACTACCCTAAAAATTTCCAAACTTTTCTCTCTTCCAAATTTCTCTGTATGTGTCCTTTGTTAGAACAGATTCAATTTATAGGCAGTCCTATGATTAGTTTTAGGAAACTGACAGAATCAATCTCAGGCTTGAATCCTGGGATTGCATTCTGTCTAGACGAGATTTTAGGTCCAAAATTTCAGTAATCACATATTGATACAATTTGACATTAAAGTTTGACCATGTGGTGGGATTTTGATCATGTTCTAAACTTTCTTTGTCCACATGCCGATTAGAACAAAAAAGGAAAGAAGGAACGGAAATATAATAATAATAATAATAATAATAACAATAAATATATATACAAAAATACCAAAGAAATAATAATAATAATAATAAGAGTAATAATATAATAATAACAACAAATATATATATATAGAAATACCATAGAAATACTAATAATAATAATAATGATGATGATGATGATGATGATAGTGATAATATATCATAATACAAAAAGAATCGGTCTAATTAAATCCGGATACAAATGGTGTTTACAATTACCATAAATAATTTTGAAATTTTGTGAAGCAAATAAATATAAAAGATAATGCATTTTAAAGTGTATCTAAGTATAAATAATTTGTTTTTGGCCCATAAAAATAAAAATTCTGTGCTAAATTGGAATAGGCTGAGCTAAAAAAAAAAAAAAAAAAGGTAAAAGAGAATAAGAGATGAGGAAGGAGATAGATAATCTAACTGTCCTCTGGAACTTGCCTGAATTTTAGGACGAATAGAAAAGTAGTTACTTTGTTTCTTGGCCAAAGAAGATTTTTATATGCATGTTTGTTTGTTTGTGTGTTTGTGTGTTATTTTTGTCTTGGTGTAGGCCTAAATCTGCCATCTCCTGGTTAAGCTGTTTTTATATGATGTTAAGCCTATTTTTGTGTTTTTCCTTTTCATGATGATCTGTTCAGAGCTGGGAAGAAGGAATGAGATATTATGGATGCTGAAAGCAACTGCAGGGATAAAGCTAGTGAACTTTATGTGATCCAATTTTGCCTGGAATGGATTACTGGAGAACATTGTCTCTCCTACCACAAATCCATTGTAGGTTAATCAAATTGTCAACCTCCTCTTCTGGCAAAGCCTGTACTGTATTTATTCTATATTATTATTATTATTATTTTTTTTTTTTTTGTGATGGACCAATTCAAAACTTGGAGCAAGTAGGGTCCAGACATTATCATTCCAGTTGTGTTTACAAAAGGAACATAAAAGTCGCTTAAGTAAAAAATCAAGTTTTTTATTTATGAAATCGCTAGGTTGTATACTAGTACACAGAAACTTCTACTTTCAATATTACTACAGCAATATCTACCAAATTATTACAGCAACTCAAGTAGTGAACCAAAGAAGCTAGATGTTGAAGCAGAGGTCAGGCAAACCTAGAAATTAAATGAAGTGACTCAGCCTGAGCCTCAGCCCCAGCCCCCCATTTTTTATTCACTCCATCTTTACGACGCTTTTATTTTTAACCATATTCAACAGCAGGTTATGGACGATTTTCTGTTTTATAAAAACCGTGGTTCCATGGATGATCAGGTTGATTTCCAGGACTACGAAATAGATCTGAAAATAAAAGGAATGTCACATCAATTAAATTAAAATATTTTGAGCACATAAATATAATTGAAGTCACTTCATCTATTATCAATTTATTTTAATCGGATATCCTTCTAAAATTTAATCTCTAACCAAAAAAAAATTAATAATAATAAAGACCAAAATTTAATAATAAAAAATACCTTACATATATATAGATGGGAAAGCCACTGGGGGCTGTAAAACTAACTTCTCATTTTTCTTTCTTGTTTATATATAGTAAGTAATATTTAATCAGTCGCTTGATTTAATGAGCATGTTTTGGGTGATTAATTAGCATAGAAAGAAAGAGTAGTTGATGCATATAAACATAGCACGATTAAACATGTTATGATATCTCAACTACCTATATATATTAATACTTAAGAAGCTAGGCCAGGCTAGAATGCTTACAACGCTTGGCGGTCCTCCCGACGTTCCTAGACGCCATGGCAGAGCCTAGAAGGAGAATACCAACAACTAAGAGAACCTGGGCGAAGAGTAATAAATGCTTCTTAGAACCCATTTTATTTGTTGGTAGAGGAAAGAATGTTAACCGCACAGTATATATAGGTGCATACCCAACCATCCGATGCTGACCCAGTTTTTCTCAAATTTTCCCACGAAATTTAGATAGTGGGCCTGCTGAACAACATGACTCGGAAGAAAGCTATTAAAAAATGTAGACTATGTATATTTTCCAACGTTGAACACAATTCTTCATCACGTACAATTTGTTCGTGAGACCGGAGATAACGCTGTCGTCCCTTGACATTGGACGTCGCTAGCTAGTTGAAAAGGTCAGCGAAAATATTCTGCTCTCAATTGCTGACAAAAATTAGGAATGTAGACCACTAAAATTTCAATTTGTGGAAATTAATCCATGTTTAACATGTAAATTAGATGCTAATATTCTTAGGGGTATGTTGATATGGTAATAAACGCTCAGTTTCAACAATCAAAATTCAATAACAAAAACGCATATAATTGGATTTTTTTTTGTGGAAGTACAAATAACGCTGTTGTGACTTTTATCACTCCGCTAATTTTGTCTCAAATGAGTATTAATGAATGAGAATTTTATAGATTTTATAGATATAATATCTAACTAGTTCAAAGGTCAGTGAGAAAACTTAAAATTTAAATATAAATATAATAAAAAATAAAATTTTAGTAATAATTATATATAAATTTAATAAAATTTAAAAATATATAAAATTAAAAAAAATATTTTTGTATCTATATAAATTTTGATAAATAATTTTTATATAAAATATAATATAAATATATATAAATTTTAATATTTTACATAATATGAATATATAAATTATCATTACTTGAAACCATGATATTGGCTTCAATTATTCGATGTCAGTTGCGGCCACAATTAAAACCAACTATTTTTTAAAATGATAAAAATGAGGTAATAATGTCTAGAGCATATAAATAATATGCAAAATGAAAAATTCAGATATATTAGCTTGAAGTGATTATATTAGAGATTTAATCTCAAATGCGGATAATTACCATAAAAGAAAATTGTATTCCAAGATATTTGATCAGTAGTACTACAAATCGAATGGATTTAAACCCTCACTATTAGATGCCAATAATGGGAACCCAACTTTGAATTAGTAACCTACAATTACAAAGTTTAATGGGTTAAAACAAGTTATTGTTATGTGTCTATTAAACACCAGTAAAATCAATTCAAATTTTAGAAACTATCTATTGCATAGGGAGAATAAGTTTTTACACTCTTAATGGAATTTTAAATGTCTAAAGCAATTGAGACATAATAAAAACTTTACCTATATAAACATAGAAGTGGTGCCACTTTAACAAGAAGAATTAGAGTCTTTCTTGTAAATGTTTATGAATAAGATAAGCACATAGTCATAATAGTGCTAAAAGCGGTTATAAACCTCTGACAGAAAAATAAATAAGTAGTATATGCGTTATATCTTTAATTATAACACTAGAAGTTGAGGTTTAATCTATTGACACCATCAACTTCATTAGAATTCTAAGATATATATGTTAATTAAAGGTTTAAATCGAAAGATACATTCTTATATTTATAATATTTATTTGTGTGAAACTTAAAAAATTAAGCACCAACATTCCAAACTAGTGAGGGATTATTGGTAGTTTAGAATATGGTGCATCCCACATTGGATAGAAAGATTTAACTTTTGATGAATAAAATTAATTTTTGTATTAAATTTCTTCATATTTTAAATAATTATGTTTGAACACAAATAATTATCATATGACAAATAGTCATAGCTATTTGAATATAAATAGATTATTATTCATAAAGGTCATGATTATACAAAAGATCATAATCATTTGAATAAAAGTTTATGTTTGTTTATTCATTATAACTAAATCTTTTAGTATAACCATTTTTACTACTTATGATTAAAGAGTTTGAGATTTTATTGTAACCTAAAGATATAATTACCTTTAAAAAAATATTTTTCACATCTCAAAACCAAAATTCTTTTCTATTATTCTTTTTCTCTTATTTATTTTTTCTAACATCTTTACAAATAAAGAGACATGAACGGCAAGCCAAGTTTATAACAAGTAAAAAAGGTTGTAGCTATTCCATGGCGCTTCAAGTACAAAAATTAACTGCCCAATAGCCACGTGGAAGGCACCGGGTTACAAGTTTTTGGCCAGGTGTTCTGCGGTTTATACCATTATACTGATCTAATTTGCTAAAAGCTTGAAATTCATCCATGGACTTGACTTGGGCTTGTCTATGATTTTGTTTAGACTTGGATTCAGGTCAATTCAAAATATTAGTATAATAATAAATAATTATTTAATTGTAAAATATTTTTAATTTTTGAATGATAACTATAATTTAAATATGTATATCTAGGTTTGAACCTCAATTTTAGAAGTGTCAATCATATTTGTTTATGAATAGTTGGACACCTTTAGTATGCATTTTGATATTTGCTTTAGTGGCATTTTTCCTTTCTTAATTTGATTCATTTATGATTTCCATTTATTTTAATGTTTAGTTTTCAGATTAAGTTCATTTTGTTGGTGGTTTAGAATATGGTATATCTTACATTGGATAAAGATATTTAATTATTGATGAATAAAATTAATTTTTATATTAATTTTATTCATATTTTAAATAATTATATTTGAATAGAAACAATCATTATATAACAAATGGTTATAACTATTTGAATATAAATAAATTATTATTCATAAAGGTTATAATTATACAAAAGATCATAACTATCGAAATAGAAATTTATGTCTGTTAATTCATTATAAATAAATCTTTTAGTATAACCATTTTTACTGCTTTTGATTGAAGAGTTTGATGCTTTATTGTATTCTAAAGATATAATTACTTTTAAGAAATTGTTCTTCACGCCTCAAATCCAAATTTTTTTTATTATTTCTTTTCTTTTATTTATTTTTCTAACAATTTAAAAGCAATTATGAGAAATTTATATTTCGCATAAGGAAGATAAAAGGAAAACAAATTGGAATGATTTAGAAATCAATATTAAAGAAGGCTCAAGGTGTTAAAAGATTACTGTTTCTATGGACCAAAATGTTAATTTTCATATAGATCTTCGTTAAAGGTATATATTTTATTTTTTGTATAATTGATGATAAAAAGATTGATTGAATGATATAAACACTTTAACAATTTATTTCATTAGTGTGTAAAGTCAAAATACAATATGCAAAATATTGATTACATTGCATAAGTTTATGCATATACTGAAATTAACTCCATAATGGAATTTAATGAATTGTATTATTTTTATTTGAAAAATCGATGCTTATAAAGACTAAGATGAGAAATAACCTAAAAACATAAAAGATAAAGATATGAATTGATTTACGACTAAAAGAATTATCACTTGTTATCAAGTAACAAATTAAATTGGATTCTAATGGAATGATAGATTGTTTAATTGTCATATCTTAGTTATATATAGAACATGTAGATTGTCCCATGGTTTCTATGAAAACAATCAAAAATGGTTAAAAGAATTTACAATGAGAAATTAGATGTAAGTAAAGAATATATGCAGAAAATAATATTTGGTTACAAGTTTAGTTTTATTATTAAATCATGGCACCAAAATTGAGATAATAATTTAAGTCAAGCTATTTGTATGGTTTTATCTTTATTGGTCATTTATAAATCAAATGTTGATACATAAATTTTTTAAAATTTATTATTGGTTCAAATTTTAACTAGTGTTCAATTTTCATGAAAACCAATTAAAATTAAATTGATGTATGTAAATAATTATTAATAAGATATGGTGTTTTATGGATTAATAGGTAGATAATAAATTAAATGATTGTTATTATTAGAAATAAGGGAAGTGTGACATGTATTTTACTTGTTAGGTGTGTTACACTAGAAGTGATTTTACAAAATAAAATTTTATTGTGAATAATCACAAAGTAAAAATCATAAATAGCCATCAAAAAGTTAATTAATGGTTACAAAAAAGCATTGCTGCTTTTAACATATGGGATATTGATTAAACAAAAATGCATGTTATTAAAAATATTGAAGCATTTGTCAGTTACTAACATTTTGAAGGATGTTCATAAATGTCTAATTAGCCAAGTTTATAGATTAAAAAAGAACATGCAAATTCATGGATTGTACAAATGATTTATCACCTATGGTTTTATATAGTGAAAATTTCAAAGTATATTTACTTTGGAAGCCATGAGTGATTCAAAAATCTTATGAATATGAAAACTTTTATAATAGCAAAAGGAATATCCATTTGGGGGATGGAAATGGCTTTGTTCATGGTAATAAAAAATTATTAATATTGTCCATGATGAAATAGATTCATATAAAAATTTATGAATTGACATAAAAAGTCTTAAAAGGAGACTATAGATGCATGATTGCATTTGAAATTTGCTTATTGATGTAAATTCTTATATTGAGTTAAAATGTAAAAGTTTTGAAACTTTTATAGAAATATTAAGATATTTGCTACTTATCTTTCACTAAGGATGGATTTGGAAGCCTCTTACTTAAAAAAAGAAAAACCCACCAAATAGTGAAAAGATAAATGAAATGGCAACTTGATTAAGTATATATGATATCTTCAACAATTGAATTAGACATTCTTTAATAAAATAATGCATACCTGCACATGGTGGGGGTGATAAGAATCAAAAGAAATAAAAATTGCCAACATAGTGATGTAAGATTTTAGTATAATTTTATGAGCAAATTATACAAGCTAATAAGTTTAGACACTTATTAAAGTAAAATCATAAAAAAGTACTTAAAAATCGTAAAAGAACTAAAATGGTTTAGTTTATTCATTGAATTTATCTAATTATACTAGAAGTATAATTGTATTAAAAATATATAAAAGTATGAAAATAGAATGGTTGAAATTAATGAATATAGAGTTGTGGCCATAACCAAAAGCAACTATTTCTTAAAATGATAAGAATGACGCAACAATGCCATGAGCATATAAATGATATGCAAAATGAAAAGTTTGGACATATTAGCCTAATGTGATTATATTAGAGATTCAATCTCAAATGGGGGTAATTACCATAAAAGAAAATTGAATTCCAAGATATTTGATTAGTAGTACTACGAGTAGAATGGATTTAAACCCTTACTATTTAATAGCAATAATGGGAACCCAACTTTGAATTAGTAACCTTTAATTATAAAGTTTAATGGGTAAAAACAAGTTATTGTTATGTGTTTGTTAAGCAATCTATTCAAATTTTAGAAACTAGTGTGATCTATTACATGGGGAGGACGAGTTTTTGTACTCTTAATAGGATTTTAATTGTCTAAAGCAATGGAGACATAATAATGGCAACTTTATCTATATAAACATAAAAATGATGCCACTTCAACAAAAAGAATTGAGGTCTCTCTTGTAAATGTTAATGAATAGGATAAGCATATAGCAATAAAAGTGCTAAAAATGGTTATAAACCTCTAACAGAAGAATAAATAAGTATTATGTGTGTTACATCTTCAATTCTAACAGTAAGAGTTGAGGTTTAATTTGCTAACACTATCAACTTTGTTAGAATTCTATGACATATATGCTAATTAAAGATTTAAATCGAGAGATATCTTCTTATATTCATAATATTTATTTGTGTGAAAGGTAAAAATTAAGCACCAACATTACAAACTAGTGGGGGATTTTTGGTAGTTTCAAATGTGGTACATCCCATATTGGATAGAATGATTTAATTATTGATGAATAAAATTAATTTTTATATTAATTTTATTTATATTTTAAATAATTATATTTGAACAAAAACAATTATCATATGATAAATTGTCATAACTATTTAAATATAAATAGATTATTATTCATAAATATCATGATTATACAGAAGGTCATAACTATCTAAATAAAAGTTTATTTTTGTTCATTTATTATAAATAAATCTTTCAGTATATTCATTTTTGTTGCTTTTGATGGGAGAGTTTGAGGTTTTATTGTATCTTAAAAGTATAATTGCCTTTAAGAAGGTGTTCCTCATCTCTCAAAATCAAAATTTTTTTTTTATTATTTCTCTTTTTTTATTTATTTTGTCTAACACATTTCACCATCTTTTATCTTACAAATTATTAGGTGAGCTCTATTTAAACCAATTTTCATCATAAATAATTTTTTTTTTCATTTTAATCAAATTTGAATATCGTCTATTTACTACATTGATATTGAAATAAACTATGACACAATTGTTACTATTAGCTTTTTGAATAATCTCTTTTTCCTCTTAGATTATTTGAAGAATCAGCTATTTTTAATTGCCTTATTGATGTAAAATCTTTGTATTGCTAATCCTCACGTCTCATTATATTTGTTGTTTATTAATTTTTGGATTAAATAAATTCAATTATGGTCATTATTTTAAGAAAATATAAAATTAAAAAAAATAAGCATTGGCAGGAGCTGGAGTGAACCATGACTGGGGAATAGACTGATTTCCAAGGCTTTCTTTTCATTTGAGCAAGGCCTCAGCTTCTCTATTTGGCACAGTCTTGGCATTGCAGGAAAAAGGCAATACCAATAAAGCTAGAGAGTAGGAGAGAGATACTTTTCTTGGTAAGTAGGCATGGTATCACGAGGCCTTTTCTTTTCTTTTTTCTCTGGTTCTGGTATTCAATGGCAATGGCATGATTAGCTTATGGTTTATAAATGGATTAATATGTGAACTCTTGGCTTCTCACCCAACTCCCACGTCAGAAGGCGACATTTCCCAAGACTTATAAATTCCACGTTAATGTGGAATATAGATTACGATTTGAATTGACATTTGTGGCAAATTTCCATCAACACCACACTGGAATCATCCCTTGCAAAACGAAACAAAAGTCTTTTAATCGGTATAGTTTCTTCAAAAAAGTGCTCATCTTGTTATTAATGGCATTGAAGTGGTACAATATTGGCATTTTAAGAAGTAAAGTTGAAAATCCAACCCAGTTGAAGAAAGGCCAAACAGCATATGGATATATTAAAAACCAAGAGGAAACTTGGTTGACTTCTTCGCAGCCATGCCATTATTGCATTCCTAAAAGCTTCCCGAAAAAAAAAAAAAAAAAGAAGGCTGGACTCGGTTCCAGGAAAACAAAATCTTGTGCATAAAAGATTTAAAAACTTTAGTGAAGAACGTAAACCTCAAATGCTACTTCCTATTAATAAACAGGTTTTACCACAACTTGTTTATCGTGTCAAAAGAATTGTACCTCAATCAGCATGCCCATATCGCTTTCCTTTCTGGTAACATAAAAGCCAGAAAAGAAACAAAACAATATAGATTGAATCAAAGTCTTAAATGGTTGACTTGAAGCCATCCTTTGAAACGAAACGATCTTCCTTGTGATTTGAGAAAACATGGAAAATTGAGTAGAACGGGAAGCCAGAAACAGCCGATTCAACCAACCTGTAACAATATCCAATATGTGGCTACTAACCGTGATTTTAAGCCAACCTTTGCGCCCAACTCAAGATAAGAGCTCAGTTGAGAATCACATCTAATAATACATCAATCCAATGTGAATTGAGAAGCATGTGGTCTACAACGCTAGAACTTACAATAGGTAATTACGGATACTGCATCTTAAATATAAGAAACTATTCTGGTCAAGGATTTCTAGACCGTCACTACTGCTCACTAGCACCCAAACTCCATAATTTACACAATCAAGGCATGAACATACAAACACTACAAGACAGAGTTCCCGGTTCATAATAAAATTTTAATTAACTGCAATGTGCTCACAACTTGTTTTTCTATTTGTGGGTGGATATAATGGCGTTCACTTGCTAGGCTTAGATGCAACGGTTCTTTGGAGCGTGGAAACACCATCCACGAATTTTGTCCGGAAAAGAACATTCACATTATTAAACGAGCCCTCTTTCAGTGAAACAACAATAAATTGCAAGATTTAAACACAAAGTTCAAGATGAGATCAATAGCAGAATAGGCCAAGATAAATGTACAATGATATAAGATTTACATATTTTGATCATCTCTATAACTCAATGCAAACTAGGCATATAATGTACTTCCAGAATTGCATGCATTGCCATCACCTATAACTTATCACATTTATATATCCAGTGGTCCCTAATGAAAACCTCTAAGCATCTTTTATCATAAACCCATGTTGATATAGTTTCATAAATAAATAAATAAATAAAACTAATGACTGTCAGCTCTAGATATATTATTTAACGTAGGTGTCACGCCCCGAGACTAAAATGCCACACAACCATATTACTTTGAAGTAAACCCAAAGTAATACAAAGCCTTCTTTCTTAACCATTCTAAAATTCTTCAATAAAATAATCTATCAAGTAAAATTCATATCTTTAATCTAACTGATGATATATCTTTATATATCCAAATACAAACTATATAAAATACAAAACCGTCTCATAATGTCTCATTGGCCAACATTTTCTCCGACGACTAAGTAATCTTTTCTATTTCATCTTCTAGCTTCTCACAAGACTAACCAAACTTATCACTAACTCATCTGTAAAGAAAAAGTAAAAGGAGAATGAGCAAACTACAGCTTAGTAAGTATAGGCTCACACACCTTACCGGATCAAACATCATTTTTATATGTATCATATAGAGTATTCAAAATAATCATCAAATCATAATGTCAAAACATTTCAAGATCATCGTTCTGTCAAACATTTCGTAAATTCATAAATCAATATCAAAACATATCAATTCATCAATTATAATTATAAATCACAAAACATGATCAAATACATATTTCATACAAATCATGGATCAATGTTTAAAATCATCATAAATCATCATTATCATTCATTTATCATTAACTACGGTCACTACTATAACCCGTGACATTGGCTGTATCGATAATTTCATCCTCATGATCATTGCTAACTATTATAACCTGCTAGCCAGAGTCTTACTCTAACTACTATTACTCGTTAGCCAGGGTTGTATGATCATATCTTTACTAACTATTATTACCCGTTAGCCAGGGTCTTAGAATTAGTTCTAGTGTTATGATCCCACTTTCTAGGGATATAAAAACGTAGCCATCATAAAATCATTCTTTAAACATAAATTATTTTCTCATTTTATTCATAAGTATGATCCATCATTTCTATAGAGAAATGCAAAATAATCATATGCTTGATCCTATTTTCATACATAAAAAATAATGAAATAAAATATTCATTCATTTAGAAACATACATATATACATAGATTCGAAAACAAGTAAAGTGTGTGAGATTCTACTTACCTCTTTTTGATTCCACCACTTAGTTTTCTCCCAAAATAATTAATGGCCTATTCAAGATAATTTCAACAAATTAAAATTTAATCAACCCTTTTTTGAGACTATTTATACAAAAATCAATAACTTACACAAGGGTTAACTGAACTAATTAATACTGGCAGCCTAAACTTTTTTCATTAAAACGATCATATCTCAAAATATCCAAATCAGAATTAAGATCCCTTTAATGTGTTAGAAACTAGACTTGATAAGCTTTATAACCTTATATGGCCTATCTCATAATTCCTTATGGATTAATTATAACAATTTTTGCAATCCACATTATATGCTACTGCTAGACAACCTGTATACCTTCTAATAAAAATTATGTATTTATTCATAGGAAACTCCAAATTCAATTTCCCTTATTTCATTGAAAAGTAGACTCAATTCCTTTTCAAACATGTCTGGCTCAATACATAATTCCTTGTATAAAAATTAAGAAGAATTTCGTAATTCCTCACTGCTGCTATTACTAGGCAGCCAGCACATCCTAAAGTAAATATTAAACTACTATTTATAGAAAACTCGGAATAGAATCCCGTTATTTTCTTGGAATGTAAATTCAGCAAGTTTTCCAACGATATATAATAATCATAGAATAATCTATCCATTAATACAAAACTCTATTTTAATTTATTATTATAGATCACAACATCTCATCCAAAAATAGAATTTCTTCTTCAATTTTTAAAAAAACTCAAATCCCTACTTTCAGCCTTTAAACTCCATTCAATAATCATCAATAAATCTTAAGGACATGAAATAAACAAAGCCTAGTAATATACCCAAATAGATCATAAAGATTAATGAAAGATTTCATAATTTTTCTTGGTTTTGCTCTCAAAATTTTTAACTCCAAATAATAGCAATCAACTTGATATTCTTCTTAAATAAAAAGAGAGCATATACTCACCTTTAAGGGATTACCTTCATTGTAATCTCTAATTTTGAATCGTCAACTTGATTTTTCATATTCTCTAACCCTAAGAAAGATGAGAAAGAAGAACTCTCATTTCTTTTTTGGTTCTCGATAGCCAAGTTTTCTTTCATTTAATAATTCAACTCTTTTTCTTTTACTAATTAGTCTTTTAATAAACTGATGGGCTTTGGTATTAGTCTAGCCCAATTATTATTTGGGCTGGGGTATCACAGTAGGTCTCTATAGTAAAGGCTACACTACTATCACAAAAATAGAGTAACTATCAGCCAACACCAAAAAAAAATGGTTGCCTTCCTAAGAGAAAGTAAATTATCAATCAAATATACTCTTAAAAAGATATATATATATATCCCACGTTTTAATTTAACTTTTCAAAGCTCATACCAACCGTGCCAACTGCATATATAATTGAAAAGGAACCAGATGAGTTGGCATGCTATATTAATTCCACCACTAAGCAACTATAACATTTCCATTGAGGTTTTAAATGGCGTAGCTATGTCCAATATTATCTGCAATATGCTTAAGATGATTCCTTGAAAATACTAATATTCATTTAGTGCAACCTATGATTCTTGAAACTAAAATTTTCAAGAAAGGGAGGGGAAATAACAAAGAATCATCAAACTTGAGTGTGGAAAGTGAGCTTTAACCTTTCATTTAGTAAGAATCTCAAATCTTCGATTTGAATATTTGAATGAACCTTTGATCTACTTCAGATAAAAATCTCTTTTACATTTTCAAAGTTGTGAAACCTCTATTTAAAGGAGCATTTAAATGTCGAGATTTGTAAGACCTCTTGGAATAATCTCTAAGTCCTCTAAGCAAAATTCATAAGTCTTCGTAGCTGAATCTTTTTTTTGTATTGAGATTTGTAAGGCCTCCAAGTATAATCCCAAGTCTTCTAGGCAAGATTCGTAAGTTCTCTAGGTAGAATGTTTAAAATTTTATATTTTTCAAAATGGTTGAACCTTTGATAAGAGGAACATTTTATATTTCCAAGTTGTTAAGCCTCTATTAAGGAAGAACTTTTGTAATTTTATTTTTGATTTTTCTAAGCTCGAACAAAATGGATATCTTTTTATCTTTGCACAATTCATGATTCATAAAAAATATACAAAAAGGGGCAACTATAGACACTTCATTTAGTCAAGGTATTGTTTTAATTTAATTTTAGGATTTTAGTATTTTTTGTTTAGTTTAGAATTAGTTATTTTGTTAATTAATTGATTTATAGTTTTAAAAAAAAAAAGAAAAAGAAAAAAGTTTGATTTGATTTGAAGTTTAGTATTCTAATTGAAAAAGGGAACATATTGATTTGAAAGGTGGACTTGGATTAAAAATCTAAAATTGATTTTGATTAGGAGATGGAAATTAAGAAAATCTTCTCCTATTAGGATTTGGATTAGAGTCTTATAAAAAGACCCCATTAGGATCAATTAGATACAATGAAAATCAATAAAAAAAAAAAAGAGAAAGAGGGAAGAAAAAGCAAAAAAAATGCTTTTTTATTATCTTTTTTGGTATTTTGGGTTTAGATAATTAACATTTCTCTTGGGAGTTCTGTGTTGGGGAAAGGAGTTGAAATGAAACAATAAAGGGAGAAATTCAATAAAAGGTTTTTGTAGCAAAATTTTTGAGAGTTTTGGGTATATATGTTTTAGGTTTCTATTTGATTTTTGTTTAAACTAGAAAGAAAGATAATCACCTCAGGATAAGAGTGCTAGTGAAGCTATAGACTATTTTGTAGAGAAATAAGAAAGAAAATAAGGTAATTTCTATTTTTTTCATCTTTATTTGCATATTTATTTATGTTACTTAGTTATTTTTCTTTCTTCTTTTATGTATATTTAAAATAAATTTTTATAATAAATTCATGATCCCTACCAAATGATTAGAGGATTTAAATCTTGAATTATGAATTCTACTAAATGATTTGAGAATTTCATAATGAATTTTTGAAAAATAAATTTTCAATCCTACCAAACAATTGGAGAATTCAAATTTTTATTAAATCTTACCAAACTATTGGAGGATTTAATGACTTTTTTTTTTCAAAAGAAATTTTCGAGGTTTTCAAATAAAAATCCTACCAAATGATTAGGGGATATGCATTGATATGAATCTTACCACACGATTGGAGGATTTTATTATTTGTTTTTAAAAAATAATTTTTTAGAAAATATGTTAATAAATTCGATGACAGAATCTCTTCAGAGTTTGACACAAGTCTTTATAAATACTCTTAAGATAGGGAAATTGTCTTAAATCACTATCAAACAATTGGAGTAATTTTAAGATCAATTTTTAATAATTAAATTTACTTGGTAAAAAGTTAAAAATATTTTAAGGCCTGGATAACATAAAATCAAACTGATACCATCCTTTGATGGGCATTGTAAGGTTGCTATAACATTCTTCACACATAATTGTGCTCCTGGACCTAGTGCTCATTTCATAGACATGAATCTATTTTTAAAGATACCTAAGTTAAGTTTGTGACTTCTCATTAAAATGGGACAAATTTAATTAGGTAACCAATCACACCTAAATAAAAAAATTGATTGCAACTCCTAAAATCAGGTCTAACTATAGGTTTGCAAATCTATACATTATGATAAGAATCATCAAACCTGAGGGTGTGGAAAGCGAGCTTTAACCTTTCTTCCTATATGCTAAGTGTGGTTTAGATGAAGAGCAACATCAACTTGTTGCAACCATCTCATAAAGAAGTTAGTCATTTCGATTATCATTTCATGAAAATAATTTACTCCAAACAATAAAGTACAATATGAAAAAGTAAAACAAGAACTACGGTGCCAAAAGAAAACTTAAGCCTTGAAGAATACCATGATTATGCAAGTATGGGTATTTGCAAGTGTCTTTAGATGGATAAACACTTAATAATTAATAAATCATTTCATGAAACATAAAATTGGAAATTACTTTAAAATCTAACTTGTCTTAACAATCTTCCTATATCAAGCCATAATTGCCTATTCTCTTGTTTCATGTTGTTACTATGCTATTTGTAATTATCTAAAGTATAACATAATAACCAAAAACCTTCTATGGACTTGTAGTAGGTTAATTATGAAGATGCCACTTGGAAATCTCAACAAGTACAATGAACAATGAAATTCAGATATTTTAAATGTATCCACTTTCATTGAATAATGAACCTTTCGGGCCTATTAGCTTTACCTCGGTTACCAAATAAGGGTTTCTTTTGGAGTTCTTAAGTAGTCAAGTGGGAGATTAGAAGCTATAAATTTGAAAAAAGAAAAAATAAGGTTTTTTAGAAAAAGGAAAAAATAGCTGTCGAACTCGGATAATGCAAACATGCTAGAGATTAAAATCGTGGTTTCAAAAAATGTAAAAATTTTGGAGGGTTTCTAGCTTTCTAAAAGTTTGAAAATTTAAGCTTTTGTGAGATGCTGGTGTTTGGTGGTGATGATGAAAAAGGGAAAAGCCAAGAACAGGAAATGGATGTGCAAATTATTTTTGAAATAATAGGGTGGGCTAGAAGCTCATGGCCTAATTAAAAGGCTAAAACACTGAGACATCCAGCCTAGTTATTAGTTGATGGCTTTAATTATCGAGAACCATTGGATTGGCAGATGTTAAGCCTAAGCCCAACGGAACTTACTGGCCTAGAGTTGATCCTTTTAGCAAATATAAGTCATTTTTACTTAACCACTGTTATCAAATATATAAGTATTTTCTTTTACTATTAACTATCTTTTTAAAATTCTTAAACGTTTTCATAGGCGTTGTTTAATTGATGCTTTTTTTTTTACTTTTTTTTATGAAAAATAAAAAAGTAAAAGGCAAGAAAAAAAAAAGATAGCAAACTAAAGGTTCTGATTTCTCTTTTGAAATCTTTCTCTTTTGGTAGAGCTGGTACTTTTAAAAATTTTTATTTGTACAGAGAGAAAACCCTTGTTAAGGATTTTTAATTCCTAAGAATATAGATGGTTCATTTAGTGGAGGATGGAGAGTTTTTTTTTCCACTATTCTTATTCTGGGAAGATGTCATTTGGTGGATAGGCTATTCTAAATGTAACTTTATAAACCAATGGGTTCTTTTAACAGTTATATTCTAGAATTAGTCTAAGCTAAGATACTGTTAAATTTTTTTCTTAATGTTAAAAAGATATAATTAGGTTCATTTAAAGTTATTCTTGATAGTATGAAGATGGTGTCTTTTAGTTAGGATTGCATTTCACCTTTTCCCCCATAATGTCTCTATTCTCGATCTTGCATGATTTTTAAATTTTAAACAATTTCTTTTATATGCAAGCATTACAAGACGAAAGGATCATTACTTGGACATTAAGTCACTACAAGAAAACTGCTCTATATTGACGTCCAAAAAATTGCTAGTAAAACTTAAAAATCCACCGGTATAGTACAATAAACCTTATACTGATAGTTAAAATATCTATTTCGATAAATTTTTAACCGTCAGTATATCCCTTATCGAAATAGACCTATACTGATGGTTTTTAAGCTGTCAGAATATGTAACAAAGATATACTAATGATTTTAGTTTGTTACTATATGTGTAGCTATAGGTATAACAACTATTATGTGTTCCACGTTATACCTTTTATTGATGGTTATTCCCATCAGTATAGACTCGTATGTTTTAATTTTTTAAACTTATACCGATGATGTTTTCGTCAGTATATCTTTTACTAACGATTAATGTCCATTAGTATAGCCTTATGTGTTTTAACTTTTACCAACGGTCTATAATGATTGTTAGTATAGCCTGAAATATTTCAATAGTAAAATACGTCAATATAAATTTTATGGTGTCACTAAAAACTTTTTTTTAATTATATTTTCAATTATTAATATTAATTTATTTATAATTATTTTCATAACATATAGATCCAAAAATCTATAGCTAGACTTAACAAAAGGAGTTGTCACCAATCTTTTTCAACCAGGTGTGATTGGCCACCTAAGGAATCCAACCTTTTAAGGAGCTCCTAAGCTTGACTAGGGGTCCCTAAAAGAATAGGTTCGGGTCTACAAACCAGAACAAGGTTTGGGAGTTTGATTACATGAGGGAAAGGTTATAATACCCCTATATGCCCATCCAAAGGATGGTATCATGTTATTTTAAATTTATCCTAAGGTCTTGATTCTAATGGTTTTAAATTTTATGTTAATATATTGGAAATAATTCTTAAGACTCTCTATCAATTTGGCAGAATTCTTAAAAATATTTTCTTACCTCAAGAGTATTCAAGGATCCCATTTGTTTTCTTAAAGAGGCTCTGTCGTAGGAAAAAGGTTTATTTATTATTATTTTTTTGTCGAAAATATATCTAATTATTCTACCATTTAGACCAAATTAGAAATATTTTCTCTTTTTGAACCAAATTGGATTTCGAAAAAAGTCATCGAAATCTTGGTTGGTTTGGCGAAAATTCATCGATAAATTCAACTGACATCAAAATTTTCCACCGGATTCTGAAAAACCTATAAAAAAATTCAACTGACGCTTAAAAGTTCACCAGAATCTGAAATTTCAAAAAATATTTTCAAAAAAAATCTTTTTTTTAAACCCAAAAAAACTTCAAAAAAATTTTTGATTGCTTTCTACTTTTCTATGTGATTTGTGTTGCTGTGTTCTCTTTTGTGTGTTTGGGTCTGTATTTATAGGTTTTCAATCCAAAGAACCCTAATCCGAATAGAAATCTCAATTCCTTTCAAACTTCAAACTTAAACCTATCTCAAACAATTCAAACAATTTCACACAAACTAAATCACCTATTTTTTGTTTTCTTTTCATCTTTTCATTTTTTTCACTTTTTATTTTTAATTAACACAATCCAAATCTAGTAGACCCCTAGGTAGATTGGGGTGTCTATGGCTATCTTTCTTTGCACATTTTTTGTGAAACAAGAATTATGCAAAGATGTAGACAACCTAATCAACTTGACATATTTTTTTTTATTTTTTATTTTTTTACTTAGAGTCCTCAAATAACATAAAAACTCCTCTAAATAGAGGCTTCACGACTTTGAAAAAGTAAACAATGCTCCTTTAAATAGAGGCTCAATGACTTTAGAAAAAATAAATCAAGCTCTTCTAAATAGAGGCTCAACAACTTTGAACAATAAAGGCTCCTCTAAATAGAGACTCAATGACTTTAAAAAATAAAAAGCTCTTTTAAACAGAGGCACATCAACTTTGAAAAACAAAGGCTCCTTTAAATAGAAGCACAACAACTTTAGAAAATAAAAGACTTTTCTAAATAGAGGTACAACAACTTTGAAAAATAAAAGCTCCTCTAAACAGAGGCACAACAACTTTAAAAAATAAAAAACTCCTCTAAACAAAAGCACAACAACTTTAGAAAATAAAAGGCTCTTCTAAACAAAGGTATAACAACTTTAGAAAAATAATAGCTCCTCGACAATTATATCTAAAGGAGTCATAAATTAGGTCTGATGAAATTTGTAATAGAAACTCAAATATTCACAATTTGAGTTCAAAATTTAAAGGTTCAGATTCGTAAGAACCTTTTAGCTTCACAAGGATTCACTGAAATTTGATTCTCAAAATTTTATTTTCATAAAAATTCAAATTTACAAGATGTCATGATTTGCATTTGCAAATTGCAAGACTCGCATCCAACATTTAAAGATTCTCATTCAAATTTTAGAGATTCACATCCAAAAGTTCAAAGCTTTTCATTTGAGTTCAAAGGTTCACATTTAGACAAATTTGGGGTTCACATCCAAAAGGTTTAAGCTATTTCATTCAAATTTTGGAGATTCACATCCAAAAGTTTAAAACTTTTCATTCAAGTTCAAAGGTTCACATTTAGAGTTTCACATCTAAAGCCTCAAAAGTTCTTATTTAAAACTTAAAGATTCTCATTTGAAAACTTCAAAATTCCTCATTTGAGAACTCAAAAATTCAAAGATTCTCATTTAAGGATTCACAATCTTGTTTCAAAAGACTCCATCAAAATATTTAAAATTCTTTATCAGATGACTTTTAAACTTTTACCAAAATCAAAATTTTGTATGTAATGAATGTCATGATCAATGATGCCAATGCTTTCTTAATGATGCAAATGCAACAATCTAGCTTCTCACAATACTGTAAATGTCATATTTTCAACCATGAGTCAAATGTTTACTGCATAATGCAAGTGCATGGCCAAACCAAAATTTTAAATATTCCCTAAACAACAATGCAAATGTAATGTATGTAATGCGGATGTCAATGTTATGAAATTCTAATTAAATGTGGTAATATGGATCTTAAGACTCCACCATTTTAAGCTTTTTAGCACTAGCCAGTTTAGAACAAATTCTATCTTCTATCACTTGGTCACTACTTATAGGCTTCTCAACACTAGCCATTAGAATAAATTTTGTCCTCCATCACTTATCACCAATCA
Organism: Durio zibethinus; assembly: GCF_047325235.1. Lineage (NCBI taxonomy): Eukaryota > Viridiplantae > Streptophyta > Magnoliopsida > Malvales > Malvaceae > Durio > Durio zibethinus. The sequence continues at coordinate 28,433,436 of NC_143170.1, forward strand.
TAGGTTTCTCAACACTAACCATTTTAGAACAAATTTTGTCCTTTATCACTTGGTCATCAATCATAAGTTTTTTAGCATTAACCATTTTAGAACAAATTTCGTCATTCATCACTTAGTCACTATCATTTCAAATTTTGCCCTCTCTTCATTTTGTTCACCATTCCATCACCATATTCATTATTTGGTCAGATCAGTCATCTTTTCAAGTCATCTTTTTAGGTTTCTACACTCTTTTCATTTTTTTTCCTTATCATCTTGGATTTCTTTTCAAAGGAATGCAAGACTCTTTTATGCACATTGTCGTTCATTCATTATCATTTCAAATTATAACAAATGTAATACAACCATACTTTTTCTTGATTTATTCTAAAGATGTAAAAATAAAAAAACACAAGATGAATTGAGAGAAAGGTAATTAATGAGGTGTAAGTCTAGTACAAAAATAAATGGGCAAACAAACAAATTCAAAGCATATCACTAAGGATGGTATTGAATGGTGTAACAATGTCCAAACAATTAACACTTAGACAATTTTTAACATTAATCTAGAAGTCTTTCTTAAAAATTCATTCCATTGACTTTTAAAATTATTTTGAGCTTAATGAACTTTGCTCCAACTTTAAGGGATCTTCAAATATCTTTGATCTTTCAACTATTTAAACTGTCTATTTAACTCTCAGCTCTAGGTTTTTTTTACCCAAATCACCCTTTCGAGTTTTCAATTTAAGTCTTTATTTTCTCCTTTTTTCATTTTTCATTTTTTTCTCTTTTTTTTTCATTTTTTTCTCTTTCTTTTCTTTTTCTCATCTTTCACCATTATTGACATCTCTCACACATCAATCTTTAGAACAATGTAGTATGATTTCATTGTTCCATATAAACATACCTTAGCTTAATATATGATCTTTCAATTCGAGCATTCACGTTTGATCCAAATAAACTTTTAAAGGTTGTAATGTAGGCTATGGTGAGGGTTCATGAAAATAATAGATAAAATAGACTCAAACATGTGTTTAAAGGGTTCAAAACCAAAGGATCATTTCTCATCATTTGATACAACTTGGCATTTTTCCCCATTCTACTTCATTTCACTACTTTTTCCTTTTTTTCATCTCATTCCTCACAAAAAGACTCTTATTACTTTGTGCCAAATCATGTGTGGCATCCATTTTTTTCTCTTTTTTATTTTTTTATTTTTTTTCTTTCTATTTGAGACCCTTTACGATCTTTTATCTTTTTTTAAAAAAAAAAAATTAACCCCCAATATGGAGGGTGATCTTTGGTCAATGTTCTTTAGAAAAAAAAATCATAATAGGCTCAAAGGGGTAACAATGAATGGTTTTTCGAATGGTAAAAGAAAGATAGTCATTTTTCATCTCAAATGTGAATACTTTCCTTGAAAATCATCTATTGAACAAAAATAAGCTTATGAATCTTTATAAATGACTGCACATATTTAAGATATATTTATTCTACATTTGCTAGTAGGTGGCTTCTTTTGCTCAAATAGTCTCCTCAAATCAATGTGAATGAGTTCTCAAAATTAAATCTTAGAATTATTGTTATCATTGTCTAAATATTCATTATATGAAATTTGAGAATGTGAAAGAAAAGTTATGAAAGGTAACAAAGCATGGAACAATGGTTGAATGAAAGAGAAAATGTAATGAAATGCATTATCCTTGCCTTTTTATTAAAATGATAACAAATGAAATCCTATTACATAAAAGAAATTCTAACATTACTTTAAAAGAAATAACACATAACTTTCAATCAGCCTTAACATCATTTTTCAAAATTATACCCATGTGCAATCAAGTGAATGATCTTTATTAATATCTTGCTTTCCTGATTTGTCGAAGCTGACAAAGCCTTTTCAAGTCACACTCATTCTTGATTTTTACTTGAAGCATTGACATTGTGATTGGGCAATGAATTGCCACTAACATTAAGTGTTGATGCCTCTCATTGGTCAAAGTTTATCATTTCATCCTTGATCAATTGTTGAACCTTATGTTTTAGATTAGTGCAATTCTCTGTAGAATGATCGGTAATTCCATAGTGGTAGTCATAGTGGGCTGTAGAATCATACCACTTGGGATAAGGTGGCTTGAGTGGCTCCAAATAGCTAGAAGTAATCAAGTAGTTATTATAAAGCTCTTGGTATAACTCTATATAAGTCATAGGGATTGGGTCAAATATAGGTTATTCTCGGGTAGTTCGTTACTCACGTGAACCACTTGTTGGGCTAGCAAGATGAATTTAGGATCTTATAGGAGATTGAATGTTAAGGCTGTATATAGGAGCATGAAGGCTGAAAATGGGTTGGTATATAGATGAGTAAGATGGTTGTGATACGGGTTGGTATGGGTAGGATGAGGTATTGTTCATAGTAGGATAGTATGAAAAGTAACTTTATAGATAAGGTTGATAACCCCTGAACTATCTATCAAAGTTCATGGCTTAAGATTCAGTCTTTTTCTTCTCTGGCGCCTTTTGGGTTTCCCCTTCTTTCAACTTGCCATTTTTAATGGCATTCTCAATGATTTCGCCTAAGATCACCATGTCAATAAAATTTTTTATTGCAGTCCTATCATCTTTTCATAATAAAGAGATTTTAGAGTGTTGATGAGCAATACTATGGTCTCTTTTTAGTTAAAAGAGGCTACACCTGAGTAGCTATATCCCTCTACCTCTGAGCATATTTCTTAAATGATTCAGTCACCTTATTCTTCATATTTTACAAAAAAAGATGAGAATGAGCTAAATCTATGATACGTTGATATTGATTAATAAAGTGATGTGCCATATCACTCTAAGAACAAATACAAGTCCCATTCAAATGGACATATCACCTAGCAATAAAGCCAGTGAGGCTATCTCGGAACACATGCATTAACAGTTTTTCATTATTAGTATGGGTAGCCATTTTTTGATAGTACATGGTAATGTGAGTTTTTGGGCATTTAGTACCATCATATATTTTTAAACTCTGAAACCTTAAACTTTGGAGGAATAACTACATCTGGGACTAAATAGAGCTTAGCAGCATTTACGAAACCATAAAAACCTACTTCTTCCATTGCTCTTAGCCTTTCTTCCAGTATACTAATCTTATGGTCAACTATTGAGTCCCTCAATGACTAGTCCCCTTATGGTTTTAATTTTTCATTCTTCTTTGAATCAATCAAATTAGGGACCTAAACTGATTCTAATACTTTTTCAATAAAGATAGGATTTACATAAATGTGGGTACTGTCTTAGATTTAAAGTTGAGGGTATTTTAAGATATGTATACCCTATCAGATATGTGAATTGCTATGGTGATGGGTCTTGTATGCACTGGGCTTGTTATGGCTTAAAACCAAGAGGGTATAAAGGGTTATCTATCTTTTATGATAGATAGTCCTACTGGCTAGTATTCCTTTCTATTTTTTTTTCTTTGTTTAACTTATTCAAGGCCTCTAAAATCTTATTCAACTCCTTTTCTAGCTTTTCTTAAGCTTTCTCTATCTTCTCAAGGTGATTGAAATTTTTTTCTTTCATCTATCTGCTCAAGCCCTTGTATTGTATTGGTGAGTTGAGTGTGTGAGATTCTTGGTGGGTGGAGCTATTTTTGAACCTTAAATACCATAATTATAATAAGAAATGTTATGCTTTATGCATGATATGTTGATGCATGAATGAAATGTACATTTTTTTAGATGAAATCTAATATGAAAATGATGCGGATGCACAATGTTACATATGACAATGAAAATGATGCATGACATGCAAATGCACAAAGTCAAACAATCAAAACAATTAGATAAACATAAATTGTTCCTTTTTGTGTCCTAGTTTCAAGGTATATCTATCACTGGATAGGAAGGACTTTATCTTAGATCCGGCCTCTTAAGTGTAGATTATATGCTGGGTTAAGTGTTTTGACCACTAAAGGTTCTCAAATTATTCCTTACATAATTGTCCATCATAGACTAGTAAGGCAGTCCAGTTCACACCCATCACAGGCTACCAACGAAAAAGATTCAATTTGAGTGAGAGTATTTTGCTAGCCATTGCAGAGATTATCATCTCACAAGAGCGTAAGTATTTTACTCCCTTTTAAGAGGGACAGAGCCGGGGTATAAAGCTCATGTAATGCAAATGCATGTGATAATGTGTGTGAAAGAGCATATAGGTTTCATGCCCCAAAAATAACAGACAAAAAAGACAAAAACGTTAGCAAACAGATAACACCAATCATTACAATTTAAAACCATTAAACTAAATAATAGAATAAATTTAAAAGGTTATGGCTTGACTCTCGATGGCTATCCCTAATAGAGTCGCCAAACTGTCATAACATATAGATTCGAAAATCTATAGCTAAACTTAACAAAAAGAGTCACCACCAATCTTTTTTAACTAGGTGTGATTGATCACCTAAGGAATCTATCCTTTTAAGGAGCTCCTAAGCTTGACTAAGGGTCCTTAAAAGAATAGGTTCAGGTCAACAAACTAAAATAAGGTTCAAAAGTTTGATTACATGTAGGGAAGATTATAGCACCCCCACATGCCCATCCAAATGATGGTACCATATTATTTTAAATTTATCCTAAGGTCTTGATTCTAATAGCTTTAAATTTTATGTTGAAATATTAGAAATAATTCTTAAGACTCTCTATCAATTTGGCAAAAATTTTAAATATATTTTTTTACCTCAAGAGTATTCAAGGATCCCATTTGTTTTCTTGAAAAGGTTTCGTTATCGGAAAAATGTTTATTTATTTATTTTGTTAAAAATATATTTAATTATTCTACCATTTGGGTCAAATTAGAAATATTTTTTCTTTCTGAATTTCTAAATTTTTCACCATTTGAGCCTATTTAGAAATATTTTTTTTATTTTTTGTTGGATTTCTAAATTTTTCACCATTTAGGACCATTTGGGTCAATTTAGAAATATTTTCTTTTTTTTTTCAGAATTTTTAAAATTTTCACCATTTAGCCCTATTTAGAAATATTTTCTTTTTTTTTTTGGTTTTCGGAAAGAAAATAATATGACAATTATTTTTATTGAAATTTCATTTAAATTATTCCACCATTTAGGACAAATTTAAAGAAATTTCTCACCTAGAGTTTTATTAGAAATTTACCATTAGAAATTTTTAAGAATCTCATCATTGGATGATTGTCAAATATTTTCAACCAAAATTTTTTTTATTTTTTATTTTCTCTTATCTTGGCTTGAAAATAATTATTGATTAGTGTTATTGAAACTTTATCTAAATTATTCCACCATTTATGACAAATTTAGATAAAATTTCTCACCTAAGAATTTTATAAAAATTTACCATTTGAAATTTTTAAAATTTTCATCATTGGATAATTAATATTTATTCTAAAAAAATATTTTATTTTTTAATTTTTTAATTTTTTTTCAAATTTAATCATGCAAAAATACTCCTAAAAATAAACAAACACATAAAAAATCAAAAAAATGAAATGGCTTAACTCAAGGGAATTGGTGTAGTTCGGCTCTAGGCACAAAAAATGGCTCGGAGGACGAGGCTTGGTGGCTTGGCTCAGCTCGAGGGATCGATTAATATATGGGTCAAACATGGGTCAAAAACGGGTCAATGCTACAAGTCGAGTCGCCTTAATGAAAAACATGCGAATCCTGAATCTTCTTAAATGCCAAAACGACATCGTTTTGGTGAGGCTATAAAAGGCCAAATTCTAGCTTTTTGCTTCAGATCTCTCTTTTTTCTCTCTTTTTTCCCTTTTTATTTTCTCTTTCTTTCTCTAGAAATCAAAGAACTCCAATTGAATCTTCACCAGATTCTGAAAAAAGTCACTGGAATATGGGTTGGTTTATCGAAAGTTTACCGATAAGTTCAACCGGCACCAGAATCTTCTACCAGATTCTTGATAACTTGCCAAAAAATTCAATCGATGTCATAAATTCACTGAAAAATTTAACCAGTGTTGAAAAGTTCACTGGAATATGAAATTTCTAGAAAAATTTTCAAAAAAATCTTTTTTTTAAAACCCAAAAAACTCCAAAAAAATTTTTTGATTGCTTTATGCTTTTCTATCTGATCTGTGTTGCTGTGTTCTCTTCTGTGTGATTTGGGTTTGTATTTATAGGGTTTCAATATGAAAAACCTTAATTCGAATAGGAATCCCAATTCCTTTTAAACTCAAACTTAAACCTATCTCAAACTAATTAAGACAATTTCACACAAACTAAATCACCTATTTTTTCATTTTTTGTCATTTTTTTATATTTTATTTTTAATTAACACAATCTAAATCTAGTAGACCCCTAAACAGATTGGGGTGTCTACAATCATAATATGATATGGTTTCATATAAAGTAAAAACACACTAAAAAGTAAAAACACACAAAAAAAGTAAAAATATTTAATAACATTTGAAATAAAACAACAACCAAATTATTTTATAATCCATAAATTTAAAATAAGTCAAGAACTAACGTCATTGTGCCAAATCCAAAAAAAGAAAGAACATTTTATATCTATGAATGGTATAGCCCTGGTTAATAGTGTATCTAGTGAGCAATTCAGCATTACTAGAATTCCAAGCTCCCATGGCAAAACTGTCTAGACCTAAAGTCCTCCCATTTAGGGCAATTAAGCTGCAAACGATCGTAGCCCTATGTTGGAAATAAAAGGAATTGGATCTAGGTAAAAGGAAACTTCATCTAGCTGTTTAAATGTTAGGAAATAGATAAATTACAAAGTTCATAAATATGTAATAAAGTTTACTTACCTTGATTTTTTAAAGAAAATGTTGAGTTCATCCCACCTAGACATAGGTAAGCAACCTTTGGAGAAACCAAATATCCCTGCCATCCTTTACAAATTTTGACCAAATAAAGAAATCAAAGCCAGTGACATTAGAAAGATTAAAAAAAAAGCATGCTCGATGACACAAATTGAAATGCAAAAAATGAAAAATACTTGAAATTACAAGAGTCTTGATGCTTTAACTTTGATTTAGCTCTCAAGCAAAATGGGTGCCAATGGGTTTAAGTTTGTAAAGTCGGTGAGAGGTGGTGAGAGGTGGAGAGAGTTGGTGGGATGTGGAGGTTAAGCTATGGGTACCGACAGGTGGATAGAGTTGGTAGGAGGTGGAGATTATGCATATAGAGTCGATAAAAGGTGGAGGTAAAGAAAAATTTGAATGAGGCTATTCAAGGTATTTTTAGCCTAAAATGCCTTCAATAATCCATAGAAATTTTTATGAGTGCCCAAAACACCTCTTTCAAAAATTTTTTGTATAGATTATTGAAAGTATTTTGGCCAAAATCACCATCAATTATCCTTTCAAATTTTTTATGAGGGATTATTGAAGGCATTTTTGGCTGAAAACACCTTCAATAATCCCTCTCCAAAATTTTTTGAATGGATTATTGAAGGTATATTTAGTCAAAAATGCCTTCAATAATCTCATTCAATTTTTTGTAAACTAATAGTTTTTTTCTTTTGAGCTTATATTAGTATATAACATATTTATACTAATAGATAGTCATATACCGTTAAAAAAGTTTATTTATACCGATTGTTAAATAAAGTGTTGGTATAAGTATGGTATATTCTGATGGTATTAAAAATCCGTTAGTAAAAGTCTTATTTACTTATTGAATTTGACTATCAATAAATAATTCATACAAAAAATATTTTGTATGAATTATTAAAAGCGTTTTTAATCAAAAATACCTTCAATAATCCCTCTCATTTAGTGCATGTAAAGTGGATCATAGAAATTTGGTTGAAAGCAATCAAATTCTTGTACTTTCTTTCCTTAAATAGGGATGCTACCATTGAGTAGTTTTTTTAAAGCTTGACTTTTAGCTTTCCATGGATATTGTGACCTCTCAAGTACAGTCATAATTTGCCTTGACTATGAACAAAATTACTTGAATTTTTAGCGCATGGTAAATTTGTCCTGAATTCTCATAAGCTGTTGTGGTGTTGATACCTTCATCAAGTGTTGTGGTGTTGTGGTGTGGTGTTGATACCTTCATCAAGTAGGACTGTCATTGGCAAAAAAAAAAAAAAAAAAGAAATAGTAAGAATGTTTGACAAGGGCACGAGATGATGCTTTCCAGCTACATGTATGCCAATTTTTTTTGTCATTTCTGGTCGAAAGTGGGCATGTTGATACCTTGATTTTTCTTTTGCTTACTCTCAGTTCCATTTCTTCTGCAGTGATGCTTTCATTGTTTATTCCTTTAATCAACTATTTACTTGATTGATTTTTCTATTTCATTTTGTGATGAACTTATAAAAAAAATCAAATTCTTTTTTTTTTTAATTTTTCATTACAGAATAAAGACAGTCTAATAACTAACTTGAAGACCATTCAGGACTATCTTTGCTCTTTCAGGTCACGGGTATTCCATTTCATGCTTGTTTCTATTGGTTGTTCGGATGAAACATTTTTTTGTATCCTCTTGTATGTTCTGTGCCACTTTCTATCAAAACTTAATATGTAGCAAGTCTAGTGCAATATAACATCATATTGAGGTATCTTTAGATTTGATGTAAAACCAGTTTTAGTTGGAAAATATAGTCGGTTATGACTGTGTGGAGTATGAAGGCGTAAACATTATAAGCATCATATTTTGGGTGAACGTGCTCTTAGATTTCTGATAAAGAAAGTGGGTCATGTCTAAGATGTCCATTGGTATTTATACAAGGGGCTTCTTGATTGTTTTATCTATCATTCTCCAAGATAATCTCATGGGTTTACCTTTGTTGGTAATACCATCTGATGTTGTGGGCTTATACTTCAAATTTCTTGGATTGCCCCATCATTTTAGGTATCTAAAATTTTTACTATGGTATGAAGAAGGTGTCACCTTTCTTTTAAGAGGAAGAAAATCAACAGTGATTTTCTACCCCCATTTGTCATAATTTTAGAGGTGTAGTTTGATTCATCCCTATTTTTTTGGCTGGTTTGTTTGAAAATTGAAGTGTTGTTGAACTTTCTGGTTTTTTGTTTTTCGTGCATCACCCCTTTGAATAGGGTTTAACTGTTGTCAATGTATCAGCGACCACATTTCCACAAACATTGGATTGGCTGCATGGATATCTTCTTCAGGTACACTAGGTAACTAATTGTTAATAGTAAAAGCCAGAACTGTTCTTGCCATCTGACACCTTCTTCAACCTGGAAACATGGATGATTTTCGAAGTTGCAGTCAAACGAGTTATTGGTACTTCATTATGTTTCATTTGGCTGTAGATTTAAAGGAGTTTTTAGTTGGAAAATGAGACAAGCATGCAACTAGATTCTCCACTTCAGCCATGAAAGTAGATTAAAAGTTGTTCTCTTCTTTATAATGACACCGAGATACTATTGTGCAATAAATTTGTATATAGGGAATGTTTTGGCTTTGCACAAAGTTTCGTCATGTGAAAAACGCATCATATTTGTTGAGTGATACGCCACAAATTTTGGTACAGTTAAAACTTGAGACAAGAGGGCTCTCTTAAGTTTGTGGCAACGGAAAAACCTAAAACCGTTTAACATTCATAAACTTTCACAGTACAATCTGTTAATAAGTTAGATATTTGAAAAGGAAACAGTTCAGAGTAAGTCTCAGCTAAAACTTCTAATTTATGAGTTATTTTCATTGCAAGCTGTTCCCACCCAAAGGCGGACACCAAGGATCAACCACCGTCATCTGAAAGACAGCTAAATGATTATTTAAGCGATTTGTCTGAGTGGAATGCGATCATTTATCTTTTGTGGGAAAGAGGAGTGGGCTGGTGGCATATTAGCTTTACTGGTTGGGCTTTTTCTTTGGACTACTTTGTGCTAATTTGATCACAAAGAAGAGGGTCTATATTGAGTTTTCTAATTGGCTAAGAAAGAAAACCTATGAATGGGTCTTTCAATTCACTTGAATTCTTGAGGGTGTAGACTTTTTTCCATATATTTATTTTTATTTTCTCTGTTTTTAGAAGACTTCTTTCTCTTCTCTTTTCCTTGTTTCTTGGACCTGGTAAAGTTGCTTTGCTGCATGCTTAGAAAAATCCACTGCTGGGGTTGTCCTGTTCTCTCATTGCTATTCTATATAGGAAGTATGATTAGTTGGTGGTTCAGTTATGGTATCATTTTTGTTTGAAGTAGGATGTTAGTTAATAGGAGTTTGTGGGGTCTAATATTAATGCTCTGCTTGTAAGGTGGTATATATATAATTATCCAAGGAGAGTGGGTTAGAATGTTTTCATAACCAGACTTTGTTGGTGGGGGTGGGGAAATTCAAGCTTTTGAACTTCCAAATTTCAATAATTTAATATGTCAACTAAATCTTTGTATCCCCATTTTGTATTTCATATTTACTTTTCTTCCAAAGCTACTACCCTAGCCTGTCATACAGTATCTTGATATGATCTTGCAAAATATCAAAACTAGTTGCCTTTCAACTTGATCAGCATAAACTGATGTGCTGATATACATACTCTCTTCTTGATAATGCTTTCTCTAGTGTATTGAGCAAGGCATTTCCTCCGTGTCCAATGAAAAATAGGTTACATGCAATCACAGGTATGAATGTCGCCTTAAATAATTTTGAAATTTGGTGAAGCATATACAAGTAAAAGATAACGCATTTTAAAGGATATCTAAATATAAAAAATTTGTTTTTGGCCAAAAAATAAAAATAAAAATAAAAATAAAAATTTTGTGCTAAACTGGAATATTGTTTCAGTTAAGTCTGAATAGATATAGAGTAAGAAGATATGAGTCTGAGCAAAAAAAAGAAAAAGTAAAAGAGAATAAGAGAAGAGGAAGGAGATAGAGAATCTAATTGTCCTCTGGCACCTGCCTGAATTTAGGACAAGTAGAAATGTAGTTACCTTTTTACTTGGCCTCAAAAGATTTTTTATGCATGGTTGTTTGTTTGTGGGTGTGTGTGCATTATTTTTGTCATGGAATAGGCCTAAATTTGCCATCTTCTGTTTGAGCTGTTTTTATATGAAGTTAAGCCTATTCTTTTTTTTTTTTTCCTTTTCATGATGATCTGTTCAGAGCTGGGAAGAAGGAATGAGATATTATGGATGCTGAAAGCAACTCCGGGGATAAAGCTAGTGATCAACTTTATGCGATCTAATTTTGGCTGGAATGGATTACTGGAGAACATTGTCTTCCCTACCACAAATCTATTGCAGGTTAACCAAATTCTCAACTTCCCCTTCTGGCAAAGCCTGTACTGCACTTATTCTATATCGTTTTTTTTTTGGGGGGGTGATGGACCAATTCAAAACTTGGAGCAAGTTCCTGACATTATCATTCAAATTGCATTTATAAAAGAAACTCAAAAATCGCTTTACTTTATTCATAGCATTACCCAAAAATCGTGTTTTTTTTTTTAATGGAATCGCTAGGTTGTATGTTAGTACACAAAAACTTCTACTTTCAATATTACTGCAGTAATTGCTACCAAATTATTACAGCAACTCAATAACTGAACCAAAGAAGCTAGATGTTGAAATTAATTGAAGTGGCTCAGCCTCAGCCTCAGCTCTCCATTGTTTTATTACACTTATATTTTAAACCATATTCATCCGCAGGTTATGGACCATTTTCTTCTGGATGACGCCAGTAACCGTGCCCCCCGGGCTTATCATAAGGATTCGTCGCTGTAAGATCAGCACCAACAAATTAAAAAAAAAAATTGTCAATTAATTATCAGCTGATTAATTTGAATTCCCTCTATTGAATTGATAACAAAAGAAATCTTACATCAATTAAATTAAAATATTTTGAGCACATAAATATAACTAAAGTCACTTCATCTATTATCAATTTATTTTAATGGGATATCCTTCTAAAATTTAACCTCCAACAAAAATATATATAGTAAATACCTAAATTTAATTAAAAAAGTACTATATATATATATACATATTATATAGTTGGGAAAGCCACTGAGGGCTGTAAAACTAATTTCCCATTTTTCTTTCTTGTTTATATATGGTAAGTAATATTTAATCAGTCGCTTGAATTAATGAGCATGTTTTGTGTGATTACTTAGCACAGAAAGAAAAAGTAGTTGATGCATATAGACATAGCACAATTAAACATATTATTATGATATCTCAGACTACCTATATATAATAATAAAATTCTAGGCCATGAAATGAAGTAAATACTCAAGAAGCTAGGCCAGGCTATAATCCTTACGAGGTTGGATCATTATGAGTTTCCTTGACGCCATGGCAGAGCCTAGAAGGAGAATACTAAAAACCAAGAGAACCTGGGCGAAGAGTAATATAAGCTTCTTAGAACCCATTTTATTTGTTGGTAGAGGAAAGAAGGTGAAACCGCAGAGTATATATAGGCCCATACCCATCCATCCGATGCCGACCAAGTTTTTGTCCAATTTTCCCACCAAATTTAGATTGTGGGCCAGCGGAACAACTAGACTTGGAAGACCGCTATTAAAAAACGTAGATATGTATATTTTCCAACTTTGAACACAATTCTTCGTCACGTACAATTTGTTCGTGAGACGGGAGATGACGCTGTCGTCCCTTGACAGTGGACGTCGCTAGCTACTTGAAAAGGTCGGCCGTTAGCGGGAATGGGAGGTTGAGAGTCATAATACGCAGGTCTGAATTGCTGACTTTTGCTCCCTCCTTGTCAAAAATCAGGAATGTGGACCACTAAAACTTCAACTTGTGGAACTTAATCCATGTTTAACTCGTAAACTAGATGCTAATATTCTATAGCGTTATGTTGATATGGTAATAAACCTTCTGTTTTAACAATCAAAATTCAATAACAAAAACGCGTATAATTGGATTTTTTTGTGAAACTACAAATAACGTTCTTATAACCTTTGTTACTCGATTAATTTTGTCTCGACTGAATATCAATGTTTTGAGAATTTTATAAATAATATCTAGTTAGCTCAAAGATTAGCAAGAAAACTTACAATATAAAATATGAATATGATATGAAAATATATATATATATATATATAAGTAATACGGTTTAAAATTTTAATAATAATTATATATAAATTTAAAAAAATTCAAAAAAATTTTTGACACAAATTGTGACAAATAATTTTCATATAAAATATGAATAAATACATAAATTTTAATATTTTATATGATATAAATATACAAATTGTCAAATTACTCAAAATCATGATACACTATATGGAGACCCACTCTCAATTTATAAAGTATTGTCAGCTTTAACTGAAAGTCTCACAATTTTATCTCATAAAAATTATCTCTACATATATATCATAGTAGATTTTCAAAGTATCCCGATATAAGATTAGGAGGTTACATTTTTAATCCACCATGAGCTTCAATTGTGCTCTATCGTTTGACAAAAATCACGAATGTGGACCACTCAAACTCAATACAAATGTAAATGATCAACCAATTTAAACTTTTTGTTGAATAGCTAAATTCATATAGTCCAAGTTTAGCAGTTTATTTGGGGTTATAGGTCCCTCGGTTTTGGGTTTAGGCAACTTCCACAGACCTCAATCACTTTGCACCCCCACAAGATGCGTTATATATTATTTGCAGATGTAGATGGTCAAACAATTTAAACTTCTGTCAAATTTCCAAATTCATATAGTCCAAGTTTAGCAGTTTATTTGGGGTTGGAGGTCCGTATGCTTTGGGTTTGGGCAACTTCCACAGACCTCACCTCACTCTGCATACCCACAAGATACGTTATCTCCAGAAATGTGGGATCCCTTCGAAGCTTCCAAGGTCTACCCAAGTTACGAAATTAACTTGCAACACCAACCAGAATGAAGTTCTTGCAAATTAACCAACCAACCAACCAAAGTTCTTAGTCGACAAAAACAAAATGGAATTCTCTTTTTTCTTTCATAAAAAAAAAAAAAAAAAAAAAAGGAGAAACAAAATATAGTCTATTGGACCCAAATCAATAAATAATCCAATTATCACTTTTTTTTTTTTTTTGGAAAAGGTTAATTTTATGATGCCGCATTGCTTTATATATCATTTCCTTTTTGATTCATCAATTCCAAAGTTTCTTTTTTTTTTTTTTTTTTATCTTTTTCCCACCTTGATGTGGAATTAAAAATGTAAAAAAAAATGTTCAACCCGTTTGAAGCACATAGCCCAATTGCCAACCAATTAGGCTAAATTGTTGATACAATCAAGGATTTCCATATAAATGTAACACTTGGAGGAAACAACAAAAAAAGCAAAATAAGCCAATTTAAAAGGAAAAATAATTTTGTATTGCCGCCATCCACTTAGGAATCATCGGACTAATGTTCGTCTGATGAGGAAGTGTTATTCACTTGTTTAAAGCTTAAGTGCCATCAGAACTTCAAGTGCCAATTGCCAAAACACCATAGCTATATACATCCATTGTTCAGTGACTGCCATGGAGTAAGCAAGCTCTGCAGCAACAAACATTCTTTGATTGATGATGGAAATTTTCATCCTTGTTTTGCAATAAATATAGATATAACTAAATGGTCCCCTAAGTTATATTGATGCTCTTGTTTTGCCTTTTTTGCTTTCAAGCCAAAACTGGAAATTAAGAACAGTTCATTGCCATATAAAAATTCGTTTGAGAGTATTGAAAAAATTACTACTATTATGAGCATGGAAGTTTTAACAATGGATTTTCTGAAATCAGCTAAGGATTAAGTGATATATGGCTCAGGATTCTTAGATCATGAATACTCAAGTGCGGAGAGATTAAGAGAGAAAGAGAGAGTGCATATGCAGGTTACCTAGAGCAACAAAGCCATAAGTTCTTGCAACTGCAATCCAGTTGGATGAATTAGGATTCAACAACCTTGCAGTGCCAAAATCTGATACACGGGCCTCGAGTTCAGAGCTCAATAAGACATTCTTTCTCGATATGTCTCGATGAATTTTAGGTGGAACACAATCATGATGCATATACGATGGAGCATGAGCTACCCCTTTAATAACTCCAATCCTTCTCGTCCAATCTAATTCCTTTGCTCCTATGTCATTGCTCAAGATCTTAGCCAGGATTCCCCTTTCCATGAACTCATACACCAAAAATAAATGTCTACTTTGAGAACAAAATCCATAGAGCTTTACAATGTTTTGATGCCTTATCTTTGTCAGGGCTGCAATCTCATTCTTGAAACTTTTCACCTCCTCCATCTCTATGTCACCATGAAACCTTAACTTTTTAACAGCAAATGCTTGACCATTTGCCATTTCAGCTTTGTAAACTTCTCCAAATCCTCCCACTGTTATGCAACATGTCTCATCAAAGTTCTTTGTGTTGGTAATTTAGAATGTGGTGTGTCCCACATTGAGTAAAAAGATCATTTATATGTGGTTTAAAAGAGATTACTTATGCTATTTAAGTAATTGAGTTAAGCATAAGTAATCTCTTTTAAGTATTGGAGCATAAGTAATCTCTTTTAAGTATTGGAGTGGGTTAAGTAATTTAGGCTTGCTAAAAGTTTTCCTAGTAGATCAAACAATCTTAAAAGTCAATGATAGGCACTTGGACACTTTGGCAAATAGATTTAATTTTTAAATCTTTTAAATTTTTTTATTTATTTTGAAATATTACAATTATGAATAAACATATTTGAATAGAGAAAAACATGATGGTCCGAGTAAACATATCTGAATAAAAAAATATAACTATTTAAATAAAATTTATTTAAACAAGAAAACATAACTATACGGAATGTCATGATTTTTTTGAATTGGTTTAATTGGTGATTGTTTATTTATTAAAAATAAATCTTTTTGCCTGACCAATTTCACTATTTCTGATTTAGAGAGTTTTTAAGACTTTGTTGTATCTTATAGGCATAATTGCCTTTAAAATAGCGTTCTTCATGCCTCAAAGTCATATTTTCTTCTTTCTTTTTATTTCTATTTTCTAAAATTTTCTAACAATTTGTAGCTTCAAGGATGTCTTTGTACATGAATTTCCCTTTAAACTACCAGGTTGAGAAAATATTTTCTCTTATCGGTATGCCTTCAAGTTTGGACTGATTTAATAATCTCTGATGAAGAAATGCTAAAATCCATATACAAACCATTACAAAGATTGATGTACTTGCCAAAGATGCAACAACAATAACAAAAATCTTGTTCTTATCACTTCCACTGTTCTTCTTTGTAGATGTGGCACTACAGGGTTTTAAAACTTGTCTTTCATTGCATAAATCTTTGTTGTTTCTAAAAACCTCTTATTGAGCTAATTGAAAGAAGTTGTTGTTCGAAAAAGGACCCTCTAAGTTGTTGTATGAAAGATTAACAAACACCAAGCTCCAAAGATTGCTAAGCGAAGAAAGAATTTCACCAAAAAGATTGTTGTGGGATAGGTTTAAGTTTTCCAAATTTGTAAGCTTCCTAAATTGTCATGGTATCTCTTCATAAAGTGAATTATAACTAAAATCTTGTAAATCTTGTAAGGCTCAAGATTACCAATTTGATATGAAATTGTGCCATTCAAGCGGTTTTCATTCAAACATAAATTTTGTAGCTTGGAATAGTCCCCTAATTCATGTGGAATTGGCCCGCTGAGTCTATTTGTCTAGAGATCTAGAGATTGCAAATTTGATAGTCTTCCAATTCTTGCAAGTTTTTGACCTGAAAGCTTGTTATCATCCAGGCTTAAGGAAAACAATTTCGATAATTTTCCAACTTGTGAAGGAATGATTGTTGAAAGTTGATTGGAAGAAAGGTCAAGCTCCACTAATTGGTTCAACTGATTAATTTCATTTCGGATCATACTATTAGGATTTATCTTGAATCTCATAATCTCACACCAAGAGTTAAGTGAGTTTAAGTTTGTTTTATATCCCATATCAAGAGTTTAGTAAAAGCATAAGGAGTTTTACCCTTATAAATAAGATGTTTGGGTTTTCATTTAGTAATCCTAAATAGTTAGACACCAAGAGAATAGCTAGATGAGTAAGCTATTAAAAGGGTATAATTGGGTTTTAAGTTAAGTTTTGAGTAAAGAGTTTTTAGTGACTTTTTTCATTCCAAAAGTCTCATAATTATAAAGATTTATTTGTTAATGGATTAGGTTTAGAGTATACCATTTTGAATTAAACTGAAACAAATATATTTGTGTGTTCTTATTCTTGATTTGAGCTTACTATTTTGTATGTGGGTACTGCGTATGCATGTTGATTTCCTAACAAGTGTTATCAAAGCTGTGATGATCTCCAATAAGTGATATCAGAGTGAGGTTTAAGGTTTGTAGGAAGAAGAGGTAGGCTCAAAAGATTGTGAAACAAGTATTTCAAAATGTCTAAAGAATGTATGTTTAGTATGCTTATGCCCATGTTTGAAATTTTATTATTTGATGGAAAGAGTAATTTCATGTTATGACAAAATACGATTCAAGATATGTTAGTACAACAAGAGTTAGATGAAGCATTAGAAAATAGTAAGCCTGAAGGAATGTCCGACTGTAATTGGAATGAAATTCAAAAAAAAATTATTAGTACTATTAGATTAGCACTAGCCCCAGAGGTAAAGTATACTATGTTAATTGAGAGTACTTGAAAAAGTTTGTGAAAAAAGCTTAAGAGTATTTATGCATCGAAGTCATTGACTAACCGATTATGTTTGAAGATGAATCTATATTCTCTGAAAATAAAAGAATGTACGAATCTTCATAATCACCTGAATAAGTTTAATAAATTGATTTCTCAATTTCTGACTATTTATGCTGATGAGTTAAAAGATAAAAAAAAGTTTTAATTTTGTTATCATCTTTACATAAGTCCTATAAACTTTTAGTTTAAACTTTGTTGATGGGTGTAAACACTCTAATTAATTTGGACTTAAGCTTATTGGGTCTGATCCAACAAGATCCAGGCCTAAGTCCAAACTAATTGGACTTAGCTTAATAGGGCCAGGGTATTAGACCCAATTAGCCATTTTTTCTTTCTTTCTTTTCTTTCATTTTCATTTTTATTTTATTTTATTATTTTTTGGTTTCTTATTTATCTTTAATTTTTTTTGTTGATTTATCTACTTATTTATTGAATTTATCAGTAGTTTTTTTAGGAGATAATAAATTTGACCGTGGTTGGAGTGGCAGAATGGTGGAAGGACTTGATCTCTACAAGATAAAGGTTGAAGAGGAAGTCACGGATAAGTGGAAATTCTTCTGGATTTTCATTATATATATAGGGACAAAAACACAAAGAGAAGGGGGCAAGTGATCGAGTCACCACAATTCTTGATCACTGTCTTCACCAATTCACCCCTACCAACATTAGTCAGCCAAATTTCCATAGTTATCAACCATCACCACCAACATCCACAATACCGACCCTAAAACCAAGTCCCAAACAGAACCTCAAAACCAATCTAATTTCAGCCCCGGATACAAGTTCTGGGTGCCTAATTTTCATCCAGCTGCAAAAAAAAAGAAAAAAAAACTTTCACACGAGATCACAAGCAAACATCCAAAAGCCAACACCATTGCCAAGTTGAAAACTATTTTTCACGTCACACTGTCACCATCAATCGATCCAAGGCCACCACCAATTCCGCTAGGCTCTACCATAACCAATAATTCACCAAATACCCAGCAGTTCGAAACACATAGCAAGTACATAAAAAATTTGAGGGAACCAAAAATCAAAAGCTAGGCAAAATCACTCCGCTAACTGCAAACCCACCAAAGTAGAACCAAAGCAGCACCCAGCATACTCAACTAGGGTCTTAAAATCAATCCCGACCAATAATTAGGGAATTCACTAGCCTAACAGTAACAGCCCCACAACCCAGAAGCTACTGTAACTACGACCACCACCCAGAAGCCCAAAAGGAATCCAGCTTCATCACCTATCTACTGCCAAAAGGTCGTTCACTGCTGACAATGAAAGCTAACAAGGTAAAGAAAACAATAAAGCAAAGTCAGAAACAAGGAAGCAATTTTTTTGGGCTTCGTTTGCTCTCATTCAGAAGGTTTTGGGTCTTCAATCGGGTGAGGAAAAGTCAGAAACAAGAAAAAGAACATACCTTGGGAATATGGTGATCGACAAAGCAAGGAAGGGGATTCCTGAGTTCATACCCGCTACTTTCTAGGGCAGAGTCACGCATCAAAAATAGCCATAGAGATAGAATCAACAATTGACAACAACTGAAAGACGAAAACAAAAGATTTTCTTCTAGCAGTGGGTTTTCGGTTTGGGATTCACTTTTAGTTAGGCACCTTTTGGAATTCTTTTAAACGGCAAAGGAAAGGGAAAGGATTGGAGGAGTTTTTCAATGGTCCGAGTAGCTAGGATTAGGAATTTCGAGAAGTGATAGAATGGTCTTTGTGCTTGCATTTGCGGAGAAAATAGAAAGGGAAATAGCAACTTGTCGGCAAAAAGAAAGAGACAAAAACTAAATTGAGAGCTGTGTTGCTGAAATAAGATGTTGGGCTTTATCCTTTTGCAATAAAGAATAAAGAAAGGGGAAGGATCTTGTAAAAATGTTTTAGAACTTGAAGATCTAGTCTAAGTTCAAAAAACTCAAATTTTGAGTGTAACTTGAGGCAGACTCAAGACCCCACAATTTGAAGCCGAGAACTCCAAGCCCACTTTTTAGCTTAGGTGGGCCTAAGTTAGATTTGAGTTGTAACTCAAATTTCAGAACATTTCACATCTTGCCATAAGTCACCAGCAAATAACGGTGCTTCCAGATCCAGGACCATGTGCACTTTCTCTATGAGCTGGATTTTCGTCAGATGATATTGCCAGAGGATTAGCATGTTCGTGGATATTAATTCCAAGGCTAACAAAATACTCTTCAAACACTAATCCATGATACACTATTAAGAAGGGACTAAGATCCGTATGTTTTCGAGTAGGCGACCTAAGCCGAACCGAACCGTCAAGTCGCATCTTTCGAACCATTCTTTGTGTCTGGAGTCGAGTCGAGCCGTTCATTTTTTATATTTTATTTATTTTTTTATGTGTTATTTATTTTTAGGAGTTTTTTTTTTTTGCATGTTTTCATTTAATAAAAATAAAATAAAATAAAATAATAAAAATTTTTCAAAAAGAAATATTTTTGAGAAAAAGTTAGAAGTACCAATTTTTCTTAAAAATAAAAATTATAAAAAAGAAACATTTTAAGGAAAAGTTGAAAGTATCAATTTCCCTTAAAAATAAAATTTTTAAAATAAAAATTATCAAGAAAGGTATTTTAAGGAAAAGTTGAAAATATCAAATTTCCTTGAAATTAAAACTTAAAAAAAATATTTTGAGAAAAAGTTGAAAGTATCAATTTTTCTTGAGATTAAAATTTCAAAAAAAATACATTTTGAGGAAAAGTTGGAACTATCAATTTTTCTTAAAAATAAAATTATCAAGAAAAGTATTTTAAGGAAAAGTTGAAAGTATCAATTTTTCTTGTATAAAAGCAATGAGTTTTTTTTTTTTTTTTATGAAAAGAAAAGAATTTATATCAAAAGTTGAATCATTATTCTTTTTTTTATTTTATTCTTTTTTTCTTTCTTTTCTTGAATTTTTTTTAATGTCAAATAATCCAACGATGGAGCTTATGCAAGTGAAATAGTAGTTTTCTTGTATACTCTTGAGGTGAAGAAATTTTCTTGTTTTTCTGCCAAAAATATTGGAGTCAATTAAGAATAATTTTCAATAATTAATTGCTTGGTAAATTTTTTTAGGCTTATTGGATAACATGAATTTGAGCTGGTACTATCTTTCGATGGGCATTGTGAAGGTGCTATAACCTTCCTCACTCATAACCGAACTCCTGAACCCTGTTCTGGTTAATAAACCCGAACCTATTTTTTAAAGACTCTTAGTCAAGCTTAGGTGCTTCTTAAGAGGATAGATTCCTTAGGTGGCCTAATCACACCTAAACAAAAAAGATTGGTAGCGACTCCTAAAGCCAATATCTAGCAATAGATCCCTCAGATCTATACGTTATGACAGTGGGTAGATCTACTTTGAAGTTGGATAAATGTGACTACTCTGTTGCATAAGAACGAAAGGTTTATGGGAACACAAATAGGAAAGAGTACATTAACTGTAAAGAGTTTTGATCGAAGGAGGACTCAAAAGAAGATTAATGGATAAAAAAGGAGATCCAAGTCAAGAGACAAATATTATAATGACATAGAATGTTATTATTGTGGTGAAAAAGGATATATCCAAGTGCATTGTAAGAAGTTGAGAAAGAATATGACTATTTTCAAAAAGGCTAATGATGAAAAAAATCGAATGAAAGAAAAAGTGATACTGCTGTTGTTGTGTCTGATGATAATGATGTTATTTTAACAACTTGTATAGATGAGATTCAGACTTTGAAAGATGATAAAGGTTAGGTTTTGGATTCAGCTGGTACATTTCATGTTTGCAATGATAAGAGTTTCTTGGTGGAGTTAGAATAGATGAGAAGCATGCAGATACTATGGTTGCCAATAATAAAAACGTGTAGATTCAAGGCATTGGGAGTGTTTGCCTTTGATCTCACAAAGGTATTGCTAGGATTCTTTATCCTGTAAAGTATGTACCAAGTTGTAACTACAATTTAATTGCTTTGGGTGAGTTAGCTTCTTAGGGGTACACATATGGTAGTAATGATTGGTTAAAAGTGTACAAGAATGGTTGTGTGATTCTACAAGGGAATACGATCAAAAATCACTTGTACATGCTTGGTGGAGGCTCAATTGTTGAGATTCCTGCAATGAAGAAAAAGAAGAAGGGCAAGCAAGCATATCAGCTTTGTAGATACTATTGAAATGTTTGGAGATTCAAGTCAAGGGAGAATTTGTTGGGATTTGCCTTGAATTTCATAATCTCACATCGAAAGTTAAGTGAGTTTGAGTTTGTTTTATATCCCACATCGGGAGTTTAGTAAAGGTATAAGGGGTTTCACCCTTATAAATAAGATGTTTTAGTTTTCGTTTGGTAATCCCAAATAGTTAGATATCAAAAGAATAGCTAGGTGAGTAGGCTATTAAAAGGGTATAATTGGGTTTTGGGTTAAGTTTTAAGTAAGGAGTTTTTTATGACTTTTCTCATTTCAAAAGTCTCATAGTTGTAAAGATTTATTTGTTAGTAAATTAGATTTGGAGTAGGCCATCTAGAGTTGGACCGAAACAAATATATTTGTGTGTTATTATTCTTGATTTGAGCTTGCTATTTTGTGTGTATGTGCTATGTGTCCATGTTGATTTCCCAACATGTACCTCCTATCATATTACTAGCAGCTTTCTTAAATTCCGACATTCTCCCTAATTTGATGAGAGCTCACCACTCCGTTTGTTGTAACTCAAGTCATTATATGTGAGGTTTGGGTACACACCAAAATCTTGGGCAATGTTTCTTGTAAGTTAATTATATTCAAGCTGAACTCTGTACAAGGTCTTGCAATTCTTCGGGCTCTTCGGGATGGGACCTGAGAAGTTACTGAAGGAGGCACTGAAATTGACAAGCTTTCCACCTCCACAAACTTGTGATGGTAAGTTACCACTAAAGTTGTTGACAGCCAGATGTAGAACTACTAATGATGAAAGATTTCCCAACTCATCCGGTACAAGACCAGCTAAGTGGTTTATGTGCAAATACAGAACAGTTAACTTGCCTAAAGTTCCAAAACTAACAGGAATGTTTACTGAAAGTTGAAGACTGGAAAGCTATAGAACAGTTAAACTAAATTACCTAAAAAATGGAAGGATAGGACCATAGAAATGACTCCCATCTAGAGCTAGCAAAGAAAGATGTTTCAAATTCCCCATCTCATTAGAAATTCTGCCACTTATTAAAGTATCTAGAAGGAGAAAATTTGAGACAAATGAGGCCAGTTTTCGATCAACTAGTTCCATCGGGGAATAAAGACGGGTACAATTCACCCGTTATGTTGTTTCGTGAAATATCAAGCTCATAAACTTGAATGAGATTGGCAAGAGAGATAGGAAGCTGGCTGTTAAAAGAATTTGTGGAAAAATCAAGGAACTGGAGTTTTGAAAGCAAACCAATGTTGAAAGGTATTTATCCTGTGAGCTGGTTTACTTTACGATCAAGCCGAGGTGGTGTGGAAAGGAAGAAAAATCTAAGTTTTCAATGGTACCTCTCAGACCTGTGTTTGCAAGATTTATTTCAATTATGTTTCCTGGATTGTTGCAGGTTATTCCACGCCATTTGCATGGACTCTGAGTAGTATCGTTGGCAGGAGTTGGAGTGACCCATGACTGGAGAATAGACTGATTTCCAAGGCTTTCTTCCCATTTGAGCAAGGCCTCAGTTTCTCTACTTGGGTAGAATTGCCATGCCAGGAAGAAAACAATACCAAAAAAACTAGAAAGAGAGTAAGAGAGAGATACTTTTCTTGGTAATTAGGCATAGTTTCATGAGGCCTTTTCTTTTCATTCTTGTTCTCTAGTTCTGCTTTTCAATGGCAATGGAATGATTTGCTTATATGGGGTATAAGTTAACTCTTGGCTTCTCACCCAACTCGCAAGTCAGAAGGCTTATCACAGCTTATTTATTGTGTCAAAAGAAATTTCCCATAATCAATCTTAAAGCCAGAAAAGAAACGAAACGATATAGATTGAATCCAAGTCTTAAATGGTTGACTTTAAGCCCAATCCCAACGGAACTTGCTGGCCTAAAAGAGAATTAAAAAAACAAATTAGCACAGGAGGAAAAAGGGTTAAACCCCAGTTCTAGAAATTGATGCTTCACCTAGGAACACAACAATGTCATATAGAAGCCCAGCAACTGCGGCTCCAATGAGGGGTCCAACCCAGTAAATTGCTTGGTTTTTTAAGTGACAAGCAATGACAGCAGACCCCAGGGCCAATGCAGGGTTCATTGACCTTCCAGAGAACTGACCTGCTGCTAAGACCATGGCTCCTACCGTCAATCCTACTGCCAAGGGTTCAACGGTCCCAAATGGACGAGCTCTAGGGTCACCAGCAGCATAAATGGTGTATACCAATGTGAATGCAAGCACACCTTCCAACATGAATGCTCCGAATCCAGTCATTTCATTTGCAATCGTATAAGTTGGGACATGCTGTAAAAATTATAGGCACTTTTAAATAAATTTGCTTTCCTTCGAAGTCAGAAACCTTCCAAAAACTTTTAGCACAAATCTTTGAATTTGATTGTTGTTGTAAAGCTTCTTAAGAAAGAAGGGCAAAATCATTTATCTCTTTTTTTTTTTAACTATGATTTCTGTAAAACATTGTTGTTCTTTGGAAGAAAAAGATGAAGGAATGAAATAGTTCGAAGCAAAGATGAGGACAAAAAAATATCACTAATTTTTCATTAAAAAAAAAATGGAAAGGAAAATGAATAGATTTATGCAACTTTACATCCAAGAAATCCAATATTTCATAAATCAGAGAAAAATGAAAAGAAAACTATCATGGAATTTGAACTAATTGTTCTGTTTTATTCTATACTTGCGTTTCTTTCATTTTCCATCATTTGTAGCAAATATAACAATAACTTTCCTCTGTTTTATCCTCTTTTCTCTGTTGTCCAATCAAACATAGTGTTAAATAAATTAAACAAAGTTGAAAGTTGTATTGCAGTTTTCTTGCTGCAAAGTTTACTATTTAAAGGTAACGAAAAACAGAACAAGAGAATAATCTGTGCTTGTAAGTGAAGTTAATGTTAGAAAAAATAAATAAGAAACGAGAAATAATATAAAAGAATTTTGGCTTTGAAGCATGAAGAACATTTTTTTAAAGGCAATTATGTTTTTAGGATACAATAAAGCCTCAAAGTCTCCAATCAAAAGTAATAAAAATAGTTATATTGAAAAATTTATTTATAATGAATGAATAGACATAAACTTCTATTCATATGATTATGAATTTTTGTATAATCATGACCTTTATGGGATGCACCACATTTTAAACTACCAACAATCCCCTACTAGTTTAGAATGTTGGTGCTTAATTTTTACCTTTCACACAAGTAAATGTTATGAATACAAAAAGGTATCTCTCGATTTAAACTTTTAATTAGCATATATATCTTAGAATTCTAACAAAGTTGATGGTATCCGCAGATTAAACCTTAACTTTGAGTGTTAGAATTGAATATATAACATACATAATACTTATTTATTTTTCTATCAAAGGTTTATAACCGGTTTTAGTACTATTATGGCCATGTGTTTATCCTATTCATAAATATTTACAAAAGATATTCCAATTCTTCTTATTGAAGTGGCACTACTTCTATATTTATATATGTAGAGTTTCCATTATATCTCCATTGCTTTAGATATTTAAAACTCCATTAAGAGTATAAAAACTAATTTTTCCCACGCAATGGATCACACTAGTTTCTAAAATTTGAATGGATTTTATTAGTATTTAACAGACACATAACAGCAATTTGTTTTTACCCATTAAATTTTGTAATTAAAGGTTACTAATTCAAAGTTTGGTTCCATTATTGGTGTCTAATAGTAAGGGTTTAAATCCATTCTACTTGTAGTACTACTAACCAAATATTTTGAAATTCAATTTTTTTTATGATAATTACCCCCACTTGAGATTGAATCTCTAATATAATCACTTCAAACTAATATGTCTAAACTTTTCATTTTGCATATCATTTATATGCTCCAAACATTGTTGCCTCATTCTTATCATTTTAAGAATTAGTTAGTTTTGGATGTGGCCACAACTTTATTTATTAATTTCAACTATTCTATTTCCATATTTTTATACATTTTTATTATAATTATACTTTTAGTACAATTGAATAAACTCAATGAATAAACCAAACGATTTTAGTCCTTTTAAGATTTTTAAGAGCCTTTTTATGATTTTACTTTAATAAGTGTTTAAACTTATTAGTTTGTATAATTTGCTCATAAAATTATACTAAAATCTTACAACACTATGGTGCTAATTTTTATTTCTTTTGATTCTTATCACCCCCACCATATGCAAGTATGCATTCTTTTATTAAAGAATATCTCATTCAAGTATCAAGATATCATATATACTTAATCAAGTTGTCATTTCATTTATCTTTTCACTATTTGGTGGTTTTTTATTTTTTTTTAAGTAAGAGGTCTCCAAATCCACCCTTAGTGAAAGATAATTAGTTGATATCTTAATATTTCAATAAAAGTTTCAAAACTTTTATATTTTAATTTAATATAAGAGTTTACATCAATAAGTAGATTTCATATATAAATATGCTTTTATAGTCTCCTTTTTAAGACTTTTATGTCAATTCATAAATATTTATATGAATCTATTTCATTATGGATACTATTAATAATTTTTTATTACCATGAACAACACCATTTTCATCATCTAAATGGATCAAATAGCATTCTTTTTGCTATTATAAAAAGTTTTCAAATTCACAATATCTTTGAATCATTCATGGCTTCTAAAGTAAATACACTTTAAAATTTTCACTATATGAAATCATAGATGATAAATCATTTGTATAATCCATGAATTAGAGCATATATATATAATAAAAATTGCGACAATGTGATCAAGATTGTGGCATCAATTTTGGCTTATGGCTATTTTAAGCCAACCATAATAGTCCACCTCATACCTACAAATGATGTAGATTTGGCAATTAAAATTATCTCATTTATAATGATGGCTTTTAGTGAAAATCAACTATCTTAAATTTTATCATGAGTTTTCAATGCATATAGTAATTGCCTAGTGGCCAATTCCAAGTTCATGATTATTGAGACCTTTAAACTTGATTTCAAAATTTTATAAGAACTTTTTTTCTCCACCAGTATGTAGCCTATGTATCTCTATTATTCACCACTTTTAATTGGTCAAAACATTTTTGGATATATAATAAATTCAAACTTTACTCATAGGACCAATATACCTATATATAATAAGAGTCTATAACATATTTAACTCCAATTTCAAATACTTTTACAATCATTTTGTGACCAATATGTTCATAGCTAGATCACCATATCAATGCAAGTCATAAAACATGAATCTAAAGAATCATTTTCATAAAATAGTATAAAAAATAATTATAATATGAGTTCTACTCATATTTCATGCAAAAATTTGTGATGAATTTGCATTTGTTAAATCATTGATTGGCTAACTCTAAGGTTTACGGCTTTCACAAACCAATATTATTATCTAAGCCCATGTGTTAATATGGTATATAACCAGCCACATCCTTACCATTGTCATGAAACTATTGAAAACCTCATAAACTTGTTCACTTTTCATTTTAACAGCCTGCAAATGGCCATTTTTTCGGGTACAAGAAGCAAAAATACCTTCATTGTCTTTAACTAATAATGTATTAATTGGATGATGGCATTCAATCTCCATAGTCCATATCTTTCTTATATGTATAAGAAAGAAAATTTTATCCCATTTAGTTCATTTTCATAATATATGGTAAACTGTACCAATGTTCTCCATGCCTAACAAAATAAAATTAAGCACATGCATGTATTGGTGCCTTTGAAACATTAAATTTGCATGTTCTTTTCTAATTTATAAACATGCCTAATTAGACATTGATAAGCATCCATCAAAATGCTAGTAACCAATAAATGCTTCAATATTTTTTAATTTGTTTAATCAATATCCCATATGCGAAAAGCAACAATTCTTTTTATTATAACCATTGATTAACTCTTTAATGGCTTTTTATGATTTCCACTTTATGATTGTTCACAATAAAATTTTATTTTGTAAAATCACTGCTAGTGCATTACACCCATTAGGCAAAATACATGTCATTCAGCCCATATTTATGATAATAATCATTATTTGGTTTATTGTCCACCAATTAATCCATGAAACACCATATCTTAATAATAATATTTCACATATATCAATTTAATTTTAATTGGTTTTCATGAAAATTAAACACTAGTCAAAAATTGAACCAATAATAATTTTTTTAAAAAAATATATATATCAACATTTGATTTACAAATGATCAACAAAGATAGAATCATACAAATAGCGGGACTCAACTTATTATCTCAATTTTGATACCATGATTTAATAATAAAATTAATTTTGTAGCCAAATCTTATTTTTTGCATGTATTCTATACTTGCATCTAATTTCTCATTGTAAATTCCTTTACCCATTTTTGATCACTTTCATAGAAACTATGGGATAATTTGCCTATTATATATATAACTAAGATATGATAATTAAACAATCAGCCATTCCATTGAAACCTAATTTAATTTAGTACTTGATAACAAGTGATAATTTTTTTAATCGTAAATCAATTCATGTCTTTGTCTTTTATGTTTTCAGGCTATTTCTCATCTGTCTTTATAAGCTTCAATTTTTCAAATAAATATAATATAATTCATTAAACCCAAATGTGGAGTCAATTTCAGTATATGCATAAACCTATGCAAAGTAATCAATATTTTGCATATTATGTTTTGACTTTACATACTAATGAAATAAATTATTAAAGTGTTTATCTCATTCAGTTAATCTTTTTACCCACAATTATGCAAAAAATAAAATACATACCACTAATGAAGATTTTTATGAAAATTAACATTTTGGTCCATAGAAACATTTATCCTTTGACACCTTGAATCTTCTCTGATATTGATCTTCAAATCATGCCTATTTCTTTTCCTTGTATCTTCGCCATGCAAAATACAAATTTTTTATAATTGTCTTTAAATTATTAGAAAAAATTAAATAAGAGAAGAAAAATAATAGAAAAGAATTTTGGCTTTGAGGCGTGAAGAACACTTTCTTAAAGGCAATTATGTATTTAGGATACAATAAAGCCTTAAACTCTCTAATCGAAGCAGTGAAAATTGTTATATTAAAAAATTTATTTATAATGAATGAACAGACATAAACTTCTATTTAGATGGTTATAACTTTCTAAATAATCATGACCTTTATGAATAATAATCTATTTATATTCAAATAATTATAATCATTTATCATATGATAATTGTTTTTGTTTAAACATAATTATTTTAAAATATGAATAAAATTAGTACAAAAATTAATTTTATTCATCAATAATTAAATCCTTCTATTAAATACGAGATGCACTATATTCTAAACTACTAACAGTTAACAATCGTGATAGAAGTGGATTCCCATAAACTTTCGTAGCAACACTTTTTTTCTAATCTTCAGTAATTGAATTGCATATGCAACAGATGAAACAGTCATTCCATACCTGTGAAACAGTAGTGAC
This sequence comes from Durio zibethinus, assembly GCF_047325235.1. NCBI lineage: Eukaryota > Viridiplantae > Streptophyta > Magnoliopsida > Malvales > Malvaceae > Durio > Durio zibethinus. The sequence goes on from NC_143170.1 coordinate 28,462,639, forward strand.
CTTCAACAAAAGGCAAGCCATGACAAAGGCCAACATCAGAGAAACCCAGTAAAACAGAGCAGTTAGGACACTAATATGGCCTCCAATTGCCAAGCCAAAGGTGACGGCCGGCTACATATGTCCACCAGAGATGTTTGCAGCATTGTATACTGACGAGGACAATGCAAAGTTGTTTGCAATGGCAACTAACACCAGGCAAGATAGATCTGTTGCCAAGTCTTACGTCACTTTCCTTGGCAAATGACAAGTTGGAAATCATTTTTTCCAATGTTTTGGAAAAACCTCGGGAAAGTAAAACAGGCAATTAAAAGCACTAATGTTAAGCCATGGCTGAACCAACAACTACAAACACATAAAAGAATGCAAAGATTAACTCTACAAGATAGGCTCTAAGAGCATTGGGAGCAACAGATTACTGGAACCAGAAAGTAAAAGATGCCAAATTCATTTAGCCAAGAATCATGGAAATGGAAATTTTGTGGCGAACAAATATTTTATGCGTGGAAGAGAGACTTGGATTCGTTTTACTTTTGAATCTTTACAAATAAGAGGATATGAACGGCAAGCCAAGTTTATACTAGGCAAAAAAGGTTGCAACTATTCCGTGGTGCTTCAGGTGCAAAAATTAACCATGCAGTAGCCATGTGGAAGGCGCAGGGTTTCGAGCTTTTTGGTCGGGTGTTCTGCGGTTTATACCATTATGCTATCTAATTTGTTGAAAGCCTGAAACTCATCCGTGGACTTAACTTGGGCTTGTCTATGATTTTTTTTAGATTTGGATTTAGGTTGATTCAAAATATTAGGATAATAATAAATAATTATTTAATTGTAAAATATTTTTAATTTTTGAATGATAACTATAATTTAAATATGCATATCTGGGTTTGAATCTTAATTTTAGAACTGTCAATCATATCTATCTATGAATATTTGAACACTTTTAGTATGCATTTTGATAGTTGCTTTAGTGTCATTTTCCTTTCTTATATTGATTCATTTATGATTTCAATTTATTTCAATGTTTAGTTCTAAGATTAAGTTCATTTCACCATCTTTCATCTTACAAATGATCAGGTGCACTCTATTTAAACCAATTTTCATCATAAACAAATTTTATTTTTTGAGAATTCAAAATTTTTTTAAAACAAAATATTTACTTTCTATTTGTAGCCTACATGCATAAAGTACCAAGGAAACCATAAAGAAAAAAATTAGAATTTATATGCCTAACAAGTATTAAAATAGAAAAGAAAACAACCTAAGTTTGGTATTACAAAGTTATTCTTCTTTAAAAAGGTATGAATTCTCTTTTTCATTCATATTTCCTAAAATACACCAATAAGAAGAAAGAACTTGTCAGCA